>NC_141905.1:82158500-82460500 GCF_057802395.1 Ceratotherium simum simum
TACTCAGCTGAGACACTGTTGAAGGGGACCAGAGGTGGCCAGTGGGGAATGGTGGAGTCTGAGATACCGTGAACATACACACCCGTCCAAGGAAGCGGCTGGGTCTCAGCTCCTGCTAGATGGGGCATGGGAGCCAGAAACCTTTTAGTATAAAATAGCCCAAAATTTTAAAAGAAATGTTTAATTGGCGACTAAATAAAAAAAAAATTGTAAATACTATGAGAGCCAACCCAGTCAGATTGCAGGAGAGATGTCCACAGGCTACCACTTCTGTAGCTCTGTACCAGTGGCTTCCAGATGCTTCAGTTAAGCTGTTCCTATAAGGGCCGGGGTAGGGCTAAGAGGATATTGCCCCATTTACAGGAAAGAAAACTGAGGCTCACGCAGTTGGCCAAAGGCACACAGTTTTGCAAACAGCAGAACAGGCAATGGAGTGGGGCCCATTGCCCCTGGAATCAGTGCTCTGTTCGGGTTACCCCCCAACCCAGAAATGGGCCAGATACCCCTGAGAGTCCCACCCCAGCAGGTCAGCACCTAAACAGGGCACTTGGTCAGGGGTCTCCTCCAGAGCCAGCAGTCACCCGGCCCTTGATTTGCGTATTTATGCACCAGTAGCACATGCCAGCAAGGACTGTGAGCATTTTCAGATGACAGTGTTACATTACAATCCTCAGACAGTTTGTCATTTCTTGTTTACTCCTAGCCCAGGCCGGGCTGTGTCCCAGTAGATGTCATGTATCTGGCCTCTGGTTGGCCCTGGGGGAGGGAGAATTCTGGGAGGGAGGAGTCAGATGGGACCCAAGAAGCCAAGAAGTGAGAAGGTCATCTCCTGGACCATGAGGCTTCTGGGCTCTGCAGCGCATGCAGGCCTGGTGTCTTCTTTCCAGAGTCAGGGGAACCCATGGTCTTCACACCAAGATGGGGGGGACCTATTCATCCTGAGTCCTGGTCCTTGCCTGCCTCCCACGAGGCAGGTGCCCACGAGGGCTGCGCTGGAGATGAAACTAGAGTCTCCTTCTCCACCCTCTGCTGATGATCTCCCCGAGACTGGGCCTCTGAGTCCTGGGTGTCCAGACGAGTCTTCCTGTCAGGCGCTCCTCTGAAACCAGCCTTTGCCCAGGGCTTCCCTCCCGCCTCACAGGGCTGGGGACTTCAGTCTCTCCAATATTTGCCTCATAAGGAGCTGAGCTGCGCTTCTCTCTCCCTTCAAGAACCATCACATTTGCAGCACGCATCTTGTCAACCAAACTAAGTCATTCCTTCTCAGGCTGTGATCCGGGCCCACGGCAGCCTCCCCGGGGGGATCGTCGTAAAAACAATTATTGCTTCTTTCAATTCAGCTGGAGAACTGAGCTGGTGTTTGAAGAGTCAAAGAATCAAATATTCATAGAAGCAACTGCACAATCCTTATTTGGAATATTAATTATGTGAGGGGACCCACAGAACCAGTCCTTTTCTGCTGAGCTCCAACGAAGGAGCTGTCCCAGTCTCGACTAAAAGCTAAACACAGACAAGGTCCCATGTGCCGCTGAACGACCTCAGTCAGGGCCGGCCCAGGCGAAGCGCCATGGGACAACAGCACCAAAAAACATCATACTTTGCATGTGTCTAGGGCCTCACGATTTAGACACTTTCCTATTTGATCAGTCCCTTGGGCCTCCATATCTGTCTCTTAAAGATCCATATGGGAGATATTAATGCACCAGCTTACAAATGAAGCAGCAGGCTCAGAGAGAGGGTCTCGCCCAATGACTCACCTAAGAAGTCCTACATCTTGTGGGGAGGATTTACTCCAAGGCTAATGCTGTCCCTATAGAACCCCCTTCACTCAGCAGAAAACCTCCATATCACTGCAGCCCTGAGGAGTGGACATTACTCGACCCATTTTGTAGATAAGGAAACAGCAGTGGAGAGAGCATTGCCTTAATACCTGCCCAAATCTCATGTAACCTTCATCCCGCATCCTCCCACCCGCAGCAGGTTCCCAGCTTCCTAGGATCCTGACCCATTTTTCCTGGGATGGGGGACTCACAAGGGTGGTGGTGACGTTCCCTTGTGTTTTTCAGTCCTTGTTGCTTCCCAGCCTGGTATTTAAAAAATATCAACACACCAAAGCCACAGAACACAAGGTTTTCTGCACCTTGGCTAATTTCCTGCTGACTCAGCCAGGCTGGGCAAGAGCCAATTGTGGTAACTTCCCTAGCCATGTGTGAGAAATATTTATTGTTGAATAGTCCTCTGTTTAAATGAAAGGCTCTTGGGCCTTCCTATGGTGCAGAGAGGCTGCAACAAGTGTGGCTGTATTTTCCAAGCCTGCCACTCTCGAGCAGACTTATTCAAGGGGAGCTAGCTTCTTCCTCTATTTTTCTAGCCGGGCTTTTGTCTTCTCTCTGCAGAGGACAGTGCAGCCCGGATTTCATGAGCCAGAGCAGGACTTCTGGTTCCTATTTTTCCCCCTAATATGGTTTTGTTCGGTGAGCCAGGCAAATGACTTAACCCCTCTGCCCCTCTGTTTAACCATCTGCGAAATGGCTAGAATCAAATGCAAGTATTGATTAATTTTCAAAGAGCTCGCCTCTGATTCATCTTCAAATAACCCCCATGTTCAGGGTCACAGGACTCCTCCCAGGAGGCTGAACTGTGGGTCTATGTTGACTTGAAAGGAGACTTTGAAAAGCCAGAGTGTAACAGAGAAAACAGCAAAGGACTTTGGGGCACAGGAAAACTACCTCTGCTCTTAAATAAGGCAGGAGGCTTTTCGTGATGCTTATATGACTAGCTCCTGTCTGCGGAGGATGGGCTGAGACAGCCAGTGTTGGAAGGGAGCTCTTTACAATCTATTGGATTCCAGAGCCCAAAGGCCAAAGCCCAGGGGGGTTAATCATGTTTCAATTACCTCAACAGTGGCAAAGCATGATATTGAGTGATGTGTCTGGCCATCCTCTGTGTTAAAAGTGTACTTCCACGTGCCATAATTGACATTTTTGTCGATTTTTGTCCCCCACCTCCTCCCGGCCCGCCCTGGGATTGGGTGTGTTCAGACTGGGAATTGATCACCAGCCTCAGAACTCCAGTTGCTGAGATGATAACACAGTGTGCTTTGTCATCAGTCAGCCTCCCCTTGTTCTTCCGGGCCTGGCTGCTTTCCCCGCCTCTGCTAAGTGGAGCCCAGCAGGGGTCTGCAGAAGGAGGGCGGCTAAGCCTGGAGGGTGGCACTCAGTATGGTGTCCCCAGAGGTGGGCAGGAGGGCTGTGTGCAGTAGGTTGACAACTCTTTAGCCCAGGTCTCTCCCCCAAGCCTTGAAATGTTGTGCCCTGTGGCCTCCTGGGCAGATGTACCACTGAGCTCTTCCTGGTCCCCCAAAGCTGCCCCCGCCTCCCTGATCCCCATCTCAGGGAATGGCAGTCACCCAAGTGAGGAGGCTGGGAATTGCCCTGAAGGGCTCCCCACTCCCTGACTCCCAGCTGGTCTCTTGATCCACTGTTGACAGCTCAAGGGCCTGTCCCCTCCTCTCTTCCCCCATTGCCATGGCCCCAACTCAGGCCTCCACTCCCCTTGCCCAGATTCCTTCAACAGCCTCCTGAGGGGTCTCCTTGCCTCCAGCCATGCCCTCCAATCCACTGTAGCCAGAGCTCACTAGTGCATGCCCACTCCAGCCCTCAGCCCCACCTTCCTTGCTCTCATTACTGCACGGACCCCAAGTTGCTCCTGGTTTCCCAAACACCCTTCTCCTTCTTGTCCCTGGGCCTTCCAATATGTTGCTCTCTCAGCCTGGGAGGCACCCCCCACCCTCACCCTCCTTGTGAACATTTGTTGTTCACTGAGTATCCATGCACTCCCCTGCACGGCCCTCCTTGCAGTTAGGTGGGGCCTTGTGATGAGTTCTGGCCAGTGGACTGACAGGCTGGCAGGTGTCACTTCTGGCTGAAGCATAGAAGAGCAGGCGAGAGCTCTCCGTGTGCTGTCTGGTGAGATGGCGGATCCTCCACAACAAGGCAGCCTCCATCACCTGGATGTCGAGTGTCTCAACATTCCTGGCCCGTGCAGGAACATGAAATGAATCCTATGTGTCAAACTCCGGAGATTTGAGGGTTGTAGTGACGGTGGCAGAGGCCTCGCCCATCCGGACTGATGACCTGGTGAACTCCCTTCCCTCTTTCACACAACTCAAGAGTCGCCCCTTCCAGAATCCCCTACCTGGACCACCAGTGAAACTCAGGTCCCAGCCTGTGCTTCTTCAGTGTGTGGTGATTTCCGTGAGGGGAGGAACTTCGTCATCCTTCTCCTCCTCCTCACTATTGTCTATCATTTCTTGACTACTGTCTAAATGCTTTCTGCATGTACGTGTCTCATCTAATCCTGATAATCATCCTCTTGTAACAGCTAGATCTTAAGTTCGCATGAGGGAAGCCATCTTAGAGAAAGAAAGCAATATTGTAAGTATGACCCTGACTCACTAGTCTCTGAGAATATTCTAGCCTGCACATAGCCCAGATGATTAAGCACTTCTCACTTCTGCAAAATACATGATCTGCTAGTTCTACGACTCTTGCTTACATATATCTCCCAGCTGTGATAAGACAATAACTTTGTTTTCTGAGTTCCCGAGGAACACGATCACCTCCAGAAAGAAAAACTCTGTGTTGGTACCTATCACAAATGACAGAAGAAAGAGATGCTGTGGCTCCTTGAACTTCGTCACACCAGATGATCAACATCCCTAAACCCCCTCCTTCCATGCCCCTTTCCCCTATATAACTGCCTGAAGGTTCTGTATGACTTTAAGATGGTTCTTTAGTACACTGTTCCACCATCTTCCATTTTGCTAGCTAATCGTATAAATTTTCCTTTCTCAACCACCAGCTTGTTTGCAATTGATTGGCATCGGATTGTGGCGAGCAGAACAAGCCCCTTTTCACTTGGTTACACTCTGAGGTATGTGCTATTTATTGTTCCCATTTTCAAACCAGGAAACTGAGGCTCAGAGAGGTTACGTGACTTGTTTAATCACCAAGGGGCAGTCTGTCTGTCTGTGCGTCTCACCAGCCCTGGAGCCCTCCCTATCCGCTTCCAGCACTTAGCACAGGTTCTAGCACACAGTAGGTGCTCTGCAAAGTTGGTTGAATGAATATATGAAAGATGCTTGCTTTCTGACCTTCCTTTTATATAGGGTCCTCCGGCATCAGAGCCCATGGGCTCTCCGCCGCCCCACGGTGCCTCTGTGCTGGGGGACAGAGGAGGCGTGCTGGGCTGGAGCCTGAGGCTGTTCGTCATGGGCCTGGGAGCCGGGGTGGAGAGAGGAGCTTGCAGGCAGTGCTGGTAGCCTCGTCTCTGGTGTCACACTGAGCACAAGGGAGCCATTATGCTGATTGTCCTCCTTCCTGGGCAAAAAGAAAATCGAACCCAAGGTAACGAGTGAGAAGACTGTTGGAAAGACCGCAGGGAGACCAGTTCCGGGAGGGGGCGGGGTTCATGGAGGAGAGCTGCCAGGGGACGGACAGCTTGGATTTTGTCCTTTAATGGCCTGCTGCATGATGCCAGGCTCTGGGGAGAAGAGAGAGTGACTCAGGGCTGTCCACCAGGCAGGCACTTGTTGCAATGACTGTGTCAGCTGACCGTCGCTCGGCCTCCAGGAATCGGCTGAAGGTGGTGGTCCTTTTCCACCAGCCTGGCTTGATTTGAGACCCACTGAGCCATCCAGTTGGGTTTGAATTCACTCTTCATGATTGGCTCATGGCTTCTCCTAGGGATGAGAAAATCCACAAACAAAGGCCATTGAAAGAGACAGAGGAAGAGAAGGCCCCTCTTCTTCCTTGGGAGAGTGCCGTGTCTGTGTCTGGCCGTGATGCCCAGAGTGGCTAAAGCCATCTCACCTCCAGCCTGAGGGCAAAGCCAACACTCAGGATGGGGCAGAGCTGATGGGATCAGGGAGAAATGAGGTCAGAGCCTTGGCATCCTGTTAAGAGCATGCACCGCTCTGGACTTCTGGGTGGTGAGATGACAAATGTCCTTATGGTTTAAACCAGTTTGAGTTGAAGCTTTCTATTGCTTAGAGCAACATCATCCTAAATCAATGCCTCAGGAGTCTGGGCCTTATCCCAGAGGCAATGGAGAACAGATGGACAGTGCGCTGTGGATGGATGGATGGGTGGATGGATATGCAGACAGATGGACAGATAACCACTGCCTAGTCAAAAAAGTACAGACTGCTGTAAAGGGCTCTTCAGAGGGGGCTTTGGGAGTCAGGAGCAGGAAGGACAGGAATGTGGTAGGAGTTGGGGGCCCATGTCAAGGGCAGCAGTCCATGCTGCCCCCACCCTGGCAAAGAAACTTCACCACACATGAGAAGCATACCTGGAGCAGTCTGCCCACCAGCCACTGAGGGTGTACCATGGCCTAGAAGACACCCACCGCAATAGGGCACCCACCAGGGGCACAAAACCCATCACCTCTCTGCCCCTCGAGTCAGCGCTGTGCCTGACTCAACACACTGTCACTGGAGAGTGTGTTTAATTGAAAACACAACCACATAACCACAGCCATCACCTCCTTGTTCCTTCACAGTAAACCAAGGGGGAAATCTCAGACCAGAGCCCAGGAGGTGCCAGTGTGGGGTCTTCAGAGAACAGAACAGATCACAAAATTAGGGCACTTGGTCACGTGTGTGCCACTCAGATGAGCCACACAGCCTGGGGCAGTGCCTACTGTGTCCTAAATGCTCATTAAATGTCTGGTCAATGGACCATGGGATGCTCAGGGCACTCGCAGGACATTATCCCACATCCCTGGGTTTATATGGCGGCCCTACCATTTCCTGACTGGTGACCTTGAGGCAGTCAATTTCCTTCTCTGCACCTCATTTTCCCCAACTGTAACATGGCGGGCGCTCTTTTTTCAAGGGTTAGATCCGTGTCAGGTAGAGGGGAGGAGCATGGCTCTTTGGAGGAATTGAAAGCCGAGAATTCAAGTGGGGTGGAGGGAGGGAGACGTGAGAGGAAGAGCAGGGCTGGAGGAGCTGGTCTATAATTAGAAATGAACGTTTTCACACCCTGATTTTTAGCCTCCTAAAATTTTATTCTCTCCCATAGATTAACTATTACACCCTTGTGTTCTGTTTAAATAGGTTGTTTCACAAACGCTTTCTGTATTGGCCCAGCTGAGCTGCACTCTCCTGAGTCCACATTATCACGAAGTGAAAATGGGAGGGCTCCAATGGAAGCCCAAGGCTTCTCCGATTTCTCCAGCACCCTCGTGCTCAGCTGGCCAGAGAGACACCCTTGCCATTTACCTCTGACTTCAAACCTTTAAGGCTCATCGGTCCCTCTTCTCCCTTCTGGAGAGGCCCTTGTGTGGTGATTTTCCCATCAGCTGTCCGAAGTCCCACAGCGTCTCCCAGACAGCAGCCTATGCGGCCAGCATCACAGATGAACCCGAGGCCTGGGACGTTCACACTCTCCTGGATGGTGAAGCCTGGAAGTGCAGAAATTACATTGGTTCCAGTGGAAACCAGACCCTCATATCTAGGAAGCCAATGCAAAAAGCCTTTTGTTCCAGAACATTCTCTGCATTTCCCCTCTGACCTATTGCCCTATAGTCTCCCTCACCCTGTTGTACGTAAATGATGGTCTGAGACCAGCTGTCCCTATTAGCATATGAAATATCTTCCCATTCCATTGATTGCCATTGTTTGAGACGCCCCCCCCCACCCCAACCCTCCCCCCCACCATAATTCCTGCAGACTTAAGAACAGAACATGGTGTGAACACAGAAAACTGGGGGATGTGGGAGGGTTAGAGAGAGCAGGATCCAACAATAAACCTATGTTCCACGTACCCTCCTCCCCTTACACACATAGTCCCCACCCTGGGAAGGGGCCTGGCAAGAGCTGGACAGGATGTCAGGGACCTCGCCAAGCAGGAAGGTCACCAGTTCTTGTGATAGCAGGGAAACTGAGGCAAGGGCCAGCCCTGGAACTGGGCCTGCAGAGCAGAGGGGAGGGAAGATGCTACCAGCTATTCCGGGTTCTCCTAGGAGATGCCAGGTCCATGGGCCTCTCGGACACACCATCTAGTGGCACAGTTAAGGGTCTCGTGTTGCCATCGCAGGCCCCAGAAAATCTGGCCTTGAGGCTCAGGGCAAAGTAGCAATTAGCATTCCTAATAACATGACTGTCTCTCACCCTCCCGCTGGGGCAGGATTTTCTAGGACTACTCCCAGCACCCTGGAACGTGACATGGAGACGCATAGTCAGAAAAAGCCATATAGATTTCTATGTCTTTTTAAAGCCTGTATGTAAAGAATGGGGGCAGGGGCTTCTGATGAGGATGGAAATAGAACATTCCCCTCTGGTTTTGAAAGTACCAGAAATGAATAGCCTCCTGAAGACAGAAGAATGCTCTGCTGGGTGATATTGATTATCTTTGGGGCCAGAAATTGTTTTGCAGTTGTTCCTGATTGAAAGGTTTTCTATTAATTCCTGCTGGCAGGCGGAATAAGAGATATTGAATACCTAATTGCCTTTGAAATAATTACACCCCCAAATGTAATATCTTAAGCAACGCATCACGCAATCGATGTTTTGCTGAACCAGGAAGGTTCCGGAGGCGATGGAAGGTCAGCCCTGGATATAGGAGGGGAGCTCTAAGGCGTTAGGCTACGGGGTTAGTGCAGGTCGCCTGCTACTTGAGTCCTGGCTTCGTTCTCATTAGTTCTGGGCCCATCCGCAAAGCTGGTGGACAGGAAGCCCCTCCCATCGGGGCCCTAGAGAAGCAGAAATGGGGGCCCTTTGCTGGAGGTGGCTGTGGGGTAAAGGATGGAGCACTGAACTAGGAGTCAGAGACATGAGCTGGACCCACCACCATCCTCACCAGCAACCTTGGGGAGGTTAACTAACCTCCTCTGTTTCTGTCTCCTCTTCTGCAAAATGAGACCGTCCGAGACCAACCTCAGGGGGGTTTGTGAAAATCCAGTGAAATAACTCACTGATGTGTGTGGAAGCATTTTGTCATCTATGAATTCATCCATTCATTCATTTAAAAAATATTTATTTAGCCCCTGTTCCATACCAGCGCTGTTCTAGGCACTAAGGTGACAGCTATGAATAAAGCAGACTGAATTCCTGCACTCAGGGACACTAATTCAGGGGTGTGGGGTGGGGAAGCAGGTGACAAAGAGAGAAACATAGAAGATGTGTAGCTCGGTAGTGACAGATGTAAGGAGAAAAAACAAATCAGGGCAGGGCCAAGTCAAAGGATGGGCAGAGAGAAATGGGAGACAGCGAGTAGAGACAACATTCTCCAGGAGTTTAGCTGTGAAGGGAAGGAGCGGCTGGGTGGCAGATGGAGGGTGAGTGGGTCACGGGAGGAGTCTGGTTTACAGGGAGAAAGTACAGCATGTCTGGGTGTTATGGGAGTGAACCGGTAGAGAAAGGAGACTGACGCAGGAGCAGAGGGGGAATTTGCTCCAGCAGCGTCTTTAGAGCAGGCAGGGTAAGATGGGATCTGGTGCCCGGGGGTTGGCCTTAGCTGGACACCGAGGTGCTCCATCCACAGTGTGAGGAGAGAAGGCCAATCGTGAAGGCAAACAGGTGGGCAGGTGGGGGAGCTTGTGGGCGTCTCTGAGGTTGCTCTAATTTTCTCACTGAAGCAGGTGCAAGGCGGTCGGCAGAGAGAGGCGACGGGTGGCCATCTGACCCTCAGCCCATGAGCTGAGCCTTTGGGCAGTTTTCCTAAGGAAGCAGAGGGCTTGCCCCTCAGAGAGCAATCATGACTCCCTTCCCACCTACACCTAGGAACATAAAGGATGCCACTGTGTTTTATAACGTCTCAACCGTGTTGCAGGGGTGAGGGCACCTTCCTGCCACCATTATTTCTCCTGTCCCAACTTGCAGACTGGAGCTCAGCCCTGCAAAGCTGCACCCTTCTTTCTCCCTCTAGTGGGAACCCTGCTAGCATTGATAACTCGATCGCCGTTAGCACACCACTTTCAGAGCACTGGGGTGGAATATTTTAAGTGACTACTCTAATTGCCCCAGCTCAGCTCCCTGAATACTAAAAAAACCCTCATAGTCATATGTTCCACTGAGAATTTGAAAAAAAGAAAAGAAAACAAAATAGCAGTTTTTAAAAACCACTCGATGTTATCCTAAAAACACCTTCCATTTGAAATTTCCCTTCAATCTGAAGAGCAGGACATGGGGGCTCCGGAAGGAGGGCTGGGCGGGGCCTGGAGGAGAAGGATGCTGAGAAGGAGGGGCGTTTTGCTTTTGAGCAGCCCAGCTCAGGCGTCTCTTCAGATAACAGACTTGGCTCTGAGCCACGCTTGATAAAATCAACCCTCTTTTGTAAAGATGCTTCAGAGCTCCAACGTTCTGTGGCTGAGAGGTGGGGAACCACAGAGGAAAATCCATTTTCCTCCATGCCTGGCCGTGGCAGCTTCAGAAGCAGCCCCCAGAACGTGGGTCCAGGAGAGACCCAGGCTTGGGGAGGAGGCTGCGCCCTCACCTGTGTGAGACCCCAGGCTCAGCCGGGAAAGAAGCCGCAGGAGGCGCACCTGTTCGGATAACTAGCGTGGTCAGGGTTCCCTCAGGGGCCAGCTGCCGTGCCGGCCTCTGTGAACGGAAGGGCAAGGGGCGGAAGTCCTTTGGGACACACCCTGGCGCAGAAGGTCCTGAAGGACAGGACGCGGCCAGGCACTGAGCCGGAGTCTGAGCAAACACAGCCCGCCCAAACGCAGCCAGTAGCCTCGGCCCCACCAGCCCTCAGCCTCGGTGCCACTGACTGGCCCCCAAAGCCCCCTACACTTTGGTCCCCATTTTGGCCTCTGGGCAGCATTAGGCACCAGTGGTCGCCCTCCTTCTGGAACTCTCTTCTCCCTCTGCCTCAGGTTGCCTCCTGCAGCTCCAGCCACTCCTCATCCTGCTTTTCAAAAGGTGTCTGCTGAGCCCCTTCTCCACTTGCTGCCTGCACGGCTCCATCCACCTTCCTGATCTTCGTTTATCCAGCCAGCAGCCATTTGAGCTCCCAGCATGTGCCAGGCTCTGACACAGGTGACCAGACAGGAGCCTTACATCACAGTGGGGGAGGCAGACAGGAAGAAAGAAAACATGTGGATCAGGGAACCGAAAGTCCAAGCTCTTGCCCCAATTCTCCTAAAGTGGAGGATCCAGTATGAACATCGGGAGTCCAGGCCCCCAGCCTCACTCAGCTCTGAGACCGTGAGGAAGCTTCTTAGCCTCATTGGGCCTCAGTTTCCCCATCTATAAAATGACAAGGTTGGACTACAATCCAGTCTCTATTTCAGCCCTACTCAGTAGAGTTTTTTGTGATAACAGACACACCCTATATCTGTGCTGTCCAGTTGCACTGTCACTAGTCACATGGGGGTATTGAACACTGAAGGAACTGAATTTTTAACTTTAATTTTTATCAGTTTACATTTCAATTGGCACATGTGGCTAGTGGCTACCGTACGACAGCCCAGCTCTAGCTGCCCTCGCCCTCCCTCTCAGGTCTTCTATAGTCACGTGAAAGCACTAGCCATTGTCTCAATAAAGGTACCTGCAAAATAAAAAAACAGGACAGTCAGAAGTGAAGACAACTCTGATTTTCAAATAGGTTGGTTTCTTCTTCCAAAGGCAGAGACCCCACACCCCAGATGAGACGGGGAAGAGGATCCTAGTCGTCATCTGGTCCCATGGTTCTCCACGCTGGCCGGGCACTGGGATCTGCTGGCGCAGATTTTCTGAAGTGCTAATAACCAGGTCCCACCTCAAACAAATTAAGCCAGAATCTCTGGGCCTGGAGCTGGGCATTGTCCTGGTTTTAAAGCTCCCCTGTGATTCTAATGTGCAGCCACTATCTTGTGCAACGGCCTCGCTGATCTGATGGGGAAACTGAGGTCAAGAGGAGAGGGCAGTTTGTCCAGCTCACACAGGGAGTTTGTCTCAGAGCCTGAGCTGGACCCCAGCTCCCCAAACTCTCCAGGCCAGGCAGGTCTCATGCAGGGCTGATGGGATATGGGATCAGCATACAACACCCACAGGGAGAGCCTACCTCCTCGCTCCTCCCAGTAACTGAGCTGCAGCCCACACTGGGACTCGGTCTACCTGTGTCTTTTCAATTTCCCAGCAGGGGGTGAGTCCACTGGTGCACACTGACACTCTGAAGGTGGCATAAAGCAATCTCCTTTCCCGTTGGGGTGTGTTTTTAAGACTGGGCCCCATAAACCTGAGAAAGATAACTCTCTTTTCATCACGTTGTAAAATAAGCAATTTTCTGGTCCTAAGAAAACAGATTCACGTAAAGCTCATTCCAGACATGGAGAGACTCAGCATCACACTGCACCCCACCAGCTTTGCCTGAAGGGAGGGAGGAGGGTGAGGCTAGAGTGGGAAGGTGAAGAGAAGGTAAGGGGAAGGGAGGGGGAGGGGAACAGAGTGCGCTGGGTCAAGGCCCCCTTCTGGCCATAAGGAAGGGCCCCAGTGTAGGACTGGTTCTGCTCAGCCCGACAGACCCCTGGGCAGGGGCCTCTTCCTGCAGGGCACTTGGTTGGGATGTACATTCTCAGCCAACTCAGATCCCAGTTTCCCTTCTGGAACAGAACTGGCCGCTTCCCCATCTCACTGGGGGCTTCCTCGGCCCAGGAGCCTTGCCTTCGCCCTAGTTCCTCCCCGGATCCTTCCATACACCTGCAGGTCTAGAAGCAGACTCACACCCAACTCACGCCCAATGGGAGGTGAATGTATCTTTTGCTAGTTTTGTTTACTCTCAAAGTCAGCCTGGCCTGGGGACCCAGCCGTGGGAGACCTGGGCTCAGATCTTGGTTTCCCCTCTTAGTAGCTGTGTCACATCCTATCTGAGCTTCAAATTCTTCATGTATAAAATGGAACCCCCATTCCGGGATGGCAGGGAGGAAAAGGCTGGTTAGCACAATCCCAGGTACCCAGCAAGTGCTTGACAAATGTCAGCTGTTTCCCTCACCATCTGCCAAGTGCCAGCTTCCCCCAGACCTGGGTCCAGGTCTTATTTTCCTTTGTTGTCTCCCCAGCATTCTTTAGTGCCTGGCAAAGGGCTGAGCATGGTGGGCATTCTGCAAATAGGTGTTCAATGCATTAAAAATACCCAGAAGGAGAGGGCGTGGGATTGCCTCCCCTCCTGGTTTCTTCCCCAGGAATTAGAATTTAAAACTGCCTTCCCCTCACTGATAAACAGACCATCTTGTAGCCATTTCCTCGGCTACAAACGCACACGCACACGCACGCACGCACCCTGCCCCCCCCCCCCATAGCATCAAACACATTCCCTTCAAACAATAGGAGGAAATGAGGGGGAACTGGGAACACTGCCTGAACACTGTGGAACTGTTCAGAAGCGTCGCATTTAAGATGCTGCTAGTGTGAAGAGGAGACCCGGGAGGGGTTGCCTTGACGGGGAAGGAAAACAGGAAACAGGGTGTGCGTGTGTGTGCGCGCGCGCGTGCGTGTGTGTGTGTGTGTGTGTGTGTGTGTGTATGTGTATGGCCTGCGGAATGAGCTCCATTCACGGATGCGGACGGAACCAAGGCGATTGCAGCCTGGGGTGCTTTCTGACCCCCAGGAGTTCTGCAGGCAGAAGGGGTAACCCCCAGGGGCGGGAAGACGGAACCCAGGTGAGATGAAGAGTGTTAGGAATTCTGTAGAAGACACAGAATGCCCTGGGCTTACCGCTCTCTCAGAAAAGCTGGCTTCCATTTGTATCCTGGAGAAGCCCAGCTTTTTTGATATGGTCTCTGATGGAAAAAAAGATACAAAGGGTTGAGAACCGGTGACTAGTAGAAAAAGTCCTGGGACAGAGCTCAGAAGGCCTGAATCCTGGCCCTTGTCACACCATTGCCTTGGTCAGGGACAGAAACCCACACAAGATTGCTCAGAAAGGGGAGTTTATTTTCAGGGTCAGCGGAATTCAGGTGGAGCTGGGAAGTCATTAGGACTCCAAGTCTCTCTGTCTCTGTCTCACTCTGTCTTTCTCTCTGTGTGTCTCTCTGTCTTTGTCTCTCTATCTCTGTCTCTGTCTTTCTACCTCTATCTCTGTCTCTCTCTATCTCTGTCTCTCTGTCTCTGTCTCTCTCTATCTCTATCTCTCTGTCTCTCTTCTCTGGACCACTGGTCTCTCTCCTCTCCAGTTCTCTTTTTTGATCTGCGACAAGTGTACAGGATCTTACAGCTTCGACGTCCACCACACATTGACTAGGCTCTAGGTTGCTTGGTCTAGCCCTTGGTTTAATCAATATCTGTGCGGTGCCCACCATCTGCCAAGCACTGTAAGCGCTGGGACACAGGATGAGAAAGGCAGATTGACCCTCATGGGCTGACATTATCATTCCAATTCTCTAGGGAAATAATTTGGCCAATCAAAAGACTGGCTGGCCTTGGGTTACTGTCATCTCTGGTCCAAGCAACTACAACAAGAAGAGTCACGTGATACCCAAATGACTAAGCTTGAACCTGCAGTGTAGCTATGAGCAGACCAAATCCAGCCTGCTCCCTGTCTTTGTAAATAAAGTTTTATTGGAACACGGCCATACGCATTCGTTTACATATTGTCTGTGGCTGCTTTCACACCAAACTGGCAGAGTGGAGTAGTTGTGACAGAGACTACATGGCCTGCAAAGCCTAAAATACTTGTATCTGGCTATTTATAGAAAAAGTTTGCTGAACCCTGATCTAGGACAATAGTTGTAAAAGACTAGAGTACCAGAATGTACTGTAGAAATGTAACGAATTATAGTGACGATTATGTTGTCCTTCATCCTGCCAGGACTGCAAGAGTCACCTGGACCCCTAGGATAAAGTATGGAACATTCTAGATATTATTTTCCATGGTGCTAAACTTCCAGGCCATTTGCAAATACAAGATGGAGCTGATCTGTCCAGGTTCTGCTGCTCGTGGAGGTGACCTCTGCTGAGACTGTCTCAAGATGGCACGAACCCACGCAAAGACAAAAGGAGGTACAATTGCTCACCAGATGTGCTCAGCACCTCATAACCATTATCTCACTAATCCTCCCAAGAGCTTTATGAGGTCAGTCCTGTTGTTGCCAAATTTTACTGAAACCAAGCCTGGGGGAGGGCCCCTCAGTTTAGCGAAAGACAGAGCTGGATAGAACCTGGGTCTGCAGACACCAGGGCTCCTGCCCTCCCTCCCAGAGCTAACGAGTTTGTTAGAAATCATACATTTAAGTCACCCACTCAGTTAATATTGAGTGCATAATCTGTGCAAAATAGTGTGCTGGGTACTTCGGGGAACAGAAAGAATGATGGGTAAGGTACAGTATTTGCTTTGGGGAGCATACCATCTGGGGTGGATACTGACACAGATGAAACCAGACGCAGAATGAAACCAGCTCTGAACTAGAACTGAGGTTCTCACCCAGGGCTGTGGCAGCAAAATGGACAAACATTCAGGAACTTTGCTGCTGAAAAGAATCTTAGTGGAGCTGGCCCAGTGGCATAGTGGTTAAGCTCGTGCACTCCACTTTAGCGGCCCAGGGTTCACAGGTTCGGATCCTGGGAGCAGACCTACACGCCACTCATCAAGCCATGATGAGGTGGGCATCCCACATATGAAGTAGAGGAAGATAGGCATGGATGTTAGCTCAGGGCCAATCTTCCTCACCAAAAAAAAAAAAAAAAGAATCTTAACAATTGTTCCTACCAGTACTATGACCAAGACTATCCTGTTTACCAAACTCAATTCTCGTCTTCCTATGGACTACATTTCCCAGGGTGCCTTGCACTAGGTGTGGCCATGTGGCTGCGGAAACTGGTTGCCATCAGAGGGATGTGAGTGGCAGTGATGTGCACTACTCCAGGCCTGGCCCATCAAAGCCTTCCACACTCCCTGGATCCTCCACGCTCTTTCCCCTTCCAGCTCACTGGACGGAGACGACCTCCAATGAGACCGCACACGCGGTTAAAGAGAACATTGAAGATGACAGAGGGAAAGACAGAAGGAGTCAGGATGGCAGCTTCATCACTTGGAGGACTGCTGCTGGTACATTTGTGTGGATTGTTATGTGGCTGAGAACAAACTGTAATCGTGTTGAACCAGTGACGTTTGCGGGGCTGTTTGTTATAGGCGCTGGCCTAATCTGACGTAACTGTTTCCCAACTTGGTCTTGCGTCTAAAATCAGCTGTGAAGCTTCTCTGACATCCAGCTCCTTGGGCTCCACACTGGATATTCTGAGTCAGCAAATCTGGTGTGTGACCCGGCCACGCACATTGTGACAAAGCATCCTAGGTGATTCTGATGTAGACTCTGGTTATGATCCACTGGTGTCTAGACAGAATCCCTCATTTTACAGAGTTTACAGAAAATGAGGCCCAGAGAGGTCATTGTACCAGGTCACACAGCTAGTCAGGGGCAGAGCTGGGACCATGACTTCAGTCTCCTAATGGCTTTTGATTCTATGACGGGTCTCCGTGTTCAGGAACCACATCTACCTGTTCCTTGTAATGTTCCTAAATCCCCGATGCCGCAGTTGGGATACTTGCCCAGGAGATGTCTCCTTTTTGATAGGGTTTAAATGCAACCAAGTTGTGTAAAAATACTTTGAGAAAATGGTTATCTGATTTGGGAATCAAAACAGTATGTTCTTTTGCTCTGGCTTTCCCACTTCCAACACCCTTGGCCACCTTTGAGGTCAGCCCAGTTTCCCCTTCTCCTAAACACCCTACCCATTTACTTCCCTGGTTGGCATCCTCTTTGCACTTATTCAATACTCAATAACCACAACACACATCACACCACACACACACATACCACACACCTCCCACACATACACACGCACACCCCACATGCACACTCACACTCATCCAGCATGGTTGGAGAATGCCCATCATATTAAATCAATATTGTAGGTTGGTGATATTCACCCTCAGGACATGAGTTTTTAAAATTTCAACCACTTTGGTGAAAAAGCTCGATAAAATTTTTATGTCCTTCTTGCATTCCGACATCAGTAGATGACTCCATTTTCTTGCTCTAAGATCGTCACTCTGAGCCTGAGTTCACACGGAGACGTCTCTTCATGCCTGGGGGTCTGAGGGCTCGCAGCCCCCTGGCTGCAGGCCTCCACGTGGGTCTTTTCTCTGGTCGCCGGGCTGCTCTCTGACGGCCCAGCTCCTGACGGCAGAGGCGCTCCTGCCTCCCACCCGGGCCTCGCTGGAAGCGCGGATGTCTCTGGAAGAGCCACGGAGCACAGTGCCCGGCTTTGCAGAGCCTTACCCGGCTCAGCTCTGTGCTCCAGCTCCAGAGCTCACGTTCGTTCCAGACCCGGCTGTGCTGAAAGCCTGATGTCCGGGTTGCTGGAGTACTAGAACCTTTGCGTGTGGTACACTAACTAGTCTTTGTGGGACACTAACTTCTCCTGGTGTATGCTGACTTCCTGGGTTGGACGCTAACTTGACCTGGTTGTACACTAATTTCTCTGGTTATACACTAACTTCCCTGGTTATACACTAACTTGTCTTCATTGCACACTCACTGTACACTAACTTATTCTGGTTATACTAACTTATCCTTGTTGTAAACTACCTAGACCTAATTGTACACTAACTTCCCTGGTTATACAACTGGTTAAGTTATATAGTAACTTTCCTGGTTGTACACTAACTAGTCCTAGTTGTACACTAACTTCTGGTTGTACACTAAATTCCCTAGTTGGAGACTAACTAGTCCTGGGTGAACCCTAACTGGCCCTGTTGACATGCACCTCTGTCAAACCATCTCTGTAGTGTTTCTCTCCCATCTCTCTCCCTGTGGGGAGGATGTAGGATCTGAGCGGACCTCACCCATCTGCGAGTAGCCTGACTCTCCTCCCTCCCCCTGCATGCCCCTGGCTCAGGCCCAGAGGGTCCTGGCGTGCAGTAGGTCTTTCTTAACACTCGTAAGGCAGCTCTCAGTTCCAGCCACGGGCAAACACTGTCAGATTTTATGTTAACGTTTCTGAAGGTAAGATCCTAGCTGCAAGTCAGTGAACAGCTAAGGAGCAGCAGCCACCCCTGGGAACATTATCCTCAATGAGGAGATTTAGATTCATTAGATTTCAGCATTTACTGAGGAAAAAAATTACCTAGGGGGCTATGAAGAAAATTCCATTCCATATTTTAAAGTCACAGCCTAGATTTTTAATTTCCTAACGGATTTATAACAGGAGAAAAATTACCCCTTAATATGGTATTCTTGTCAGGCACCAAATTTATTCCCATTTTGAGTTTGCCTGTGTGGCCTCTTAGCTACAGAGCCCTGGTCTTCCTTTGGCCTCTGAGCTGAGCACATTCACAGAAGGCTTCCTCCCCACAGGGAGCTAATCAGGCGATGCCCGTGCCCCAGCCCTCCCACCAAGGTCCCCGAGGCTGCCTCCTCCGTCACCCACACACACATCCAGTCAAGACTCTGGGATGGTAGCAGATGCCCGCCATCAGGGTTAGAGCCTCGGGAAGGTGCCTAAGAGGGTTCCAGGTACTTTCACCATCAGCATCTGTGCCGTAGACATCTTTGCTGCAAACATTTTCACCGTATAACTAACTGACCCTAAGATAATTTTGCCCTAGAAGATAAAATAAAGAAAAATAAAAAAGGGACATTAAAAAAGACATACCGAAACATGAAAAATGAATAACAAAATTAAAAAGATTCTCTTGCAAAATAAATACAAAATATTTGAATACATTTAAAACGTGTGTAGATTCAGGCAATACTGTGTAAAGAACTAATTTCGTTTTGTGGTCTGTACCCAGGCACTTGTCTTCAAAGTCTTTCTTTCTCAGTGTTAACACATTTTCTTTCTTTTTTTTTACCTCCTGATCGTCTCCTCATTTGGCACGCATCGCACTTTTTCTTTCTCGCTAGAATTTCTTCCTTCATTGGGAGAGGCATTGGTTTCCAATATAAGGATGCATATTTGTAACTGAGTTTTGCATTGCGTCATGAGAAGCCTTCTACACTGTTGTTTGTTCTTGGCGTATTGTCACATGTCTGTTGATAGACGTTCCAAAGTTCTGTGGGAATGTGGAGCTAAGATTTATATAACATAAAAATGGAGCACTGCAGTCAATGGAGAAATGAAACCCATCTGTCAACCGTTAGTTTCTCTTTTACGGCACAATTGCCTCACGGCCAATTAGCGGCACAAGTGTTTGTGGGGAAAATGCTTTCAGCAAAGATGTCTACAGCAAAGATGCTTATGGAGAAGATACCAGACACGGCCTGAGAGACCTCCTTGCTCACCCTCTGGTGAAGGATAACGCACAGGAGGTCCAGAGGCAGCCTTGGAAGGTGAACTGGATGAAAAGCCCAGACTGGACTCAGAGCTGCCCCCCTCCATCACATTGTCCTCCATCCGATGCTCGCTGGGCACAGTCGCCCCTGGCCCCACCGGGTGCAGGGGCGAGCACTGCCTCCGGGCCCCAGACCCCTTGTGGACAGGGGAGGGGGCAGTGGAGAGAAAAGGACAACTCTGCTAGCATTTGCTGTGTTCACCAAGTCCTTCTCCATGGGCGACGCTGTGCCAAGTGTTTTCAGATGTCACAGATTCTGCTAAGAATGGAATTTCTCTTCAACTGTACCCCCAGAGCCAGTAACCGGAGAGAAGATTCCCCAAGAGAAAGGGGGTGTGGTGTTCTGTTCTGAGCAGACGCAAACATCAATGTACACTGTATTTTTCTCTCTAAAGTAAGTTACCTAAGATTCAGAAAGGTTCAGAGATCACCGAAGGCCATACAATGTGGCATGGGTGCTCACTGCGCAACCAGATGGATCTCCCAGCCCCACCATCTGTGACGCCCACCAGGCATTCCCTTCAGAGCAAGCCCTGGGGCCCTGACAGAGAAGCCCAAGGCACCCTGGCCCCAGGGAACTCTGTCTCCTTGGACCCCCCAGGCCATCAGGACTTTCACGTAAGTGACCAGCCCCTGAAGTGAGTCAGTGAGTCAGGGCTGGGCTAGCCTCACTCTACCCTGAGCTCACCCCAGGAGGCCCACGCAGCAGCGGAGCCACTTGCAGAAATAACGTTGAGTGATTTATCCAGTCTGCATGGTGCATATTCAGCAGACCCCAGAGGGCACTTCCCCGCCAGCAGCTCCAGCCCTGAAACGGTCATCTGCCTCAATGTCCCCAGCCCCTGTGTGACTCCCTGAAAGATTCCCAGACACTCAGCCCTCCGGCCTCTCTTCCTCCAGCACTGACTGGCCGTCAGCCCTCCCCAGGCCCTCGTCTTGTCCTCTTCCCTGCATGGCCCCAGCCGCCATTACTGCTTCCTCGCCTGAAGGGGCTCTCGTGTCTGGGCATTTAGCCATGGCCTTGGCCAGATATGGTTCAGGGCGCTCATGGGCTCCCTGATGCCAGAATTCCAGGCTGGACACTGGCCTCACCAAGGGCAGAGAGGAAACCACTGCAGAACCAGCCTCAGTGTCACGGCTGCAGGGCAGGGGCTGCAGCACCTTGCTGGGCTCTGTCCCTCCCCAGGCAAGGTGCAGAGGGCTGGGTCAGAAAGGAGAGGAGGGGTTGGCAGAGGCAGAGAAAGGGGGTGGCAGGGCTGGGCCAGGTAGGTGTGGGGCCAGGTGGGTGTGGGCACAGGGGAGGCTCCAGCCCTAATGGCGGCCCCCAGGCCGTGCTGAGGACTCAGTCCTGGATCCTAAGGACAATGGGAAATGAAAGGCTTCTGGAGGCTTTAGGCAAGAGAGTCACTTGTTCAGATGATCACCAGGACCAAGTGGCTATATTTCTTCAGGAAGGCCCGAGTCCCTGGTCCAGAAGCAGCTCTCACATGCACATCCTCTGCTGCCATCTTCCCCTCCCAGGACAGCGCCAAGCCCAGCCCCCTGCCTTCCAAAGCCCCAACATGCGGCCTCCATGGCCAGGCAATAGGATGGCCAGCCTCGCCCACCCCACGAGCCCAGTGGGGCTGCATAAGCCCGGGACCTAGAACAGCAGGAGGCAGCCGGTGGGACTGAGGGTCATTTGTTGTGACAAGACCGAGGACGGTGTCTGCAGACTTCAGCCAGAGGCTCTGGGAGGGCCTAGGCCCCGTGTTTGTCAGGTGTAGGGAAAGGCTTGGGACCCGAGGGCCTGGGCTGCAGTTCTAGCCCTGGCCCCACTACCCCGTGACTGTGGCCAGTTGCTGCCATCTCCGGGGCTCAGTTTCCTCCACTGGGGACAGAGATGACAAAGCAGACCTCAAGGTGGCTGAGGAGGCCCGAGGGCACCAGCAGGCTGTGCCCAGGTGGCCTGCCCTGGTCTTGCACCCTCCCCACCACCCTGGGGTGTTTCCCGCAGTGCAGGATGCTCAGCTATTACGACTGCTCGGAGAGGGTTAAAAACACACCCAGAAAATTTCTAAACAATGTGTGTTTAAAACTGAGGCCAATCCCAGGGTGGACAGAAAGTGCACCAACACTTCTGACTCTGACCCCGAGGGCTGATACAGGGCCCCCTCTCCTCCTCGTGGGGTTGGGGGCATTGTCGGGGGGAGATGGGGTCACGAATGAGCTCCCCAGTTCCTGGGGGCCTGGGTGGGATTGGGGGGGCTGAGAACCATCTGGAATCCCCCAGAGAAGATGGAATCTGTGAATGCCTGCCCAGGAGACGTCTGGGTGCCAGGAGGTACAACACCCGTTGTTGCCCAGAGAGGGCAAAATGCTCAATGAATGAAGGAGATGCTTATGCGGCAACTGCCCCTTGCAGTGGGCACAGGTGGGCCTCCTCTGCCCAGGCCTGCCTATCCCATCCCTTGTCTGTCTCCTCTCCCTGCTGCCCCCAACCCGCCCATCTCCTTCCTCATTCTTCTTGTCTCCTCGTTCCCTCCCCAAACCCTCGAGGCAGGCTTGGTGGGAGCAAGAGGCAAGGCTGGGGGTCTCAGCTGCCATTAAAGGCCTGTCTGGGTGGCAGCAGCAGGGATTCAGCTCCCCAGATTTGTGATGCCACAAAACCTAGAAGGGGCAAACTGTTTTCTCCCCCCACCCAACCTCCCAGGCTCCCCACAAGCAGCCCCTCTGTGCACCTGCTCTATTCCATCACATCTTACTCTCTCCCTACCCGCTGTGTGACCTTGCGTGGGTCTCATTCTCCTTCCGTGCATTCTCATCTGTAAGTTGAGGGCGTGGATTAGACGGCTTTTCCAGCACAGACCATCCAAACTCCAGGGTCCAGCATGTGTGAGTTGGAGGCCGAGCAAACCAGGGGAAACAAGATCTTCCTGTTCCGTTTCACACGTTAACTAGCCCCATTTTGCACAGATCTCCTAACAATTATTTTCCTTTTTAACCTTCACTACTCAAATGGTTTTTTTCACTCCCCAGGGGAGGCACAGCCTAGGTGGGGCGAAGCTGGGAGGGTCAGCCTGGAGATGAGCCACATTCCTCCCTCTCCCAGCACATCATGGTCCGAGGCTCCGCCGTCAATCCCGACCACTCAGGGTAGAGCGGCCTCCTCCGCCCCACGCCGGCCATGTATAATTGACGAGCCTCCTGCTCTCGTGTGGAGCCCTGAGACATCCAGCCCATAATGTAGGATGTTAAAAGCTTCCTGGGAAGTCGCTGATCTCGTCTCCAAGAGGGTAATTAATGTAATAAAGGAGTTTCCAATTATGATTCTTGCTGCAACTTTGATTTCCCTACAAATCCTCCTGAGATGTTTCCAGAAGCACCCAGGCCTTTAGGATGTGTTTCCTCGAAGGAGTTCCGCCTGCACTGGTCCCTTCCATTGTTGAATAAAGAGGCCCACACCGCTGGGGTCCAGGCCTGTGTGCCAGGGCACAGGGAGTGAAGGAGACAGCCAGGCCCAGCAACAGACCCCACTCGAAGGCCTCGCCTCTGCTCTCTCAGCGCGCCGGGCCACCGTTTCTCCGCTCTCTGTTTATAAACAGCCATTTGTGGTCTCCAGAGGGGAAGCAGTTTCTGAGGCTGGGGGAGCTGAGGGTTCTGTATCGCTGTCCAGGAGCTCTGCTGGGATGCAGACACTGACCCAGCGCCATCCCCAGCCAGGGCGTCTCGTCTCACAGCAGCCTCGAGAAGCAGGTCGTCAGCAGCGCTGTGGTTTACAGGTGTGCTACCTGATCCCGAGAGAGGTTAGGAGCCTTGCACAGTGTCACACACACAAGAATAGCAGGACCAGGACTCAAGTTCTCTGGATGCCGTTCTCTGCCCCTGACCCAGAGTGCTGTGAGCACAGCCGTTGTGTGCCAAGCACCCCCTTATCTCCAGGACACTTGAGAGAGGTGATAGGTCTCTCCACACTCTGGGGGGATGCTGGGGGCACCACTTCTCTGGAAGTGGAAGGATGGAGAAAAGGAGTTCTTGACAGCCTCACACACACGTGCACGCACACACAATATGGGCCTGGGTTTGAGATGCACAGGGACCTCAGAACCCTAGGCTAGCCTCCTGGGGCCAGAGGAACATTTAAAGGGACTTTGGAAAATAACTCTGCCGTGAAGGAAGCTGCTTTGTCTCGGCTGGAGCAAGGCCTAGGCCGGGGCTGGGCTGGCCAGGGGGAGTGGAGAATAACCTAAGGGACGTCAAGACACAGGTTAGGTTCCAGCCGAGAAGGCTGCAGCTCAGGACAGGTTTTGGGACGGAGCTAAGACCTGGAGTGCTGAGCAGGGAAACTGAGGCAGCCACCCAGGAATGCAGCATACCAAGGCCTTAGGGTACGGAAAGGGTGTGACTCTGTGCACAGTTACCCAGGGCCCACAGCCAGCACATCAGGTGCCAGGCCAGTAACACTGTCCCAGCTGCTGCCCCCTGTCTGTGGGGCTGAAGCTGCTGCCGGGGAGGCCCCGGCGACCTCTCGGAGGAGGGGGGTGAGCGGGTAGAAAGCTCTTCTTCCTATCCCCTTCCTGTCTTTGGCTTTCTGCTTTCTCTTTCACTCCTCTCCCAAGCCCCTGTGCCCCCTGGACCACAGCTGGAAATGCGCTGGGCAGTTTAGTCTCTGGAGGACTGAAATGAACCCAGAAAATAGGAAATAAGGAGGCGTGATGGGAGCCGGGAAGTCATGAGCAGTGGAATGAGAAGATAATGAAGGAAACAAAATAGCACAAAAAATTAAATTAGGAAAAAGGCTTTTGAAATACCATCACTGACAGCACTTCACTCAGCGTCCTGGGATTTCCCTGCAGCCCCTCGGGCGGAAGACATTCCTACCCATTTCTGCTGTCACTTCGCCAAATCTCTCAAGAGTCACTGATATTTCTAGTTAGCCTCAGGCTGAAACTTGGAAGTTCCTAGATATTAAACACTAACATTGGCATGTGCACTTTTCTTAAAGCCAGAACAAGCTAAAACAGAGAATTCAAAATTCAGCTAGTGTGATCATTTTTCCTGCCCATGGTTCAAGGGTTTGACATTTTCACTTACTCACCGCACAAATGTTTATGGAGCGCCAATTACCTTCCCGGTTTGGTTTTGAAGGTAATGACACCATTTAAACCTGCTGGAGTATTTTTTACATATTTTAAACATTTGTACACTTTCCAAGCCACCAGTCAGTTTAATCTCCCAGTTTGTCATCTCAGAAAGAAAAACAAAAGCATTGTTGCAATATGAAATATCTGGACAGAGCTAGCCTGGGAAGAAGGAGAGGATGGGGCTGTGGTTACCTTCGGTACCAACGCTGGATCCCAGGGCTGTGGGGCAGGGGCTGGTGTGGCGAGAGGGCAATCTGGTGACCCCACAGCAAACAGCACTGCAGGCCTGCCGAGACTGCCAGAGTCATGCCGGCTAAGGGACGGGGCGCCAGGTGTCCCAGGGAGGGTCTGGCCCCTAGGGCAGGTGAGCACTGAGTGAGTTACCCTCCCAAAAGCAGAGTGGGGGGCTTTTCTGCAAGAGGAGAGAGGCCTTGCCCCCTCGGCATCTCCTAGGGCCAGTCGCAGGTAAAGGCAAGTCCTGAGGCAGGCACTCAGTGGGCTTTCCCATCACCAAGAGCGTCATAATCTCACCAGTAATCACTTTTTAAACGCTCTTTTATAAACTGATGACTGCAAAAAACATTTTTATTCTACTCCTGGGTTCTAAAAGCAACATAAAGAAAGCACATATTTGACAAATACTGCTTCATGAAAAGTAAAGCAAGATGTCGGAACACAGATCCAGGGGAACTTGAAGAGGGGTCACAATGGGACAAGAAGGGCCCTAAACCAGGAGTTGGGGGCCTGGCCTTTCCCCTCAGCTCTGCTCCCAACTAGCCAAGGAAGCTTGAGAACCTCATTCCATCCTTAGATTTTTCTTTAGCGTTTGCTTACATGTAAGTTCAAACCATTCACTGAGCCCCTTTCTTGATGTCTGGCCGGTGCAGACAACTGAGGCAACAGTTGTGACCGAGACCCAGCCCCCGCCCTCCCGTCCTGGGTTGAGTACAGCACAGAGTTCTCTCTGCTCCCGTGGAGGGAGCGTGGGCTGGGGCAGCAGCTCTGAGGACAACTCCTTAGCTGTCCTGGGCCACAGAGGAACTGAGATAGTTGAAGCTGGAGGCACGAGGCCAGGGATGGGACTGCTGTAGACTCCAAGTGTGAGATGGCAAGATGGCGATGTCTGATCTATGGCAATGGCAGTGGGGTTGGAGAAAGAGGGAGCAGGGCCAGATGAGTAACCAAATTCTTGAGGCCTTGATTTCCCCATCAGAGCAATGGGGTAATAGTATTCGACAAGCCCTGACGGAGACAACTAGCTGGAGAATGGCGAAGATCAAAGACTGATTTGAAAACTAGCAAGGGCACAGCAATGGCAGGCCCAGGGAAGAAGTGAAGACAAAATCCTGACTCTGCATGGAAGGACAGTTTTGTTGGTTTAATTTTCGTGTATAAAGCCTATTTTATAAAGCTCTTTAAGGAGTCCAGCTAAGTTTAGGTAGAAGAAAAGACAGGTGATGAGCTTCCTAAAGAGATCAGGTGTTGGTGGTTGCAAGGAAAAATGGAGAAAATTTGGAAAAAGTAAGAAAAGCATCATAGTCTCTCTTTTGAAAGTTTGTATGAAGCCTGCCTCTTGTTATAGCATTGCTGTTCACTTGCTGCTCTACCAGCCAAGCCAGGAGAGTGCCAGAGCCCCGGGGCCTCCCGAGAGCCAGTACAGAGGGCTACAGTGACCTGCACAAGACGGGCAGTGAAGGTCCCTCCTGCGAGAGGATCCAGATGGGTTTCATCCCAGCATTCCAGGTCATTTGGGTGACCCCAAATGGTTCCGGCAGCAATCAGGAGAAGGCTTGTGCACAAAGGTGAGGTTTTGACTGAGCAGTGACAGTTAGTAACTGGAGTATTTGAGGAGGTACCTGCTTGACCCTCTACATTTGTAATTCTTTAGGTTCTGTCCTAAGTTGTCAATTACTTTCTTTGCTTATAGTAGCTGGAGATTCCTCTTTAATTTTTGTCTCAGTAGAAGAGAGTTCTGTTATTTTCAATATATGTAGTACCTACTGAATAGCATCTCGAAGAAATTAGCAGGTTCTAAGATCTCAGAAATCCATGCTTACAAAGTGTAGGTAAATACAGAAACAAGGTGTTGTTATTATTTATGTATTTGAAAAGCTAGTTTTTCTGATTCTTCCAAATGTCGGCTTCCCTCAAAAAGTGTCAGCCAAATGATACAGACACCCAAGCACATAAAAACATTTCTGACCAGTCTGAGAAGGGCTGCCTGTGGCAAACTGGCAGAAAAGGCCACTGGGACACTGCTAGGAAATGAAGAAACATGGACCTGCCCAGTTAATTCCAAATGCTGCCACTGTTTTGATGATGCATCTCAGAGGGCATCTTCCTCCCTTCTCAGAGGGCAAATCAACCCATTAGTCCTATCAAACTCCCCGAGACAAGGTAGTACATGCTTATGCAACTTATGTGGCTGGATGGCCTGGGAACATCCCCAGTGACTTTGAACATGGAAAGCAGGGTTTGGATGCTCGGGCACCGTCCACAGAGGCTGCCTTCTCAACACGGTTGGCTCCTGTCCTGCCGTCGGCAAGGAACCCCGCTGATGAGCGCTGTGGGCTCACCCTCCAGTGGAGTCTGGTCGCTGCTCAAATCTGTCTCCAAGGCCCTGGGCCAAAGAGGATTCAGAGCAGCTCCCACACCATGCCCACTTTTCCATCCCAGGGGGCACAGCATACCGCCTGTGCAACACTGACTGCTTGGGGGCACAGCTCCTGGCCTACTGCCACCCCACACTTCAGCCTCTCTGTGCTGGGGCTGCGTGGGGCCTGGACTCTGTCTTGAATGCGAAAAAACCCAGTACACCTCCCCTTCTAGATTGTGACACCTCAAGAGGAAGTCTCCCACACAGCCTTAACCCAGTGGCAGGCAGTGTCAGTATTTGTTGAATAGATGTCAGCTCTTTGCTTTATAAACTTTGATCCTTCCAGCCAGCCAATATAAGTCTTCAAATGTCTTTCAACTCTTACCTTCGATTTCCTGTTCCTAACAGTTAAACGCACACTTCTTGGGCACCTACAATGTGCCAGGCCTTGTGCCAGGTCAGGGACACCCAAATGAATAATTCATGACGTCTTCTCTCAAAGAGCTCATAGTCTAGTGGAAAAAACAGGACAAGACAGGACAGATCATTTCAGTATGGTGCTCTGCACAACCGTCTCCTCATTTTTTAAGTCTCATCTTCAAGGCCACCCTTTGAAAGGGTCTTCTCTGAACATCCCACTCAGTGCAGGCTTCCCCGACTCTCTCTATCAAAGCACCTGTTGATTTCCTTCGTCAATAGCTATAACTTTTATTTATTTGATTTTTACTTATTTATCACTTGTCTCCCCACTAAAATATAAACACAAAAGCAAAAACATTGTCTGTTTAGTTCTGCACTATAATCCTAGTACCTAGCACCTAGTAGATACTCAGTAAATATTTCTTACAGGGAAGAATGTACACGATGGCATCTCTGATATAACTGTATTACAACTGTGGGCCTTCCTGCCTTGGTGCCCCTGGAACCCCTTCTTTGATGTTTTGGGTTTTTCTCTCCAGTATATCATATAATTCATTCCTTTATTTTTTTTATTGCCTGCCCCTGCTGGGATGTACATTCTATGAGAACAGGGATTTTTGCCTGTTTTATCCATTGTTGTTTCTCTAGCATCTAGAAAAGTACATACTGTACACACTCAATAAATATCTTTTGAGTGAATGAATGTCAGTGCTACATAGGAGTTAATAGGAGGATAATTTAGTCCATGTGGGCAGGAGGTGGTCACAGAGGCTTCCTGCAGGATATGACACCTGAGCTTAGTCTTAAGTCCTAACGAATTAACTCACCAAAACTGACCCAAGAGGAAATAGAAAATCTGAGTAGTTCTATGATCACTAAGTAAATCGGGTTAGTACCCACTGGAAAATCATTTGCTAGGCCCAGATGGTTTTACAGGAGAATTCTACCAAACTCCTAATTCCAATCTTACAAGAACTCTTCCGGAGACTAGGAAAGGAGAGACCATTTTGTGAGGCTGGTATAACCTGGATAATAAAGCCAGGGAAGGACAGTATGAGAAGGACAATCACTGGCTGACTTTTCTCACAAGTTTACATGCAAAGTCCTAACAGCATATTAGCAATCCAAATCTACCAATGCCTATAAAATAATAATGCATAATCATCAAGTTGGGTTTATCCTAGGAATGTGAAGATGGTTTACTAGCAAATTATTGATAATTTCACTATATTAAGAGATTAAAGAAAAATTATATTAGCATCTTATTAACAGCAGCAAAAGGCATGAGGTAAAATTTAACACTGATTCATGATAAAAATTCTTAGCAATCTAGAAAAAGATAGTAACTTACTTAACCGGATAAAGAGAATAAATTAAGAATCTACATAAACATCACATTTGGCGGTAACACATTTAAAAGCATTCCTTTCAAAATGGTGACTGAGGCAAGGATGTCTAAGATCGCTACTTTTATTCAACAGAAAATGTTGACTCTCGGGCCGGCCCCCTGGCTTAGCAGTTAAGAGCGCGCGCTCCGCTGCTGGCGGCCCGGGTTCGGATCCCAGGAGTGCACCGACGCACCGCTTCTCCGGCCATGCTGGGGCCACGTCCCACGTACAGCAACTAGAAGGATGTGCAGCTATGACATACAACTATCTACTGGGGCTTTGGGGGAAAAAATAAATAAATAAAATTTTAAAAAAAAAAAAAGAAAGAAAATGTTGACTCTAAGAGTAGAGGATTGACTATTAAATAAGTGGTTCTGGGAAAATTGTTATCCATACGGAAAAAAGTTAGATCCCTGCCTCAGATCTTATGGAGGAAAAAAGACAATAAGCATAAACAACAAAAGCAAAAATAAAACAATTTGACTAAATTAAAAAAAGAAAACACTTCTGTTAATCAAAGACACCATAAACAGAAAAACGCAAACCACAAACAAGGCAAAGACATTTGCAATATATATAACCAAAAAAAGATTGTTATCCAAAATGTATTTTTAAATTTCTTCAAATCATTAAAAAAATCATTAGAAGAAAAAAAGAAATATTATCAAAAGTTACCAACAGGCATTTCACAGAAGGGGAAATTCAGCAGTTCACTTACAGTCAGGGAAACGCCAAATGCTGACTACAAGGGATTCCATTTCACACCCATTTGCTGTCAAAATTCTTAAAAATGTGTCATTAAAAAGTTTAGTGGGGCCGACCTCCTGGCCAAGTGGTTAAAGTTCCGCATGCTCTGCTTCGGCGGCCCAGGTTCAGGGGTTCAGATCCCGGACATGGACACACACCACTCATCAGCCATGCTATGGCAGCAACCCACACACAAAATAGAGGAAGACTGGTACAGATGTCAGCTCAAGGCTAACCTTCTTCAAGCAACAAAAGAGGAGGACTGGCAATGGATGTTGGCTCAGGGTTAATCTTCCTCAAAAAAAAAAAAAAGTTTAGCAATCATGTAGACTGAAGGAATTTTCTTCACGTACCACTGATGAGCACATAAACTGCTCCGAACATGTTGGCAAATTACTTGGCAAGAATGTCTAGTAAAATTGGAGATGCACTTGCCCTGTGATGTAATCCCACTTCTGCATGATGCCCTTGAGGGGCTCTCTTCCTATGTGTACAAGCAGATGTGCTTATAGTGTTCACAGCAGGAAGGTTTGTAACAGCAAAAAAAAGAAAAGAGGGGCCAGCCCAGTGGAGTATCAGTTAGGTTCTCACGCTCCGCTTCAGTGGCCTGGGGTTCTCGGGTTCAGATCCCAGGCAAGGACTGATGCACCATTTGTCAAGCCGTGCTGTGGCAGCATCCCATATAAAGTAGAGGAAGATGGGCACAGATGTTAGCCCAGGGCCAGTCTTCCTCCGTACAAAGAGGAGTATTGGCAACAGATGTTAGCTCAAGGCTAATCTTCCTCACAAAGGAAAAAAAAGAAAGAAAGAATAGAAACAAGCTAAATGTCCCTCAACAAGAGAACAGATGTGGAGACACACATGCAGGGGCACAAACACATGATGGAATATTATACAGTCCTGAAAATGAGTGGACTAAGGCTACATGCATAAACATGGAACATCTCAAAAACATGACATTGGGCAAAAATTGCAAATTGTAGGAGCATACGTAGAATGTGATATAATTCATATACAGTTATAAAACATTCTAAGCAACAGTGCCTCTCGCTTAGGGATGCAGACATACATTCATTGTAAACATGTGACGATCTTTATAGAAATGATAAAACAGCGAATTCAGAGTGGTGGTTACCTGGGGGAAGGGAGGAAGAGAGATGGGATTGGGAAGGGGCACAGAGAGCTTTGACTGTATTGACATACTTTATTTCTTAAGCTTGGTAGGATATTCTTTATATCTCTTGGACGCCAAATATTTTATTTAAAAATTGAAGAAAAAGAAGAATAAGTTAGTGTCAGACGAGGAAGGAAGGAAAGGATATCCTGGGAGCAGGAAGAGCATGAGCAGGGGTAATCCAGCAGGTAAGTGGGGAAACCTCAAGAACCGTGGTATGTAAAGGCACATCGAGATGGGATGGTTCAAGTCAAGGCTGAAGATGTTGTCGGGGGCAGATCAGGCAGTGATCTTGAGCGCGAAGCTAAGGAGCCAGGAAATTATCCCGAAAGCAACGGGGAGTTATTTAAGGGTAATAAGTGGGTGAGTGATTCAGTCCTCTAAGCGTTTTGGAAAGCCCGTTCTCATGGCAGAGTGGAGGAGGGATTGGAGGGGGGTGGGATAGAGGATGGGGTGTTGTGGCGGCAGGAGACCTGGTAGGAAGCCGGGGAGTGGTCTAGACCAGCAGTGAGGGGGCTTTGAGCTGCAGGCAGTGGGGTGAGAGAAGCTGTCTAAATCCTAGGTGTCCAATGCATATTTCTAAAGAATCCTAGTGCTTGTGGTGCGCCCACAGGGAAATGACTGCTCGGTATGTGGCTGCCTTAAAGCTCAAAGCACAAAGGCTCCAGCCCTCCCATGTGTTGCTAGAGACAGCTTAGAATGGCAGGTTCCCATGAACTTGGCTGGGTTCTGCTGGCCTCCGACACTGTAATTACGTGTTTGCTGGTATTTGGAACGGATTCTGTGAGCTGCCCACGTTGTCAGGTCATTGCTGGATCTGAGTGATGGCCTGTCTGTTCCATTTCTTCCTAATGAGAGCACACACTTGAGCACTTAATAGAGAGCAGCAGCTCCCCAGGACAAATGGCCTTTCAGCGGAACAAAGCACTCTAAGGAATTAATGATTTCTGACTTTTATTAACCGGGCTGATGCCTCTGGACAAGGAAATTCGAAATTTTGAGTTATTTCCAAACTGGCTGAATTATAATAGTAATTGCAAAGTCACAGAATCCCAAATATTTAACACTGGATATTTAACATCGAGCCCATCGAGAAAGCAGACCTCACACCAAGTAGTTCAATAGAAGGATTTTATATAGAGAACTAGTTACGAATATAGAGAAGGGCAGAAATGACAAACGGGATGGCGAGTCTCCCAGAGATGAGCAGTAACGGGCAGCTGCTACCAACCCTAGCGGAGAGACCAAAGGAAGGAGTCCCAGAGCCCAGGAGGTGGCACCATAGAGGGGAGGGCTATTCAGTAGAATCTGGACTACAGAGAGATGGAGCAGCTGCTGGAGATGGTCCCTGAGCAGAGGGGGAGTGGGGACTAGAAATACCCTGGCTCTCCCTTCCTCCTGCCCTCTAATCTGCTGCCAGTACCTCCCAATGGCTGAACCTAACCAAGAGCCAATGGGCAGGCAAGCCTGGAAAATGCATTTTCCCCCCAGAGCCCCATGATATATAGCAGGGCAGGGAAATGAGGAGGAGGGATGTGGATCCTAGAGCAAACATGCAAATGGTCAGAACAGGAGGTAACATTGAGTCAAGACCCGTATGTTGAAAGGAGGGAGTCATGCAAAGACCTGGGGGAAGAGAATTCCAGCAAAAGGCATACAAAGCAGGCAAGGCAGGGACCGGTGCACTGGCCTCCTCGTTGCAGTCCAGGCTCGTTCATCTGGTTGACCCTCCTCATGATTCTCATTTGCCAGATTTCCCCTTTCCACTCAAGCTGGGCCCTTTGGTGCCTTCCAGCAGAGTGTGGCGCTGCCCTTCAGAAAGCTGGGGGAACATGACAGATGGGGGCTGCTGGGCGGGCAGGTTACACTCCAGTGGCTGAGCCAAGCCCTTGACTCACAATTGTACCTCCCTACACTTATGGGCTATTCACCCTGTACCAGGAACTGTGCAAGAACCCCAAGTACATTACATCATTTGTTTCTTACAACAGCCCTGCGAGGGGGCCTTTGTTCCCACATTTGACAGATGAGAAAGGAGAGGCTCAGATTAGTTAGCTAACTTGGTCAAAGTCACATAGTCCATGGCTGGGCTGGGATCCCTTTCACTCATTCAATTTGCAAAGATTTAAGGAACATCTATTAAGTGCCAGATTGTGGGGATAAAATAGTGAACAAAACAAGCATAAAATACATAATGTGATAGGGAGACAGATATTAAACAAATAACCACACAATTACTAAATACTTGTGTTTATGATACATTTACTGAAGAAATTATTTATGCCAAAAAAAGCATAATAAAGTCTAGAATCCTGCATGTGTATTTCTCAAGTATAACAATTGATTCTTTTGGTTTTCTATTTTGTGAATTTCTGCTCTTATATTTACCATTTTCTTTTTCCTTTATATTTTTAGGTTTATTTCAAAGTTTTTTCTAGATACTTGAGTTGAACACTGAACTCATTTATAGCTAAGGCTATAAATTTTCCTCTGAGTGCTGCTTTTGCTACACCCCACCAGTTGTGATACATCATTCTTTTATTCTTGGTCAGTTCTAAATATTTTGTAGTTCCATGGTGATTTCCTCCTTAACACATGAGTTACTTGGCAGAATATTTTAAACCTTCTGAACATACTTTTATCTTTATTCTGTTGATTTTTAACTTAGTAGCTTGTGCTCAGAGACAGAATCAGTATGATGTTAATTCTCTGGTATTTGTTGAGATTTTATTCAAGATTTACCACATGACAAACTTTTATAACCATTCGTACATACTTAAAATAAGTTATAAATATATATTGGTTGCAGGGTTATTTATATATTCTTTCATAAAATCAAACTCAATATCTGTACTAATTTTTTTGTACTTTTACTAATCTGCTTGATTAATAGATTGTGAATGTGGATTTCTCAAGTTCTCTCTGTTTTTAGCTTTTATCTTATTTATTTCAAGACTATTTTGGTTTTAAAGTTTAATATGCATCGTATTGTAGCATCTGCCTGATGCATTATTCCTTTTTTATTATGTAGACTTTCACATTATTCCTAATAAGTTTTTCACCTTCAGTTCTCTTTGATCAGACATCATTATGGCTGATCAGCTTTCCTGGGGTTGACGTTTTTAGGGTATGCATTTTTCCATTTTTTTACTTTTGACCTTTCTAAGTTTGCAATTATTTTGCTTTTTTCCCCTAGTGAACAATATATTAACTAGATTTTGTATTTTTATCTAACGTGACAATATTTCTTTTAATAAGTGAGTTTAATCCATTTAATTTATACTGATTACTAATGTGGTTAGACTAATTTCTACTATTTTTGTATGTTCACCTTTCTTTCTCTTTTTTCCTCCTCTTCTCTGCCTTCTGTTAAAGTAGTCTATAGTTCTTCCTTTTTGCTGTGATTATTTGATAACAAATTATTTTCATTTTTTAGTGCCTATCATTAAATCTTAAACAAACATATTCAACTATAAATTTTTCTAAAAAATTAAAAATATATGTATATTTCTGCCACCCTCCACCGACTCAGAGCACATTGCAAATATTAGGCTGCTTTAACTATTACTGAAAACCACTCTACTCTGTTTTCATTTATTAAAGCTTTAGTTTTACCTTATTTTTTAAACACAAAAGTAGGTTTTTGTTTTCTTTACAGTTAAATAGTTAACCAAATTTACAAACATTTTAATCTATTTCTGTTTCCACTGACTTTTTTTCTTATATGTTGTCTCCTGTATCTTCCCCCTTATATTTACTCTCTTCTTGCCTAATTACACCATTTGAAATTGTCTTGTAAGGGTCGGTGGTGTTTGTTTTAGTCTTTATGTCTTTGAATGTCTTTATTTTCCCCTCCCTCTTAAATGATCACTTAGCTAGGTATAGAATTCTAAGTTTGTGATTATTTTCTCTCAGTAGTCTTAATGTATTATTCCACTGTCCTCTAACAGTTATGGTTACTGATGAAAATTCTTCTGTCAGTCCAATGATGGTCCTTTTAGTTAACCTGCCCTATCTTTTGGGGGAGATTTTTCAATTTTCTGTTGAGCATTAACATTCTGTTATTTTCTATAATGTGTTTAGATGGAGATTTACTTTTATTTCACCTAGTTCTCACGGTTCACTTTGATCTGAGGATTTGTAGCTTTGTGCATTTTTGGAAAATTATCTGCTATTATCTATTCAAATATTTATTCTCTGTTCTATTCTTCTGGAACTCTTATAATTTACACCGGAGCTTCTAAATACAGCTTACAATGGGTAAGCTCTGGGGCTCAGGGCCACGCAGGCAGTAAATGATGGGGTAGAAATTCAAACTCAAGGCTGGGTAACAAAATCTGTGCACTTCTGATCAACTACTTTGCTCTGACTGTGTAGGGCCAAATTCACCGTGGAGCCCGGTGAGAGCACTCTGGGTCTCTACCATTCAGACAGGCACAGTAATAGACCATGCCGACCACTTAGTGGAAGGGTCCTCTGTGCTCATCCATATGTGAATCTCTGCACTCATCCATGTGAGCAAAGTGCATAGGCCCAGGTCTGCTGTGACCTGTGAATCAGCTCTGGTGAAGAAGCCACAGAGAGGCAAGGATGCCCAGGGGAAGGCATTACATTCTGCCAAATATTGCCTCTTTGGCTAAGCAATGGGCTAAGAAATGTCAAAGAGAGGAAATGAAGTAGCCAAAATTGTCCGTTCTCCATATGTGCTCCCTTTGGTTCATTTTCCTCCACTATAAACAGTGCTGCAGTGAACATCCACATATATGCTTTCTTGGCACATCTTTGAAAGTTTCTCAAGGGTTTATGTATCCAGAAGAGGATTGCTGGGCCCACAGGTTGGAAGCAGAGATTTCTAGACAATGCCAGATGGCTTTCCAAAGCAGTTGTAACAATTTATTCTTCCACTAGCAGTGTGTATGCCCACTATTTTCCTACATCCTTGTTTATGTGAAACTATCAGATTTTCACATTTTTTGCCCATCTGATGGGTGAAAAACAGCATCTCATTTTAATTTGCATATTCGCAATTATTAAATGGGGGAAGCATCTTTTAATATGCTTTTGGCCATTTGTAGTTCTTCTGTGAATTTTCTGCACATAGCCTTTGCCCAATTTTTTCTACTCTTCTTGGATTTGCAGGATTTCTTCATATAATCTGAATTGCCTTCTATTTGGTGTTTTGAAAACATTTTCTCCCAGACAGCCGCTTGTTTTAACCTTGTTCATGGTGGCTTTTGCCATGCAAAATTTTTATTTTAACTTAATTATGTTTATAAATTTTTATATCTAAGTAATCATTCTCTATCCCAATGGTACAACATTATTCTTAAAAGCTATGCTTTCAGAAGTTCATTACTGTATTATGGAAATTTAGCAATTCTAATAGTTAGACTAGGATTGGCAAACTTTTTCTGTAAAGGGTCAGATGGTAAACATTTTAGGCTTTGCTGGTCCTACAGTCTCTTGCAACTTCTCAGCTCTGCATTGTAGCCTGAAAGCAGCCATAGACAATTGGTAAATGAATGGGGTGGCTGTGTTTCCATAAAACTTTATTCACAAAAACAGGTGGCAAGCCAGATTTGGCCCATGGGCCATAGTGTGCTCACCCCTGATCTAGCTCATCTAATTCAGGTGTTGGAAAGTTGGGAATTCCTTATGGTCTTTGTAGGTGCCCCACCAAGTTTGTACAAGTTTGGGCAATTGTATTTGGACTTTTATATGAGAACAATTATACATGAGAAAGACCTGATTTTATTTCTCTTTTTGAGCCAAAAGACCCATCTTTCCTTGGTGCTGAACACCTGTTCTGGACAGGTCAGTAGGCCAAGTTGTGTGCTCATAAGACCAAAATTGAACATTTAGTTCTTCTGAAAGCTAAATGGCTTTAGACTAGAAATTAGCACACTGCCATCGGGTCACTGACTGCCTGGGAAATGGGTTCTTGGGTTCAGACAGGCTGCATAATTTGCAGGGCCCAGTGCAAAATGAAAATGCAGAGCCCCTTGTTCAAAAATTATTAATACTTTTAAGACGGTGACAGTCGAACATTAAACCAAGCCTTGGGCCCTTCTGAGCACAGGCCTTGTACCCACCCCTGAAGCCAGGCCTGCTGGGTCACCTGGGGCGGAGGCAGCTTGAGGGAGTGGACATCAACCCACATCACAACCTTTGGAGAAGTCCTTCAAAGGTCGTGCCAATAGGCGGGCGTACTATTGGCACCGATTTAGTCCAAGGATCAGGAGGGCGAGAGACCAGTCAGACCGCTGAGTCTTTTCATAAACTTGCTGCACGCTCACTGTAAGTTTTAAAATGTAAGATTCTGAAACTTTAAATTTTCCCATCTGCCTGTGGCTGTGTGTGGATTTTGCCTCAGCTGAAATCTGAGCCCTGAGGATGTCTATTTAAAGCTACAGTCCAAGTGTTGCAGCAGACAAACGGCGTGTCCAGCATGGAGGTTTCCAGGGGGAGTTTAAGAAAAACCCTCGGTTTTGATGCAGCTGTCTTTGGTGAACACGTACCATCCTTGGAAAGAAACCTCTGGGGGCTGAGAGGTAAGTGGTTTCTGCTTCTGGGGTTTTGTTCTGAAACCCAGAAAGGCGTAAATAGCATCACTCCAAAACTCGCTCTGCTGATGTTGGATCTCAGCCTGGCAGCGGCTGCAGGATGGGCCAGCCCACCCACATCCCACCCTTTGTGGGTGCCTGTCGTGGGCTCAGTAAGTACAGGATTATTTGCAGCCCTTCAGGGCTGGAGTGACCGTAAAATCAACCAGTTCAACTCCCTCAAATTAGAGGAGAGGTCCAGAGAGGGCAAGTGGGCACACAGTAAGTAAATTGCAGAGCAGAGGATTGAACCCAGGCTTCCTGCCTCCCGTTCCATGCTCTTTGCTCTTTCTCCTTTGCTGTTCTGCCCCCTTGGCCTTCCCCACATGAAAAGATCATCTGCTGAAGGATATCGTTCCTTTTTTTTTGGCCAAGGCAATGGTCGCAGAACAACTGTCTTCCCCGGGGAGGTTCATGAACTATTGGAAGAGCGCTCGCTAGCCCCTGAGTTTTCTCTTCTCTCAGCTGGACACCTCTCGTTTCTTCTTGGTTCCCTCACAGGCACAAGGAGCCCACCTGCCCGCCCTCTTCTGAACAGGCCTCCGTCTGTGTTTGTCCTTCTTCACGTGCGATGCTCAGGAACCAGCCCAGCACTTTGGGCGTGTCCATGGGCACAGAATGGGCTCTGATGCTTTTGTGCGGGTGTGTCTGAGTGTGTCTGTGAAAGCATCTGTGTGTAAGTGTTGTGAGTGTCTGTGTGAGTGTGACAGTGTCTGTGTGTGAGTGTGTCTGTGTGAGGGAGAGTGTCTGTGTGGCGTGTGTCTCTGTGAGTGTGTGAGAGAGTATGAGTGTCTGTGTGTATATTTGTGTGTCTGTGTGAGTGTGTGTGTGCATTGTGTGAACACACGTGTCTGTGTGTGGGTCTCCAAGTCCTCTCCCAGACTTCTCAGAGGGAGAGCTGGGTGTGGCCTCCACAGTGACAGTCTCACGTGTGTAGAGACTTTGCCTCAGAAGCACTGAGCACAGGGCCTGGCGCCCAGGAAGTGCTCAGCATTACTCAGCCATTACTGTTATCATGGGCCAACTTGAGATTTGGGGTGACAAAGGTCCCCCTATTGGATTACCCATTTCCTATAGGGAGTGAGATTGCAAAATGGGGCCTTGGAGGGTCCCTTCTCTGGGCTGAATGTTTGTGTCCCCCCAAATTCATAGGTAGAAATTCTAACCCCCAAAGGTGATATTCCTACTAGGACCTTCAGGAGGTGATTAGGTCATGGGGGTGGAGCCCCCGTGATGGGGTCAGTGCTCTTGTAAAAGAGACCCCACAGAGGTCCTAGGCCCCTTCCACCAGCTAAGGACGCAGTGAAAAGACGAGGCTGTTAATCAGGAAGAGAGCCCTCGCCAGACCACGCTGGCCCCCAATCTCAGACTTCCAGCCTCCAGGACTGTGAACAATAAATTTCTGTTGTTTATAAGCCCCCAAGTGGGTGGTATTTTGTTAGAGCAGCCTGGATGGACGAAGCCAGCCCTTTCCTGACGCTGTGCAGCCAGCAGGGATTCCTGTGAAGTGTGCGACCAGGAGTTCCGTTCACAGTGAACCCAGACAGCCCCGGGACGTGGTGGCCAGAGTCCATTCAACACTGGGAAAAATAATTATATTTTATAGACTGGGAGAGGACATTGAATCACCCTGCACAGAGTGAGGGCATCAATCAAGCTCTCTCACTCTGCATTTCCTAACTCGGAGGGGTCAAAAGCGAGTCTTTTCAAATGTCTCAGATCACCACTCACAGGCAGGGTTCACATTGGCCAGCCACTGGATTGCCCCAGCCATGCTGCAGGCTACATGTCAGAGCCTGTGACACAGGAAGCCCAGAGGGGGGTTGAATGACTCCTCATGGTCACCTGGAGCTCAGTTAGGTCTGTCTGACTCCAAGACGGAGGCTCTCGTCCCCGGGCCCCAGAGGTCACCACCGGACTTCCAGACACACCACTCAACAAAACGAAAACACCCTCAGCTGTCCTTGTGCGTGAGGCAATGCACAGCCTGCCGCCAAGAGCTGCCACCAAATCCCTCTATGTTGGGCAATTAGCAGCCTGGTTTGTGAAACGGGGAGCAGGATGTGCTTTGACCCTTGAACTTCCTCCCCACTCAGCTCGCTGGTTCTAGCTGAGCTTTCTTTTTTTGGGGTGGGGTGGGAGATAATTCCTTAACGGGAAAGTTCCATCAGTTGACGTTTTCTGGGAAACCGTCTCTCCCTGGATTGTTGAAGTCTCAAAGCTGGATTCCAACAAAATGAAAACAAGGCAAACAAAGAATGGGAAGAGTGGGTAGGACATTCACCACACAGAGTTAATATTCTCATACATAAAAGTGCTTAATACACAGAGCACAGTGAACAGCGTTGTGAGTTGGCAAGTCACAAGAGAAGAGATAAAAGTGGCCAAAAGCGTAGGGGAAAAATGTTGTCTCACCACTAAGCACTCAAAGCAAATTAAAACACTAGGATGCTCTTTGTCTCCTAATCGATTGGCAACGGTAATACCTAGTTGCAGAAGCAGAGAACTGGGTCCACCCTACACCGGCGCTGGGCGCTTCCATGGGCGCCGTCTTTCTGAAGGGCAATCTGGCAGCGTGTAGAAGAGGCCTTTTAAGATGTGGGTGAATTTGACCAGGTAATTATTTTAAGACTTTATCCCAAGGGAATTATTCAAGATGTAGGCAGAGCTGAATATACAAAGATATTCATTGTGTTGTTACTTTTAATATTAAAAAATCTGGAAAAAATACCCCAAATGTCCAACAATAAATTACTGCTCATGAAAATTAGAGTAAATCCATATGAAGGGACGTAATGCCCCTATTAGAAATTACCCGACAGCAGAATCTTTGCCCCCAAGTCCGGTGTCCTCCCACCAGCGGAGCAGGCCTCTCAAGTCTGCCCCAGACACCCCTCTTCCTTCCTACGGCTGCCCCTGGGCCGCGACAGTGTGGCTAAGCCCCAGATCCCTCCGCAGTTCTAGCAGAGCAGCAGAGGCAGGCCATTCAAGCACAGACCACGCTTTCCCTCCAGCCTGTGGGGCTCCCCGCCTTGAGAGTCCTGAGCACTTGCACGCTAGGCTACATAGTAGTAGATGCTGTTGGTGCCCGCCCCCCCTAGATCCCCTCTCCCCGCCCATGCAGTCAGACCCCGGAAGCTGTGACGGATGGCTGATAACTCACAGCCCCCTCTTCTCCAGAGAACTGACCTTGGCCTGGGAGGCAATGCCCTCCCCAGGACCAAGGCCAATGTTGGACAGGCTTCACGAAGGGAACAATAGACTGGCCTCCTGCTTCAAGGTCACTCCAGATACTGACACTGTGATACAATTCATGGCCCGGGGCTGCGGGATCAGACGGAAGCAAGTCTCCAGCAGAGACCAAATCCTTGCTGAGCTCCTGCCCCTGCCCCATCCGCTTCCCTCACTCTGCTCCCGAGAGCTCTTTTCCAATAAACCACTCGAACAAGCATCTCTATTTCAGGCTCTGCTTCAGAAAACATATACTAAGACCGGCTTTGATTTAACTCCCCCAAGTTCCCCGGCAATTCCTGAACACTTCCTCTCAACGATGCCCAGCACCACATACAGGTAGTCAGGAGTCCCGCCACCGTTCCTGGAACTTCTGTTCTCGGAGTATGTTGTCTGAGGTGGTCAGTCAACACCTAGTCCAGTATCTCCCAGGGTGTGTTCTAAGGAGTATCAATCCCATCACTGGGTGGGAAAACAAAAGGAATTCTCCCTGCATGTAAATTTAAGGAATTCTGTCTTAAAACTTAACAGGATCTCTTTATTGCTCCTAGCCTTTAATATTCAAATAGGCTCTGGGACCCTAGGCAGCATTTCTCAACCTCAGCACTATGCACATTTGGGGCTAGATAAATCTTTGTCATGGGGCTGTCCTGGGCTTGCAGGATGTTAGCAGCATCCCTGGCCACGACCTGCTAGATTCCAGTAGCTACACGCCCCCAATTATGGCAACCAAAAAATGTCTCCAGACGTTGCCAGATGTCCCCTGGGGGGCAAAATCAGCCAGATTGAGAAACAGTGCCCCGGGGAAAGTGTCCACTAGGTCCTTTTGTTTTGTTTTTTGAAGTCTCTTGGAACCAGAATTCTCCAGAACAGTCTGGAAAACATCTGTCAAAATCAACTTCCGTTTTATAGTTGAGGGAACTGTCGGGGGAAGAAGGAGAATCCCCCTCTGCTCTTTTCCTTAAGGTTCTTATGGCTGGCCAAATAATTAACAAGACAGGTTAGCAGGAGAAAATAATACCAAGTTTAATAACATGTATACATGGGAGAAAGCAGGGACACTGCGTTTCTCCACGCAATAGCAGAAATTCTCATCTTAAATACCATGTCCAACTAAAGGCAAGGAGGATGTTGGGGGTGGGGGTGTCAGTTACAGGAGATTATCACTAAAGCACTGTAAACAAGAGTAAGGTTTATTATGCAGTTTTAAGGCCTCACCTTCCACATTGATAAGTCTCTAGAAATGAGGTCATCCCCGCTCTTCCCAATACAGAGAGGAAGATACCTTTACAAATGGAGACTTCCCTTGTAAATGATTGTCTGGTAACTCCTCGCAGGGCCATCCAGAGCATGTGGCCAGAGAGACAGAACTTCCAATAAGATGGGCTTGTTGGTGCCTTTTCTATTGAAACCTCTATCCTACATTATCTTTATAGCAGTCATGATAATAAGTCCTTCCTGAAACAGATCTTTTGTTTTAAATTCTTTAGGCAGTTTGGGAGGGGAGACTCAAATATCCTTCCTGAGTTCTCTGAGTCCTTATTGTCTTCAGCTCGAAATAATCCACATACCAGAGTGGTGCTTCCTGGGGTAGCTTGCCCTGAGCACCATCAGTTCCCTCCTCTGAAACTTCCCTAGAAGTTTCACATATTAAAAGCTGAGCTGGTGACAGGAGAAGAAGCAGAGTGAAGTTTCCCTTGTTGTGGATACCATACTCTGTTATTCATCTGTTTTCCGTACTTAGTCCACCAGATGTTCATATCAGCAGGAACAAAGACTAGTTCAGGTTCTTTTGCACTATCTAGCTGTTGACATAACCAACAGTCAGACTGATTAGTTAGCGTGGCTAGGGCTTGGTAAACTGGCATAAGGGGGTGTTTGGTCTGTGCCCGACTTGTTGAAAAGGAGAGGGTTAGTACCAGAGTGGTGCTTCCTGGGGTGGCTTTCCCTGAGCACCATCAGAACTAAGGCCCTGAAAGGGGTCTACCCACAAAACTGAGAGAATCAGTAGCAAGTCTGAGACTCAAACCCAGGGGCCTGACCCAAGGCTGGGACGTCATTCTGTCTCTTCAGAGAAGTGAACTTCCTGAGGGCCGGCAAGGCAGCCTAGGATGGAGCCTGCAGGAAGGACCCAGTGCAAAATGGGGGGACCCAACCCGGCCAGGGCCCCATTCAACCACGCCATCTCTACTTCCCCAGTGACCTGATCTTTCCATTCATTTCCAGAAACAAGATTGGCTTTTGGTTTTGCTGAGGGCCTTTCTGATAAATACCTTCCCATAGTTAGGGAGAAATCACGGCGAGTAAATGGGAGAGGCAACTCTGGGAAAGGTCTAGAACCCAGAGGAAGCAGCCCCAAGCCTTTTCAGAGCTGACTGGGGGTGTTGACGCCCCTGTCCAGACCCACCTCACTCTTGACCTCTGTGCGCACGTCACAGCCACGCCAAGCCGCCGGCAGACACTTGTAGTTTCGTATTCCGGCACAGAGGAGCATCCCACAAGTTTCCAATTATGCAAAAGCTTTAACTCAAATCCCAGGAAGGGAAAGCTCATTCATGTATTCAATCTGGCCTCTCTTGCTTCTTGCTGGATTTTGAAAACCGTCATGCATGTATGGGTCCCCCCGCCCCCTGCCGCCCCCCTTCGAAGACTGTTCTTTTCACAAACAGCAGGGCTATCCTTAACCTACCTTGGAAATTAAGGCCCAGGAAAGGCCAGCATCTAATTCCTTTCGTACGCTAAATTATTACAGTCGAAAGGCAAAATCCCCACTGTGCAGCTTTAAAATCATCTGTGTTTTTCTTTTGACTTTTGGGGATAATTATCCCAGCTCATCTTGTGATTGCTAATTACTAAGCTAAACTAACCTGCTGAAGGGCTGGGGGGAGAGGGGCTCTTTTCAAAGCATTTTCCCCAGAGCATTAAATCTTCTGAAAATGGGAACGGAAAGTGTAGGGGCCCGGGCAGCTTCCCGGTGCGCTCCCCGGCTGGCTGCTGTTGGGCTCCGCGGGAATATCACGCTGGGGGTCCCCAGATCCGGGGCCAGGGCAGGGGTGGGGGATGCGGTGGGGAGACAATGTAACCAAGCCACTGGGTGTGGATTTATTTTTTTCATGAACAAATAATCGATTTGACTGAGAAGTTTTTATTCTTTACAGAAACTAGACCCAACCAGGATTCCAGAAATTCGAAACTATGTTGAACTATGAGCCGAAAACGAAGTGTTTTTTGTTTTTTAAATTTTATTTAAAACCAGTGGTAGCATCTTCTTGAACCAGAACTAAAACATTCTCTGCTAAAAGTGTGGCATTTGAACTAAATAAGAACCTTCATTCATTCATTCATTGTGTGCGTCCCCATCACATAGCAGGTTCCGGGGACACAACGGTGGCAAGACAGGTGAGCCCACGCCCTCACAGAGCTCAGAGTCTGATGGGGGCTCCAGAGAAGAAAGGAGGCAATTCTGAGCCAGGCCAAGAAGTGCTCTGATGGAGGAGGACAGGGGCCCGTGACACGGGGAGGTTACGGACGTGGCATGAGGCTGAGAATGAATAAGCTGAATCGTGAGGGGTGGATCAGAGCTGGCCCAGGGAGGGAAAGGGAGGCACGGCAAGATTGCTGCAGACGGAGAAAGCAGCACACACAAAGGGCCTGAGGCGACAGTCCAGGGGCAGCTGAGAGTGAGCACAGCCCAGACCACAAAGGCTCTGGATGCCACCCTAAAGAGCTGGGTCTTTGCCCTGACAGTGCTGGGGAGCCAGTGAAGGCTCTGGGAAGAGGTGGGACCAGATTGCAGTCCCACTTGATACCAACATGCTCTCCAAAATGAACTTGAATGGAAACCTGTTGTTCAGCGTGATGAGCCCTAATTCCTGCTGGGCTATTAGGGAACAAGGAGGACCCAGCCCCATAATGAATCTATGGGTCGGGGCAGAGACTCCAGACCCAGAGGGAAGCCCCCCATGCAGAGGGCAGCTGGGCTCTGAAAGCCAGCATCTTCTGAGCAGACCGCACGCCTCTGCCTCTGGAGGGTTCCTCTCCCCGAGGGTGGAAGGGGCCGCTCGGCCTGGGGCCCAGGAAGCACTATTGACTAAACAGCCGCAAGGGGCCATGCACCTTGCACATTTAGGAGCCTCACGTGTCTGACAGCAGAGAAATACAATAAAATCAGGAATGCGTTCTTATCCCCAGAGTGGGGCGTCAAGGTCCCCCACCAGTCAGAGGCGGAGCCACATTCAAACCCAGTCCACCCCTGCTCTGCCCACTCCCCTGAACCCCTGACACCCAGAGAGACCCCAGACCATGAGTTAATTCAGCTCAGGGCGGTTCAGTTCTCCATGCGTTCACCAGCCCCACAGAGGGCCGTGCCGGCCCGGAGTGGAGCATCACGGCACTGCCCTCGTGGTCAGAAGGAGCCAGGAGCCAACATCGCTGCCCTCCCGCCTTGTGCTGTGGGAATTCTCCCATCTCACCCTCCCAACAGCCTCTAAGGGCAAATTACTGCCTCTTCTGCATGCTCAGAGCACTGGAGTAATCTGCCTGAGGTCCCCAGCCGGGAGATGGCAGCGGCGGGATTCCACTCCAAAGGTACCCTCTTGCCACTGCCTCCTTCCCAGCACAGAAGAGGTGCCCCAGGTGTGCCCAACACAGGAGGAGTGAGCTAAATGCAGGGGCGGCTCAGAGGAGGAACGATTCAGTGGGTCACGGAAGGCTTCCTGGAGGAGGTTACAATGATGGGTGGGGGAGAATGTCAACAGCTGCATACAGGCAGGGGAGTGAGCATTCCAGGCAGAGGGAAGAGCCTGGGAGAGCAGCTGGCTAGCCCCCGAGTATGATGGGAACCGGAGGTGGGCCCAGAGCACATGCCTAGGCGGAGGGAAATGAGAAGGAAGCACCACAGAGGGGCTCAGAGCCCCTGGGCCGAGGCAGGCCCGCAGGGGAGCCACTGAAGGGCATGATGGAGAGGGCTGGACCTGCTGTGGGAGGTCTTCACACACACGTGCTCACACACACTCACACCCAGTGGGACGTACACACTCACACACATACATGCACACACTCACATGCGCGCTCACACACATGCACTCACTGATGCACATGTGCTCACACACATGCGCTCACACACACAGTACACACACGGTTGCACACGCACTCACACAATACACTCACACACATGTACACACACATGCGCTCTCACACACGCACACGTGCTCACACACATGCACTCACACACGCACATGCGCTCACACACATGTACACGCTCACACACATGTGCTCACAACGCACGGACACACACAAAATCACACTCATGCGCTCACACATGCATTCACACGCGTACACACACACGTACTCACACTCACACACACCCATGCACACTCATACCCGCCAACAGTGGCAGGGAGGCCTTCTCCCAGAGCGACAGAGGGAGCCCCCTTGGGAGGGCCTGTGCCCGCCCACCACTCCAGCCAGCCACGCCCACAGGGCCTGTCCACAGGGGCAGCCGGGCCAGCCCACTGCCGGAAGGTGGCCGCGCACCGGCCGTTTCTGCGGAATGCAGAGCACGCAGATCCACGTGGTCGCTCGGCTCCACCAGCGTCTGCTGCTTTCCCTCTCTCTCTTTTATCTCTTCCTAAGGTTTAATTTTCAAGAGGGATCCCAAAAGAGCCAGTCACGCCCTCTGCTCCCTAGGGGCCTAGGAGGCAGATCAGCAGGGAGACGGTCTGAGTGAGGGCATCCCTCTCTCCCCGTGGGGTGCACAGACCCATCGCTCTTGGTGCCTTCCCGGGACAGTCTGGGGGTGGGGGGCACCTCCCGAAGCCCCACAGTCCCAGCGGCCCTGGCCTGGCTAATCCTCACCCCCAGCCCTGTCACCTTTGCCCCAGTTTTCTTGCCTCAAACTTTCGCTTTCCAGAGCAGAGCGTTCGTCGACAGCCCGCTCCCTTGGCACAAGGCTCGTTTGTTTCCTGTGGGATTTGTGATATGAGCTAAAAACTGAACGTCTGACTCAGCAGTCTGAAAACCCTGACAGCTGGAGGAGACATTTGGTCAACACTTTTTTTTCTGTGTGGGGAAAAACCCAAGCCTCCATTTAAGTCCCCCTGTGCCCAGGTATCTGCTTGGTAGGATGGATTCGCAGATGCCTGGAGGGTTAACAAATGGCTCCAATGTCGGGGGCTGCGTAGATTGGAGCCCCCTTTGCTACAAGGTGCAGCCCCTGGGGGTGCCCATCCACACACGCTCCATCAGAAGTAAGAGTCGCCCACTTTACAGCAGAGGAAACCGAGGCTAAGAGGGACGAAGCAGAAGCTTGAACAACAGGGTGGGAAGACGAGCTGAGGTTCAAAGCCAGGCTGCCTGGCTGGGGCCCTCACTCTGCCCCCCCCCACTACCCCCAGCCCCATGCCAGGTTCCTTGCCTGGGCAGGAGCGCTGGCCTTTTAGCCAGTTCTCTGTCCCTGATTCCCGCCCAGCCCTGTGTGGCCAGTCATGCTCACCTGGTTTCCAGGCTGTGATGAGAGCCCAGGTGTGGTGTCTACCCCATGGCATCCTGCTCAGCTCTGGGGTGACCCATAAGAGGACAACCAGGGGCACATGCAGATGCGGGGGGCAGGGACAGAAGGGGGAGGGACTCAAATCCCCTCGTGACAGTAGGAGCCGCCATGTCCCGAGCATCCCCCTGGGACAAGACTGCTCCAGGCGGTTTGACGAGCCCACAAGGAGGGTCCTCACTTCCGACACCCGGAGAAACACTGAGCCCCTGGACAGAGCCCCTGTCCACGGCTCCGCTGAGGCACGGACCACCCAGGCTAACCCTCAGGGCCAACAGTGTCCAGTTCCCTGACCCAGGTGACCTGGGCCCCAGCGGCCCAGGAAGATTCACAGCAGATGGGAGGGGGAGCTGGACAATCCTTCATTCTGGATGCACTTTCCTCCAATGCTGGTGCAAGCCACATTTTCTCCTCAACCCAGGAGAAATCACAGACCTTTCACGACATTGCAGTTGTGAAAGCCATTTCTAAAAACAGAGCCAGGCCCTCATTTATAGCTCCTGACTGTATGTCTCGGCGGTGCTCTGCACTGTTTTACATGCGGGCTGTGAGAGCGGCATGCCAGAGTGCGGTCCCAGAGGGAGGAGAGAGCCTGGAGTCAGGAGGCCAGGCGCACGCACTTCAGGAGTGCCCTGGGCAGCAAGGCTGGACCTGTCCGCGCTCCCTGGAGACCAGCAGGGCTGAGCTCTGCACTGCGGGGCAGGGGCATCTGCGTGGTCCAGAGTGACATGGTTGCGGATCACATGGATAAAGTCCTTCTCCTTGATAACACTCAAGGGAGTTCTTTAACCAGACTCTCATAGAGCCAGCAAAAGGACTAGTTACAAATAACGATATTGACGATAATGGTGACAGCAAGGAGGAAGAGCGGCATTTCTTAGTGTATGATCAGGCACTGTGTGGCCACACACTCATATCACGTGCGTTACTTAATTTAGTACTCACTAGCGGTAGACATGCCCATGATCCCCAGTCCTCAGGTGAGACTCCGAGGGCGAGGTGACTGGTCACGTGGCTTGTAGGGAGCGCAGCTGGCACCCACACACAAGGCCAGGTGGCTCCCGAGCCCACCTGCTGACCACCATGTTAGAGCTGGAACGTGATGCGTGTGTCTCCCTGCAAATCCCAGTGCACAGAAACGCCCAGTGACCTTCAGATGTGGACGGCCAGCGCCTCTGCCGCAGGGCCTGGCCTCGGGGAACCTCCCGGCCTTAAGCTGGTTCAGACGCTTCTTTTGTGTCATTTTATGGATTCTTTTCTGGATTCCACACTCTTCCGTGTCCCACACTCCTCATGTCAGAGCAGTAATTTCCTGGCATCAGGGTTTGTACATGAATTGCAAAGAATTCTCAGATGGTGTGGGACTTTCTCCAGGGCCTTGGTTCTCGGTGTTTCTGTCGCTCTGGTTCTCGTGGCCCGGTTCTGGCTGCTGCACAGAACCGTGTGAGGCTGAGCAGAGGTCCCCGCTCCCTGCTTATTACAGAAGGTGTGGTTCTCTGCATCTCCCCAGGGCTACAGTTTTGTTTCCCCTCCTGGCTTTTTGATAGCTCGTGGACAATTTCCTTACCTGTCTCCCCTGCACTGACTCCACGGCTGTCTGAGACATCTTTTCTGGATCCCCAGACCCCCACCCCGGTTCCTGGGATCCTCCAAGGTCCTCACCCTCTAGTAGGGCTCTATGTCTACATGGGAGAAAGGAACCACCATGTCTTTCCAGGATCTCACTCTCTGTTTGGGAAACGGCCCTGCAACCCTATAACCTTCTAGAAGCTACCTCTGGACACTTGGGGAAGGACATTTTTCAGTCAACCTGACGACATTTAAGCTGGCAGATTCTTGGCAGGCTAAAAGACTCTCCCTGCAGAAAGAGCACTGACGGTGTCTCAGTCGTGGCCTCTCAGACACGGAGACCCTGGTGGGGACACACTATGGAAATGAAGTCCACCTTTACAAGAGGCTCGGAGGTAACTCAATAGCCCTGAACTTCTCCTTTTTCCAGGAGAAAACGCGATTAGGCAGACTCTGATTACATATGAAATTCTAAAATGGTCCTGCAGCCTTTTTTCTCCCTATTTTTAAATATATAAGCAAATGAGGGCTCCTCGCACCTGGCAGCAGAGCCCGGAGAAGCCCAGAATCTTAACACGGTCCAGGCCCTCGAAGGTGAGCGCCGAGGGGGCAGGAGAATTGGGGTTCTGGGTGCCTGCCAGTCGGCATCCAAATTTCAGTCTGGAAACCGTTGACGTTGACCTTGATGTGCTTTCAGGAATAAGGAAGACCCCGAACAGAGAAAGGACTCGGTCGCCACTACAGAGGCTGCTCTTCACGTCAGAATGGGAATACGGGGGGTGGCGATTTTTAGCCAAGACCTCCAAGCCATCCAGTTTCCTTCACCTCATCCGCTTCAAGGGCTTCCAGAAGCCCTTCCCCACCTCCACATAGCCTTGTTGTTTTCCCGGCTCCCAGCGGGGAGGCAGGCCAGGCATTACTCCTTAGTCGCTACTCCAGAGTGTGTTTTCTCAATGCACCATTCCCGGGGGACTCGACCTTTGGAAGGAATAAAATGCTCAGTGAGCGCTTACTCTGTCTGATTCCTTCCCTACAACCACCCATAACACATCGTGGACAAAACAACCGGGGTGTGCCGGAGTGAGCCGGAGAAGTCCACGCAGCCTGGAAGCCTGCTGGAGGCAGGATTCAAACTCCAGTCCTTGGCTACAAAGCGTCTGTTCTTTCCCCCACACCACACTGCCTCGCTGGAAGAGACTAAGAGAGGAGAATGCAACGAAGGAGGGACTCGCCAATGGTGGAACTTTCGACGCTGTGGCTCTTGTGTACACACAGGCTAGGACGTGGGAAGGTCAGCTTTGGGCTCCTCAGATCCGCTCACTTGAATCCCGCATGTCCATGGGACGCCCAGGTGCTGGGCCCGGGCCGTCTCCTCTGAGGGGGGTGGTGAGGAGAGGCCTCTACCCATGAGGAACCCACAGTGTCCTTGTAACCACGGGCCCTCTAGGACCAGTTCAACTGACCCCATCTCATCAACAGAGTAATTGAGTTGTTTTTCAGGATCTGAGACCAATTGTCCAGTTCAGGCCAGTTGAGACCACTGACCCATCAACCAGGCCTGCGCAAATGCCCAGTAAGCCTTTTGAGGTCAAAGGGCTGAAAACTCCACCTTCAGACCATTTTGTGAACATGCATCCTTTGAAGAGCCGTGAATCTTGACTGTGCTGGTGCAGATCATCAATTCCTCACTTCTCCTCACCTCCAATCATCCATCTCCACACTTCAGATCACCTTGCCCTTCATCCCATAAATTTTGCCCCAAGCCCTAGATGGCAGAAACGGATCTGAGAGCGTATGCCCCGTCTCCTTGCAGATCGAGCTTGCAAATAAAGCTACTTTTCTTTCCTCAAGGCTGATGCCACAATAATTGGCTCTTTAGGCACATCAAGTGGCGAGCTCTTGCTTGGTAACATCTTGGGAGAGGGAGGAATACAGCTCATGCCCTAAATGAACAATTGCACGGCTTTGCAGTCTGCAAAACATGCTCTTGTATCTCATCCCACTAAATTCTCACAAGAACATTGAGGGGGGATTGTTAGGCCCACTTTGTAGATGTGAAAACTCAACTGCACAAAGACAACAATAATCGATTGCTGTGAAAGACTTCATATTCCTCACCTGCTACAGCACACACAAAACAAATATTTTTTAACTAAAGTTATCTCCAGTACCACCTCCAACTTTATCAGATGATTTATGTTTCCAGAAGCATATTTTAATGTTTACAAGAATGACTGATTTTAACTCCCAAGGATTCAGCACCAGACATCAAGAACTGTGTTTTCATAATACAGAAGAGGGGGATGGAAGGGATCCACTTACATTTTAAAGGTTTGTTGTTTTTTTTCCCTGCAGCCAAGTGGAAAAAGTTGAAGGAAATCTGTTAACATATTGATTGCTTTGAGCACTATTTTAAATTAGCTTTCCATTCCCTCCATATGCTTTTCCATTAAATTTAAATAAATTAAACTTCACATTTCTGGAAGAGATATGCTGGGACCTCCTTGGGGTTTGAGATGAGTTTAACAGCCAGGTCTACGCTGTCAGACATTCATCAGCAGCCTGTGCTGACAGGCACTGGATCGGCCGCCCCAGGGGCCACTTGCTGTCTCTCAAGAGCACCTTGTGGCACGCAGATGTCACCACCCTTGGGACCTGCCCAGCTTCTGCCTCCACACACTGACCCAGAGAGGGTTTCAGGTCCCGCTTGTCAACTGTTGAGGCTGAGTGGCCACAGAGGACTGCTGTTTCCTTCTGCTCCTGTCACCAAGACACACAGTGGCCCCTGGGCTCTGCCTCAGCACCTTGTTACTCCTTCCCGGCCCCCACCCCAGGCCTGTGGCAGCCACACCCTCACCCCCATCGTTACCGAGCAAGGGCTCGCCACCCAATGTGCACAGAAGCCAACACCATGGCACGCTAGTCTTTGAAAGAAGAAAGGCTTTATTGCACAATCAATAGGCAAGGAGACAGGAGGCCAGACTCGCAAATCTGTCTTGCTGTCCAAGGTACGAGGTAAGGTTTAAGGGATCAGGGAGGGCAGGCTGGTATGCAGAAGTACTGGCAGGATGAGTTTTGATTAGCAGATCAAAATTTTCTCTTCTGTGCAGGCTCGCGGCTGGCTTGCAGCCCTAGAAAAATAGCTTTAACATCCTGTTATTAAAATGGGGTCAGTTATGGGAAGTTACCAGGAAAAGCACAGTAAACAAGGGTAAAGTTGTTATGCAAATTTAAGTCATTGCTTTCTCCATTGATAAGAGTTTCTAGAGATTTAGAGTCATCCTCTCATTCCTGACACAGAGAAGGAGGCACCCTTAAAAAATGGAGATTTCTCTTATAATTGTAAATTTCCCTTACAAAAGGGTAACCCTAGGTTTTCAGAGCTTTTCCTGTGTCTACTGTTTTTAATAATCATCAGCTCAAAATAGCCCTTATGACAAAGAGGCATATTTTAGAGTGGCAAATTCTGTTCCTGGTCCTGTGGATACACCATGAACAGGCACCATCAGATGAATTGGAATAATTAAGAAATAGTAATTAATTTTGCACCCTTCATGACTCTTTCCATTGCATGTCAGAAATCCTACTTGGATAAGTTTTGCGAGTGAGGAAAAATAATTTTCCCTCTACTCTTCTGGGTTCTTGACTGAGACTCCCCTCTAATAAGAAAGACAAATTGACAGGAGAAAACAAATAGAAGTTTAATGACATGTATACCTCCTGTATACATGGAAGAGACCCAAGAAAACTGAGTAACTTCCCAAAAGGGCCCAAGCCATCACCTTAAATACTGTCTCCAGCTAAAGACAAAAGAAGATGTTGGGGGTGGGAGGAGCCACTTATGGGAGATTATCAGGCAAAGCACAGTAAACAAGGGTATGGTTGTTGTGCAGATTTAAGTCCAAGCCTTCTCCACTGATAAACTTCTGGATTTAGTCATTCTCCTTTTGCTGGTACAGAGAGGAAGATGCCCTTACAAATGGAGATTTTCCTTATAAATGTAAATGTCTCTTACTAAAGAGTAACTTCTACTCAATTTTCAGAACTTTTCCTGTGTCTGCTCTTTCTTAAAAATAATCTGCCTAAAATAATCCTTATGCCAGAGACACACTTGGGGTGACAAAATCTGCTCCCCTTCAGCTGCATGAAGAATTGTCTTGCATAAGAACCAGGGCCAAAGCTGGCTTCCAGCTTGACGTATTCAAGGCTTCACTCAGGGTCTGTCTGCCCGTCCCTCCCTCTCCCCGCTGTTCCTCGTTGCAGGTGTGGCCCCTCCTAGTGCAGAGAGGCAATGGGGATCACGGCCGCCCATGGGTCTTCTGACCTGCTTGCTGATGGGGCTCAGTGAGGCTGCTACGAGACAAAAGTCTACTGCCCCCAGGGTCCCCACTGTGCCCTGGACAGACCAGACCTCCAGCTCTCACAGAATACCCTGGAACATGGAAACAAACGCCCAGCCACCTCTGTTGCCCTATGTGGGGCCCTGGAGCCTGGGAGTGAGAACTTGAACCAAGTCAGCAATTGCAGGGACACCTCTGAGGTCCTCTACGATGGGCTCAGGGGAAGGGTCCCTAAAGGGGGTCTCTTGTGGGGAAGCAACAGTGATGCCCTGAGAGAAAACCACCAAAAGTGAAGGAGTTGACCAGTGGCCCAGGAGAAGGCCACAGAGTGCGGCCGATCTGACCATCCCCTGACCTGTGCTCCTTCCCCACCTCTCCCAGCAGGGCCTTGGACTCTGGGAGGAGAAAGCTGTCGTAGAGAGGAATGGACCGCTTCCCTAGGAGCCGGCTGCCCTGCTGGAGGGATGCCTCTCCAAGAGATGGTGTCCAGAAGGGGACGAGTGAAGAGGCAGAGGAGGAGCCAAGGCACCAGCGCAGATGAGATGGGCAGCAGAGATCTGGGGCAGGGGCAGGGCAAGTCTGAGGACAGCGGAGCCCAGTGGGCAGTGGGCAGCAGGAAGGGAAAGCAGCGGCCACTGGAGGAAGAGGGTCTACAGAGCAGGACTTCACAGCTCTTGTTCCACATGGGCCCCCACTCCCATGATGGCAACTCCCAGGAGGACTGAATGGATGGAAGGACCCCAGGAAAGCCAAGCTCTCCTGTTAATCCAGTAGGTAGAGCCCAGAACCTTGAGATTTGTGGTTTTGCTTCGCACGTGACTCATTTTCACCTGGAGGTGAAGTTTTTTTCAGATATACTCAAAATAGTATTTTGGGTTCATCTAGCAACGTATCTGGTGTAACTAGCATACGTGATTTTCTAAATATATGGACTGCATTTCTAACATTTCGTTCTCTGGATTCACACCTAACGAGTATGTGCATGTTTGGCAGATGAAAGGAGATCTCCACCTCCTCCCGGTGCCCCCAAGTCCTGCCCAATTCTAGTCCTGCTGGATTAGCAGTATTGGCAGCATTCCACAGACTCTGGGAGGCTGTCAGAGGAGGCTGGGGTTCGAGCTCTGGTGTCAGTCAGGTACATGGTCCGCTCTGCTTGGGAGGGAGGGAGGAAGGGAGGAAGGAAAGATATAAATACCCGATTTGCCCCCCAAAATGATTTAGAGCATTATCTTTAAACCCATGACTCTAACACAGTGACTATTTTTATTTTTCTCGTTTACATTTTGGTCCTTTTCTACCCACGTGCTAATTTTGCATATATAGCTGAAGAGTTACAGTCTTTCCACACATGAGGTTGTGGGGTTTTTTTTATCTTAACATTTTCTTAACATTTCTCTACCTTTCTTTTATAGGTTGAATGGCTGAATATACTCTGTTGAATAGACACGCTACAACAGAAGCTCTTATTTTTGGATATTCTAGTCATTTCTGTTTCTCTATGTTTTGCTTTACTATTAAACAGACTATCATAAATGACAACAAACCTCTTCTTGTGTGTGGCTATGGCTTCCATTTGATATTTCCCTCAAACAGAATTTCAGATGCTGGACTAAGGACTCAGATTGTATAAGTTTTTGTGCTTCTTGCTTCCTCTCACCATTTTGCTTTTCAGACATATTGTGCCATCGGTAATGCTGCAAGCATCAGCCAGCGTCCCCCTTCACCCCAGCCTCAGTGTTAAACCAAAACTGTTCAAAATGTCAGGTTGTTAAATAAGTCCAATATGGTATCCCAGCTTCATCTCCTTAATTATTAGCAATTTGTTCTTCTTCCATGAATGATTTGTGCAGTCTTTGCTTGGATATCTTTTGGGAGTCTTGTTGTTTTTATAACTTTCAGTGAGCTCTTCAGATATTATTTTATTATATTATGTTAATTATTTGCCAGTCATATTTTGAAAACCATGTTATTTTCATTTTTGGTGTATTTTCCCAGTGTGTTATCCCTTAAATTTTTTTCCATTATTCTCATTATACAGAAGTTTGTGGACCTTCCCTATTCAACTCAGCCAATCTTTGTCATTGTGGTTGTTCCATTGCTTGTGAGATGAGCAATGCAACCACAGATCTGATAAATATTCTATTTTCTGTTCTGATAGTTTATCTAAAATTTAGTTTTCCATGTTTAATACTTGAATCTGCCTGGGCATATGGGGTTCTGGGGATCCAACCTAATCTTTTATTCCAAATGACTATCTTATTATCCAACACAATTTAAAAACACTCCTTCCTTAGCGCTTGCTTTGGAAAGTGGACTCTATCCACTGTGTATTAACATTTTTCATGCTCAGGCCTGTTTCTGGATTCTCTGGGCTGTGCCATTGTCTGTCTCTCTGTGTGGGAGCCAGCTCTGAGATTTCGATAACTTTGCCTTATAATATGCTCTTAGTTATGGCAGCCTCAGCTCACACACACCCCTCCCCCTCATTTTGCTGCTCTTAACCTCAAGAACATTCTTTGAAATTCTGGCCTATTCCTATTTTTCCTACGGGGCATCAAAGCATATTGATTTTAAAACACCTTTTTGGGATTTTGATTGGAATTGTGTTGAATCCATAAACTAGCTTGGAGGAGGATAGACATCTATTCAATATTTCATCTTGCCGACCAAGAATATAGCTTAACTGTCCATCTCATAGACTCCTTTTCAAAATTAGCTTGAATAATTCAGTTTGAAGGGCTGAGTTCTAGTCTTAACTCCGCCACTATCTGACGTAGTAACTCCAGGGAACTACTCCTTTTCCCCGCAATGACAGAGGGGATTGAATAAGTTAGTTGCTTAGAGAAACAGCAAATATTTGTTTTTCTCTCCTACCCCATGCTCCTCGGGTCAGGTACAAGCTGACTTCTTTCTTGTCCTCCAAGGACACTTGGTTCGTTCGTCTACCTCCCTCTTGGAAACAGCTCTGCTCATCAGCCCTGCTGGTCACACTCCCTCTGCCACTGGAGACCTCCCGCCACCATCTACCTCACACCCAAATGCTGCCACCACTCTAAACTGTTTAGTGTCCACCAGGATAACCCACATGGATTGCCTAGCTACAATTCCTCAACCCTTTTGCCTACGACGATTTGAATCTCAGCCACCCACTCTCATCACAGCCCTGAAACTGCGTGGCCTCTAAAAACACGAATCCACACCAGCTTCCATCTTTTCAGCCCGCTAGCTCACATGAACCCACTCCAATGACGCTGTGGCCTTTTGAGACCCCCAAACTGTTGACCCTTTCATTGTCTCACTCTCCAAGAGGTCCCCCCATATTTACTCTCCTTATTCAAATTAGATCATCCATCCTTACAATCTGCTAGACACTGCCAATGCCACACTATAGCCACTTGGCCCTCCTGTGTCTGGACACACTGATTGCTTCCTATTGGAAGCACCTCCAACCAAGGCCTCAGTCTGACCTTTGCGGGCCCCTCCTCCATGCTCTGAACTGAATTGTGTCCTCCCAAAATCCAGGTATTGAAGCGCTAACCCCCAAAGTGAGTATATTTGGAGTCAGGACTTTTAGGACAATTATTAAGTTTAATTGAGGTCATAAGGGTGGGGTCTTAATCTGAAAGAGTTGGTGGCCTTATAAGAAGAAGAAGAGAGAGAGAGATCTCTGTTTCTCCACGTGCATGCACGAAGGAAATGCCATGTGAGGACGCAGCAAGAAGGCGGCTGTCTGCAAGCCAGGAAGGGAGCTCTCACCAGAGCTAAATCAGCTATCATTTTGATCTTTGAATTCCCAGCCTCCAGAACTGTGAGAAACAAATTTCTGTTGTTTAAGCCCCTCCATCTGTGAAATTTTGCTATGGCAGTCTGACCAGACTAAGACATCCCATAAGAAAAAATGTTAAAAATATTTTATGATGTACTGGTATAAAGACAAATATATTAATACTATATATTAAAACATTTTCTTCACCCTTAAAGTTCATTTTATTTCCTTCTTATTAAAAAAAAATGGAAACATTTTCATGAGCCCTGAATGTATTTCAGGTCCTGGCACTGCGCCTATCAAGCCTAATGGATAAATCCGTGCTGCCTCCAGCACCCAGCCTGGGGGCTTTCCTGGGCGCAGCAGAGTGCTCAGCTGCAGACAGGATGTCCCCTGTGCCAGGCAGCTAGTGGTCCCCAAGAGCAGCCCCCAACTAATGATGGGTGGGAGTTGGTGGATAAATGGCCCCAGCTTCCTGACTTTGAGAAGGACGCTCTGAGGCAGGTTCTGTGTGGTCACCCAGAAGTCCATGAAACAGCACATAAAACACTGACCAGCTTAAACTAGTTTTGCATCCTTAAAACAGGTTGTTGATTAATCAAATCTTGCTCAATAACAGAGACAGCACTGCACATGTGCCAGACAGGAACCCACAGCCCCAGGATGACTCCAGCCTTCAATAAGGAAAATCTGGCTTCCAGCAGCCCAAGTAGCTTGACTACCAAATATGGACTGATGCAAGACTAGCCAATCAGCTTACATGGGCCCAGCTGCAGCTTAGTAGACCCTAACTCCTTAAATTTCACCCTGAATCTTGGATAGGGGAGACAGATTTGAGAGCTTTGCTTCCTGTCTCCTTGCCAGTAAGCCTTGCAATAAAGCTCTTTCTTTTCTCAAAAGCCAGGCCATGGTGTTGGCTTTTGCACACATTGGGCAGCGAGCTCTTGCTTGGTAACATCCGCAGCAGACATGAGTCCCAGTTGCTCACAGTGGAAACCTGCTGTGAGCACGCCTTGAGCTGGCTTGCTTCCCTTCCTTGACTTGCTTCCCCACTCCCCTACTTGTGCTTCTTGGTATCACCTCCCAAATAAATATTACATTAGTTGTGCTCAAATTCTTGTCTGAGTGTCTACTTTTGGAGAACCCAATCTAAAATGCAATCATTCTCCTGCAAACCCAGTAAAAGCTCTATTAACCACCGTCCACCTAAGCAAGTGACTGGAGTAACCAACACTCTGCTTTCCCTCTGTGGACGAGATTGTCTGATCTCACCAACACATGAGTGCTCTCAGCTGGGGGGCTGCTTCCCAGTACCCTGCCTGCTTCTGCTCCCATCTGTCCAACTGTGTTTACCAAGAGTTGGATATGATGGTCCTAAACCTGTTTGTACCAGTTTTATTTGTTATTGTAATGATGCAGTTTTGCTAAATATGATTTAAGCCAATGAAATATAAATGTAAAAAGAGAGTTGCTGTTTCCATGAAAACTAAATTGAATACTTGGGTAAGACCAGGTAAAGCAAGTTGCTAAAAAGGCTGTCAATCAAATGACACGTGGGTTGCCATCTGTAAGAGACTGGAGAAGATGGAAAAAATCTGGAAGGAGTCTGACCTGCATTCCCTCCGAGTATTGAAGTTCTCTTTCCACTTAAAAGTCAAGTGGAACTAGAAATCTTAGATGATGCTGTGAATGTGGTAGACGTGGGGGGAGGTGGAAGGGAGTTGATGTGGGGGGAGGGGAGAGCACGGGTCTCCTCTGTTCTTAGGTTTCCAAACCCATCATCCTCTCCCTCCGACATCTGAGTCAGGGAAGGATGCATCTCAGACCCACTCCAGCATCTGCTGTCATCCTCTCCCCTCTCCCCCAGCCTGGAGAATGTTCACCTCCCCTGTGGTGAAAGGCCAGCTCACCAAGTAATCATCAAAATCAGTCATTAGGCCATGACCTCAGCGGGTGAAACCTCCAGGCCAGACTCCTCCTCTCCTGCTGAGGCCGAGGACCCCAATGTCCGTCTAAACACAGGAAGGGAGAAGGGATAAAGGAATATTTCAGACAAGCATCCTGCCCACCTAGTTAACTTCACTCCCTCCTCAGCGGGGCCTTCTCCGACTCCCCCCGAAACATGGTCCCACTACTCTGCCTGGCGCCTTCTCCTGGTCCTTTTGCAGCACAGCTCCCAGTGCCCACGAGACATCCTCAGCCCCAGCTTCCAGTGGGAGGGACCACACCTGCCCGCACCGCGAGGGTGCCCTGCATCTGTCTGGCACAGACCAGGCACACAGCACATGCTCCGTAAATACTACCAGTAGGCCACCGAGTGAGTAACGAGGGCCCCTTGCGGCTCAGGCCTTCCATGCTCCTGTGATCTTAACAGGCTTTCATTTCAGAGGCGGACCTCTTCCTGACCTTGTCATTTCTCACTGCAGGCCCTAAGCGGGGACTATAATCTCGGGTCCTCTGACAGACAGTGGAACAGGCACGAAAAGGAGGAGAAGGAAGGTGTAGGAAGAGAAGGCAGTGGCTCAATCTCCTCTACTTTCTCAGCCTTCGGATTCTGGGCCTTGGCCAGCAGAAGGGGAGAGAGAAGGCCACAGTGTACAGGGGCTGGTGGCGATCACGTCACCCGGCCCTGGAGGCGCTGAGACAGGCCTGTGGGTTGTCTGGCTCCCAGCCAGGGCCAGGGTGCCTTCGATGGTGGGGGCAGGAGACGGAAGCAGGACCTCGCTACCCAGGGCAGGTCCTCAGCTTCCGAAATGGGTGAGGGACTGAACCTGTGATGAGCATCCATCCTGGGCCAGGCTGGTCTAACTTGGTCCCACTCCTGGCAACCTGAGAGCTGGGATGCATCATTCCCATCACAGCCAAGCTGGAGGTGCCCGCCTGTGGTGGTCAGGTGCAGCCCGGCAGCCCCTCCCATCCCTCACCCTCAGCCCGGAGGAGGTCTACAGAGGCCTCTGCTGCTATCTGCCATCTCAGCTCCTTGGGGGTCATTTATGGCCCAGTTATTAATCTCGTCAATTTCTATCTTTTGGATCTGGCTGCCCACTGGAATGTGGGCTCCGGGAGGGCAGAGACCACAGCTGCCTGTCTTGTTTTGTGCTCTAACCTAGAGCCCAGCAGGGCGCCTGGCACGGATCCGGGCTCAGGACACACCCACCAAGGGCCCCACCCTGAGGGCCGAAGGTAACTTGTAGTCCACAGCGGTCTGCGACTTGGGCTCCAGGATGCCAGGCCGCTTCCAAGGGCTGGAGGAACCCACTTTCATTTCCTTTTTTGAAGCTGTATCGACCCATCTGCAAGCCTTGACTGTTTGACCAAAGACACAGCACATTTGGAGCCTGCTGTGTGGAGATACTTTGAAATTTTCCCAATACTCTAATAAAAATTAAAAATTCATCTCGCAAAAAATAAAAGGCAAGTGTAACTAACAGGGGAAGGTTGGCTCAGCTGCCTGAAAGCCGATGAGGAAAGGCTGGCCTCGCCGCTCGAGAGCCGTCCCGCGGCCACCCCGCAGAGCACACACCCTGCAGAGCCTCTTACCTGGAAACCTCAGATCAATGCACTCGTTTCTGTCCCCGCCCTGCAGAGCGGCCCCAGCTGAGATCTGCCTTTTCCCCTGACCTGTGGGGGTGCTTTCAACTCTGTTTGCATGGGGGCCGTCCCTCAAGCCTAATTTTCATTCCAACTTCTCCTCAGTGGGCTCCAAATAATAGATTGCTGGGCTCACTTGCGTAGGTTGGAAAGTTAAGCCTCCCTTCTTATGAGCTGGAGATAGCCCCAAAAATCACATACCCTAAAGGCAATGGATACACGGGGTAGCTTCGTGTGATTGACGACTTCTAGACCAGGGGCAGATTGTGTGACTTTGTACTAACATTCAAATGGTACCAACTGTCCTGTGACCTCGGCACTTCTCTCATGTGACCCCATCAGTCATCTCAAGAAAATAATTTTGTGATGCTCATCTGGGTGTGTATTCACGGTTGAGCAAAACATAATGCACACACAGAGTGGTTCCATACACACCAAGACATGTGACAACATGCACTCAAACCTTCAGGACCCTCATGTCACTCAAAGCCTCACATACGAGAGCTTTGTGGTAGACTGGATTACTGGGCCCAGATCTCCACGATGTGACGGCCTCATGCTTAGCAGAGCCTGCTTCCCTGACCCTTGACGTTAGGCTTGGCCATGAGACTCGCTTTGGCCAACTGGGTGTTATCGGACTCAGCAAACGTGGAGCCTGAGATGTGCTTGCACAGTGGGGTCTGCTCTCTCACTCTCGGGATCCATCATGAGAAGAACGTGCTCCAGGAACTGCCGCCCCTTCAGCCCAGGCCCCAGAATGAGACACATTGAGCAGACCACATATGCGCTGGTGGCTGCTGGTCCAGGTAGTATGAGTGACATGTGGGCACACCTAATCCCACACTGCAGCCTCGGCCCTAAAACCCAGAGCCAGGAGCCAAAAGTCCAAGGCAGCCCCGCTGAGTTGCAGGTAACCTGAGGACCAATGAGAGTGACAATAAGTGATTGTCATTTTAAGCTACTGAATTTTGGAGTAGTTTGTTATGCAGCATTATTGTGGCAATAGCTGACTGATACAACATCCTAGCTCATACAAAGACTACATAGACACTCGGATCACACACAGGCACTCATGTGGAACGCTCACACATCATACACACACATACACACACACACACCTTTGCAGTGAACATAAAAGGTCACGGTCCCAGGAGCTAGGGTGGTCCCCCCTGCTGGCCTGTGGTCTCTTTCTCTGATGCTTTCAGAGCTGCCGTCCAGCACTGCCTGGTCTTGCAGAGGCCAATTTTGTCTTCAGCATCCATTGCTGTGCAGCTCAGAACTCTGCACCCTTTATCTTGTCAAGCTGTTCTCACGTCCTTTCCACCAAGAAAGTGTTGCTTTTGAAGCCCTAGCAGCTTGCTATTTTTTTCCCTTCTTGCCCCAGTTGTTGAAAACCTGTCAGACTTGTGACAGTCCATTCTCCCGAGGGGAAAAATTATAGCCAGGATGTATGCAAACGAATTCTCCAAATGTGTATCTTTCATGTCCTTGCTGTTGGCGGCCCCTCTGACGGGCCTGCTTCTCTGACTGTCTTCACAGCTGCTCCGGCAATGAGCTGTAAACTGATCCATTCGTTTATTAGAGGGGAACAGGTGCCCCGCTCTTGGTCACAGCCAGTGGAGGAAGAAAGTCAGGGCTGGAAAAAGCCCAGCCCCTCCCTCATCTCAGAGTCCGAAGCAAGGGAGCCAGGGCCCTCGGCAAGCTGGCTGGGGGTGGGCAGGCTTCCCACTTCCCGATGCCACAGCTCAAGCGCACAGGAGCAGCATCACACTGGGCAGGCCTTGGAGGGGCCTGAGAAAGCCCATAAGCCTTCAGAGACCCCTTCTCAAACCCCATCCTGCTGAGGAGGATTGGATGCTGTCTGTACAGGGGACCGCGTCCCAGTTCACTCGGGAGATATTTGTTGATTTGACTTTGTGGCTGGCCCAGGTCGAGGAGACAGCTGTGGAAACAAGCCATGAAGATCTGTGCGGGGAGGGCAGGTGGGTGTAGTCCCCACCCACCCCAGGAAGTTCGGAGAGGGCCACCCTGGGAGATGACTTTTAACTTGGGTCTTAAGTGATGAGTAAAGATTTCCACGTGAATCAGGGGGGAAGGCTTCCAGGGAGAGAGAACGGCATAGGTAAACAGCACGAGGGATGTGAGAGTCTGACGCACTTGGGGAACCACAAGGAGTATCGAGTGGCTTGAGCTCCAGTGAATAGGGGAAGGCCATAGGGAGGGGCTCAGGAAGTCAGTTGAGGCTGCACCATTAAGCTTCCTTTGGAGCCAGACTAATGGGTTCGGACGTTTCTAGTTGGCGATAGGGAGCCATGGAAAGATTTTAGGCGGGGAGAGGCAGGGACGGGCTGGCTTTCTCACTGGATCCTCCAGCTGCAGGATGGAAGCCGGATCAGAGAGGGGTGGGCCCAGAGACAGGAAGGGCAGCGGCAAAGGTTCAGGGAAGAGATAAAGGCCTGTCTTGACAAGGTAGCCTCAGCAGCAGAAGGAGGGGATGGAGCCAAATTTCTCTCTCTGCCTGGGCCTGCCTTGGTTGCTCACCATGTGTGAAGAGGAGCAGGTGCCCTTTGCTGAATTCGAAAACCAGCTCAGCCTCGTGGCTGTTTCTCCCCCTCCTTCATCCTCTGCATCATGAATATCATCCTGAGAATGGTGACTTCAGTGATCTTGGATTTGTCCCTCCCCATCCCTGGGCCAACACCTTCATCCAGGCCCATATCAGCTCAAGTGGCCCCTGTCTGGGGCACTGGACCAAAGCCCAGGGCCCTGGGTGCCCACTTCCTCTTGGTACCTGTTTCTCCTGCATCCAGCGAATATTTTTTGAGCAGCATAGAACCCAGGGCCTGGGTGTGGGGGCTGGAAGTCGTGAGCAACACAGAGGGGGTGTCTGGTCTCTTGGAGTCTTCTCTACAATAGGAAAGGCAGATGTTAAACAAATTGCTGCACAATTAGCCGTGCACCCACCTTGGGGGAGGGGCAACGGGGAACCCTGTCCCAGGGCAACATCTGCAGGGAACTAGCCCTGAGCCTAGAAAGTTCCAGCTGAGACCTGGAGGCTGCCTAGGAGCCATGCAGAGCAAAGGGCAGCATGTGGAGGGCTCCAGGATGGGAAAGAGCCTGGAGAAGAAGGAGTCACGTAGTGCAGGACCAGACAGAGGCAGAGACTGGAGGGATGCGGCCACACACCCGGGGGCAGTGCGTGGAGGGTGCCCGGGCCGTGCGAAGGATGGAGAATTCTCTCTAAGAGCAAGAAAAAAATCACTGTAGTGGGTTGAATCATGGCCCCCAAAAGATAGGTCCACCCGGAACCTCGGAATGTGGCTGTATTTGGAATAAGGGTCTTTGCAGATGTAGTTAAAGTAAGGATCTCGAGATGAGATCATCCTGGATTAGGTGAGCCCTGAATCCAATGATAAGTGTCCTTCTAAGAGACAGCAAAGGAGAGGACACAGAGACACAGGAGAGGAGGCCACGAGAAGATGGAGGCAGAGACTGGAGGGACATGGCCACACGCCTGGGGGCCACCAGCAGCTGAGGAGGCAAGAAAGGATCCTCCTCTAGAGCCTTCAGGGGGAGTGCGGCCCTGCTGACACCTTGATTTTGGACTTCTGGTCTCCAGAACTGTGAGAGAATAAATTTCTGCTGTTTTAAGCCACCAAGTTTGTGGCAATTTGTTGCAGCAGCCCTGGGAAACTCATACGGTCATCAAAAGTTTTCTACCCACGATGATAGAAACAGGGGACCAGCATGGCCTGTGCAGCACTCCAGATCTTACCATGCCCACCCGCCAGCGGGTGTGAATCTGGTGACCACCCGTGTCCACCCCCAGAGAGCAGAGAGACCTCCGTGGGTCTGAGGCAGGACACTGGCTTAAGAACAGCCCGGCACCTCCTGCCCAGGTGGGCGGTGGGTGGAGCATGGAGCTGGCACAGCACAAGCCTCGCCTGCTCGCCCGTCTTCAGGCGGTGCGGGCGGCTCTGGGCAGCGGTGATGTGTATCTGGCCAGCTGGGGCACCCAGAGCCCTCTGGCCCTGAGAGGGCCTGGATTCACAGCCGAGAAGGACAGCAGTCACCAGAGAGCGAGCACTCAATCCCCAGCCATTCCAGGCTTAGGGAGCAGAAGGGGAGTTGAGACAGGGGTGCGCCACCCAGAACCATTAGAACATGATAAGAAGAAAGTGCTTGTCGAATTCCTGAGCTGGCTGGCGATGCAGAGCCACTGGGCCCCTCGCGTGCGGTCCTCAGCCCTGCAAGTACCTGCTGCCTTTGGATCAGACCTGAAAACCCCTCCTTCCTAAGAGTCCCTCCATGCGGGCCCTACAGCCAGGAGTTCCCAACCCTCTGCCTGGTGTCCAGACCCCTATCAGCACAGGGATCAGGAAGAGCAGGGAGTCAGGAGGCCTCAGGGGGACGTGTCAAGAACTCCTTCAGGCTCAGTTTCTCCCTCTGAAATGGGCACAAGACGTCTGACAAGTCGCTGTGGTGAGATACTTTGCTTCTGACCCGCCTTCCCCTTCTTCCTTATTTTCCTCTCCTTAGTCTAGACCCCAACATCTCACTCCCCCAAAACTCACCTTAAGTGTCTGCTCCTGGCTCCAGACCACAAACTACAGGTCCATTAGAGCCAAGTCACTTTCATAGTCCAAAATGATTGAATTCAACAGCATAGCTATTTTAAAAATAAAAACAAACCAACCACAAATGTGTGGCAGCAGCAATATATTTCACCCTGCCCCTTATTTCCTGAAAAGCCCTCATTACCGTTTCCAAAAATACATGCCCAAGGCTTGTTAAGGTCCAAGGGAAAATGGGGCCCGGATCTCCGGGCCCTCGTTCCTCGGCTGGGCTGGGCGGTCACCTTGTCCCGCGGGTGACAAGGACACGGAGTCCCCTCCAGTGATCCGTTTATGGGGCGATTTGTGCGTGGCAGGTGGCAGGGAGGGGTTGCATCGCAGCCCAGGCTGGAGGAGCCCACAGTCACAGCAGCTGGGAGCTGCTTCCCGGGAAGGGCCGCTGCCTGCGGCACTCCAATTCGCCGCCACCACGTTGGATTTCATTCCAATCTCTCTTGCCCTCCCTCCTCTCGTGGAAGCCTGTCTGGCCTCAGAGAAGCAGAGAGGGTCGGTCCTTCCACTGGCCCCTACCTGAAAACCGAGGATGCCTCTGCTACTCCCCACCGCCCAGGGGACCCCAGAGCCCTTTCCCAGGCCAGGCAAAGTCCCTGTCTCTCCTTCACGTTCAGAGTCTGTGCTCTCTCTCCCCTCTCTGCTCCATCCCAGGGGAGGCCCTTGTCTCGTGTGGCCTGAATCACCTAAGAGTCTTCTGGAGCCCACCTGGGAGGCCTGGGTGACACATTCCCGTGGGAGAGGGTCGCAGGATTGGGGGTTGCTGGCAAGGGTATCCTCCTGGGTGGTCCAAGGATGTATGCCTCCCACCTCCCCCTAGATTCAGAGCCAAAGCCTTGGTGATGGGGAATACCCCCTGACCCAGGCCACTACCTTCTATGTCCAGCCTCCCCCACCCCCAGCCTGGCATCCTCCCCCAAGCCGTCGTCTGCCCCCCACCCCACCTTGCCTACCCACGGGGCTGCTTGGCTGTCCGTTCTCCTGGCTCGCTCCTGCCTATTTCTCTTAATTTTCACACACCTAGCGTGTTCTCCCTGTCCCCACACCTTACCCCTAGGGACATCTGTTACTGTCTGCCCACTTCCCATGCATGCAGTCACAGCCAGCCCCATCTTCCCCAGGGCCTCACTCATGCCAACGTGCACCATCATCCAATCACAGCAGCAGCCCTCTTGTGAGCAGCCACCGTCTCCCAACGACCCTCTGAGGTGGATGCTATTACTATCCCCATTTTACAGATGAGGAAACCGAGGCCCAGAAAGCTGAATTCATTCAAAAAGCCACCAGCTGGTAAGTGGTGGGGCTGGGATGCAAACTTCAGACCATCTGGCTGCACGGCTGCTTCCGCTTTGCTCTACTACCTCTGGGACAGCCTGGCCAAGTGGGCGTGTGTGCGCAGGGGTGTGCGCATGCCCCTTGACGGCACCGGGAGTTCTGTTTATGCCAGGATACGGCTCATCTCAGGGTGGGCTGGCTGGCGGTAGCCAGGTTGCCCACTCCCCACCAGCTCCCACCATGGCAGAGAGAGCAGAGGAGCAGGCCCAGCCTCCCTGAGCTTCTTCCTGCCGGTCACCAGGCCACGGTTTGCTCAGTTTCACCCACTCCAGAACCCCACTGTCCAGAGACGCGAAGCAAAGACGATTTTGCTCTGGCTGCGTGCTCAGCGCTCAGCAGCCCATCTTGCAGGCTGATCAGATGCCTTTCACTGCAAGGAGAGGAGGAAACGCTTCCAGTCAATAGCTTAGTCTGCAGTGGCCGTCAGAGGAAATAAAACAGACAGACTGCCGTCGAGAGCGTGTCCTTTCAGATAACTCGTGGTTAGGCTGTTGTTTTAGGCTGGGGAAGCATAAATCTCAGGTCTTACATTTTTATTCCTGTCTGTGAGCTATCATCCTCCTTGAAGGAGAGATGCAGGGGAGGCTCACCCGGTGTCTGCACTTCTAACCCCACCAGAGTGAGTGGGCGAGAGGGAGCATGCTAACCCGGAACAGGTCTCCCTGCTCAGGGCTGCGAGGCTGAAGGGGAATTCAGGGGGCCTGGAAGCATGGTGCTAACAGCTGTGGGTGGCCACAGGGCAGGTGCATCCGGCAGGGAGTTGCCGCCTGCTCTGGGAGAGACCGTCTGCCGTGGACTCCTGGGTCAACGCCCCACACGCTCTGCACCCCCGGCATCTCCATGACAGTGTGCAGGGAACGAGGGACATTGAGTGAGCACCTACCATGCTGAGCTCTTTACGTATATTGTGTTATTTAGTTCTCACAATAGCCTGGGACTGTGTTTCCATTTCACAGAGAAGAAAGCTGACTTTGGTCTGATGAAGCAACTGTCTCAAGGCCACACGGCCAGTAAGCAACACTATCGGTTAGGAGGGCATTCAGCTGCAAGTAAAACAGAAGTCCAACCAGCAGTGGCTTAGAAAACAGGGGGCAATTTTTCTCACCCTCAAATAAGTCTGGTGGTAGCCAGCAGCACGTGGCAGGTGGCTGGAGAAAGAGCTGTGGGAGGGGGTTTCTGTGCTTCTCGGCCAGGACTGGACCTGCTTTCCCTGCGAGAAAGGTCTCTCTGCCCAAGGCCTGAATAAAGTCGGAGTGTTTCACGAGGCTTTGGTGCCCCAGGACGGGGAGGACCCAGCAGAAGGGGTGGCCACTGCAGAGCTGACAGGATCTCCCTGGCGACTCCCTTGGAAGACACGTTCCCCAGCTGCGCCTTGAGACCCTGACCGCCGGTCAAGGGCATTTTACATGCAGTCGCCTTGATGTGTCCAGTTCTGCAAGAGCCCCTTCCCAACCCGCCTCCTACACACTACAAAGGACCCCGGGTTTCTTCCTCCCAGGGCTCCTCCTGGAGGTCTGTCTCCCCTTCTGGAGTTCACACTCCTTGAAGGCAAGCCTGGAGTCACGCGTCTTGCTTCACCCCCACAGGCCCGGAAGGGAGATGCGTATCCAGCAGGCCCAGTAATTACTGATTTTTAAAGCAGTCTCACCAAAGAGGCAGTTCAGATGGGCTTGCCTGTGGGGAAGCACTAACGTAACCAGAGCATAATTTTTCATTACTTTAAAAAGATTGCACGTGTAATATATGATAATTATTGAAATATTAAAATTAAGGTAAAGAAATATAATCCCACTGTTATATTTTGATATATAGCTCTCTAGGCTTCTTTTCATACACACCCAGTCATCGATTTTTTTAAAACAAAACCGAAGTCCTACTGCCCATTCTGTTTTGTTACTTTACAGAAACATAAAATGCATCATAAACATCTTTTCATATCAGTAATTACTCTCTTGCAGCAACATTTTCAGTGACTGGATAGGGGTCCATTGTATGCATGCTCATAATTTGTATAACCCACTCCCAATTGTTGTTCTTAATATATTTTTAAAAAATGTCTCACTATTGTAAACCACCCTTGAACAAGTGTCCTCATAGATCCGTCTCTGAACACATCTTGAATTCTTTCTTTCCGGTAAATTCCTAGAAGTAGAATTGTGGGCTCAGAAGGTAAGTACTTTTTAAAGGCTTTAGTCAGTGTTGCCAAATTGCCCTCCAGAAAGATTAGAACAGCTTGTCCTCCTACCAGCAGATGAGAGTGGGAATGACATTTATTTAAATATTAGCCCTGTTCTTGGTTCTTTCCCATCCTAAAAGAAAAATTCCCTCCTGGAGCCCTAGAAGGTTAACAAATGTATTAATTTCTTCTGGGTAAATCATTTGTGAAATCAACACCACTTGGAATGTTGTAACATGCTCAGAATTGTGGCGGGCATCCCAGGAAATGGTGGGCAGGTGAAGTCAGCTATAAGAGGCATAATGCTTCTCCGCAAACCTGGCCACACATGGGAGGAGATTGTAGCTGGGTTATGGGGACCATGCCAGTTTGGGAGCCCTGCTGGGGATCTCCCAGGTTTCTACAATGTTGGTCACATTTGTGGACCCAACTAGCAGAGGCCTGTCCCAGCCCTGCCAATGCACCAAGGCTATGCCCAGTTGGTTGGATGGGCCCGCCCAGGAGCAAGGAAGTCTAACTTCAGATCCTCAGAAAGGGGCACCTGGCAATGACAGGCAGGGCTGTCCCTAGGGTGTGGGACCCTGGGCAAATATTGTTTTCAGCCTTCTGTCTATAAACAACTTGAGTCACCCAAAATCAGTGATGTAATCTCACATTATCCTGCAAAAAATCTACCACACCAGAAATGCAAATCAAAACCACAATGAGATATCACCTCATATTTGTTAGAATGGCTATAACCAAAAAGACAAGGGATGACAAATGCTGGTGAGGGTGCAGAGGAAAGGGAGCCCTCATGCACTGTTGGTGGGAATGTAAATTGGTGCAGCCACTATGGAAAACAGTATGCAGATTCCTCAAAAAGTGAAAAATAGAACTACCATATGATCCAGCAACCCCACTTCTAGGTGTATATCTAAAGGAGATGGAATCAGGATCTCAAAGAGCTATCTGCACTCCCATGTTCATTCCACATTAATTGCAATAGTCAAGATGTGAGAACAACCTAAGTGTCCATCAGTGGGTAAATGGATAAAGAAGATGTGGTATATGTATAATGTAGACTATTATTTAGCTATGAAGAAGAAGGAAATCTGCCATTTGTGACAACATGAATGAAACTTGAGGGCATTAATGCTAAGTGAAATAAGTAAGACAGAGAAAGACCAACACTAAATGATCTCACTTATATGTGGAATCTGAAAAGGGTGAACCGGGAGAAACAGCGAGTAGAATGGTGGTTACCAGGGGCTACAGGTGGGGGAAATGGGGAGACATTGGTCAAGGGCACAAACTTCCAGTTACAAGATGAATAAGTTCTGGGGATCTAATGTACAACATAGTGATTATATTTAATAATACTGTGTTATATACTTGAAAGATGATAAGAAAGTAGATCTTAAATGTTCTCACCACAAAAAAGAAATGGTAATTATGTGATGTGATGGAGGTGTTAGCTAACACTATGGTGTAACCATTTTGCAATATATAAGTATATCAAATCAATATGTCATACACCCTAAAGTTACACAGTTATAAGTTAATTATATCTCAATAAAGCTGGAAAATAAATACCACACCAGCCCGAGGGAATAATCCTCCCTCCAGGCCGGATTATTCTGCCTGGAACCAGGATCCCAGGGCTCCAGGACAACCCCCTGGGTGAGAGCCCCAGAGCTCCTTGGGGCATCTGGTCCACACAATAGGTGTGGGGTCAGCGAGGGGCAGAGGGTAGAGGGTTGGAGAGATCTTCGAAAGAAAGAAATGGGATTCAGGGCCCACGTGGGTCCCTGCCCAGGCTTTTGGCTTTCTTCCCAGACAGCACTGCTGGCCCCAGCTGTTCCAAGCACTAGAAAAAGATTTAAAAATGTCTGAGCGAGGCACTCCGAAGTTCTGGACCTGGGCGGGGGACCCGCCCACATAGGTCTGGTGGTGGGACTCATGACAAATTTCCCTAGGAGACCCATAGCAGGTCCACCAGCTATCCCTTATATAACGGACAAAGCCAGGCACAAGGACAACCACCTAGCATGTGGCTGGACGTCTCCTGGTGTCCCTTCCATTCTGCCCCCCACTCTGTGGCCCAGGAGGCTCGTTCCTGTGGTGTGCATCAGCCCAGCTCCCTTGGCTTGGCTTGGGCCAATTGGAGGCCCAGGCTGGAGATCAGAAGGTTGCAGCAGAGAGAGGCCAGCGTATTTATTCCTCTGTTTTTTTTCCCTGCCAGGCCACAGTCTGAGGGTGCTGCATTTTTCTTCCTAAGGCTACACACAGCCCTTAACAAGAACTCCTTCCTCTTCTGCCCTGCTAGCCTGGAGGTGACAAAGGATTCTTCCTGTGGCCAGCCCCGGATGCTGCCCCATCCCTTGTCAGTTTCCTTTCATCCTGCACTCGTTTTTGCAAATTGACCCTTCATTTAACTCTCTTAGATCACTACTTTAAATTGTTACCTCTGCTGCCTGTCATGACCCTGATTATCTCACTGGTTCTTCATTAGTCCCTCCTCACTAGACTTACTATGGCCATAGTCCTCTCAGTTCTGGTCCTGGGCTTCTCATCCAGAGACTGAATGCCAGCTCTCTGCTAAATGCTGGTGGACAAGGTGCCTCCCCCATGGACACTGCTCTCCGTTGCTTCAAGTATGGGAGGAGGTGGAGGAAGAAAGACAGACGTGTGCTCAGAGGCCTACGGCACCCGGGAAAGGACTCAGGTGCTCAGGAGGGGGAGGTGTTAGCAATGTGCTGTGTGACGGAAGGACCAGGATAACGTGGGGCAGGGGGATCAACGGAGACAGGCCTTAAGGATGGATTTTGCCAGGTGGAAAGGTAGGCGAGCATTCTACCTCCATCCGTAGAAGACGTTGAGAAGATGGGAGCCTGGAGAAGTGGTTACGTCCAGTCTATGGAGCACTAAGGAGCCTCAACTTTCTTTGTGGGCAGTGAGGAGCCAGTGATGATTTTTGAGGAGAAAAGAGGCGAGAATTGGTTTAAAGAAGTTTTCCCTTGGGCTGGCCTGGTGGCATAGCAATTAAGTTCATGTACTCTGCTTTGGCTTTCCAGAGTTCAAGGGTTCAAATCCTGAGTGCAGACATGCACACTGCACATCAAGCCATGCTGTGGCAGAGTCCCACATACAAAATAGAGGAAGATGGGCACAGATGTTAGCTCAGGGACAATCTTCCTCACCAAAAAAATGTTTTCCTTCCGTCCAAGGTAGGATAAGCAGTATAAATTGTGGTAGAATTCCACATTTACTAAAGAACCCTATAAAGTACTAAAGAAAAAGTAACAGTATTTTATCTTCTTCCACAGTTCATGAGAATTGGTACAAACCATGAACAGACCTAGACTGAGACTCTTTTTTTGAGTGCTGTTTTTAAACATATTTTGTCTTCTCCATTGCCAGAGGGAAAATAACTAGAAAGAGACCTCCCTGGGGGCCTGCACCCTTCACCCCAATCTCTAGGGCTATTTTGATCCTTGCTCAAAGATGTCCTCTTCCCACGGAGACAGCAGATATTGGCTGCGTTGAAGCAGGGACTTGTTTCAAAGCTGTAAATTTCCAACACCCTTGGGCCAGAGAAAGCAATTAGGAGCCAGGCAGAGCGGAGAGGAAGGGACTGGCCGCTGCAGTCAAGAGGAAATTAGACCCCATTTCATCAGAATCACCATCATTTTCCCATTTGTGTCTCCCCTGTTGATTCAGAAAGCTTGCAAGTTCTCTGATGGGGTGAGTGGGTTCTGCCTACCAGAGGGCTCCCCCAACATCCAGCAGTGGGGAACAGGAGGACACCAGCCACCATGCTCCTATGGGAGGAGAGGCACGCACCCAGCCAAAGGCTGCGACTCTCGGGGCTCTCTGAGCAACTAGCCAACTGGTCTACGTGAAACTCCCATCACAAGCTCTCCACCACAGGGAGAGATTATCTTTCCATAACTGGCTCAAGTCTTGTAAATCCCAGAATCTGAGACTAAGCAGCTGCGAAGGTATATAAAAATCCATACGCTAGAGTCGGGTCCCCCAACCATCGCAGTTTACAGATGGGAAAGGCTTCGGGCCCCCCCCCCGGGCTGTCCCTCCTCACCTGTGACTTATTGCAGGGTCCTCACTTTCCGCCTTGCCAAGGTGCCAATGGTCACCACACCCTGTATGCTCCATGCCAGGCACTGTGCTAAGGGCACTGCATGATAACTCTGCAAAGTGTACCAGCTTGCCTCTCGTGCCCTCAGGGAACTGAAGTTTAGTAACTAAGGCTCAGAGAGGTTACCCAACTTGCCCAAGATCACACAGCTGCTCACCATGGCAGCTGGGATTTGAGCCTTGCTTGGAGATACATTGCTTCCACTACGTGATACATGGTGTTCAGTGACGAGATTGTAGACTCAGCACAGCAGTTTTCGAGAAGCTGGTCACTTGCTCCAGGGGCTGACAATACTATCCTTGTGTCTAACCCAAACCCCTCCTGAGCCAAGGGAAACCTATCTCCCTTTGAGCCCTTTGCTGACACTGAGGACAGCTAAGCAAACAACAGGGGCCGTGGAATGCTTCCAAGCTCACGAATGCACCCTCAGCTGTGGCCTCCAAGGCACTGCTGTTCTGTACCCTCCATGCCTCCTCCAACCTGGGTCAGAGCCCAGTGCCAGCAACCGACGGTGACTCTGCACTTACACAGGGCGCCTCCATTCCAGTGCCCAGCAGGTGAGAGTGCAAGTAGCCTTGAGGACACTTGCTTCTGCCTTCCCTCCCTAGAGTCTGGGGACGCCTCCTCCACCCCCCAGGAGCTGGTTGTCCAGTCTGATCCCTATTTAGTTCCCTGTGGCACTGGATTTGCTCATTCTCCCTCCCTGGGCCCCAACCCAAGGAGCTTCACTCTTCTAACCTGGGGCCCCATCTCAGCAGCGCTGGGGAACCAAGGCAAGACAGGGATGTGATGGCGTGGGTTTGGGAGGCAGCGATGTGTGAACTGCTGCCCTGTCAGATATTAGCCTTGGGGACCTGGGCCAGTGACTTGACCTCCCTGAGTCTGACTTTGTGTTCCTAACCACAGGAGGCTGTTATGATGGAGAAATGAAATAACATGTGTGACAGTGCTGTGGTCCAGGGCAGGGACCCAACACTCAAATTCCTGTTTCCTTTAATACACGTCTCGAAGGAATGCAAAGAGGATTGAATGAAATTATAAAGTCCCAGCACAGCTCCCGGCCAGCAGACGCTCAATGAACAAAGCTTCCCTTATTTCCCTCACTACCTCATTCTTCATTTCAGGTTTTGTTTTAGGGCAATAGATGCTACTATTTGCCAATGAACGCCAGCCTGTCCCGGAAGCTGGAGTGGGCATGGGCTGGGCAGGTCAAGGCCAGGCCCATGGGCTCCCTCAGGCCTCTTGCCAGCTGGGATTCTGAAATCCTGGGCTCGACATGGCCCCGAGACAGCCAGGTCCAAAGCGTCTGCACAGATGGCCCTCAGGGCACGGAGCCTGCCAGCCATTTTCCGTCTCTGCCTGTCCTCTGAGAAGCCTCCCAAATCGCCTTCCTCTCCTCATGCTGCTCTTTAACTAAAGCCTGTTTTGTCAATTCGGTGATCTTGTATTCTTACTAAAAATAACACCTGAGCAGCCAGATTCCTGAGAAAAGGGAGCTCTGGATTAGAGGGCAAATTCCTCATTTCCTGGCTTGGCCTGGGCTCCCAGGGGAGAGCGCAGGGCTGGGAGCCCCCATCAATGCTCCTGCGTCTGGGAGGGAACCCCAGGAGAGGGTTGGAGAGGCCATGCCACTAAGTGGATTCCCACATGGGGTAAACAGCACAGCGTCAGCCCTCTTCTCTTGGCGCTGGCTCAATCTTGTGGCTTGTTTCCATGTCCCTGCAGATATCTTTGAGAAAAGGCCTTTTTACTTTTGCCCAGTCTCCTCCACAACATAAAACCGTTCACTGATATCCAAATGGTCACCTCACTCGGGCCTCCATCATTTTTCAATTTTCCAAGCAGCTGCTTCCAGCACGTTGTGTTACAGAGGAGGGCGGCAGTGCATGGGGACATCCGAGCAGTGTCTGCTCAGCCCTGAGGTTTGTCACGGTCCAATTCCAGTCGTTCACAGAGAGGTCCACCTTAGTTGTTAGCAGCCTTCTTCTAGAAGACAGTCAACCAAGGGAGTCAAGAGTGTGAGTTTGGGAATTGAATGGACCTGGGTCTGCGTCCTAGCAGTGACACTTAGATGTGGCACTGGGGGGCCATTACCTCTTTGGCCTCAATTTTGTCATCTGTAAAGTGAGGATTATAAAGTAAAGTGATGGGGAGCCTACCTCATGGGATGATACGAGGATTGGATGAGATAATGCATACAACGTGCTTAGCACGGCGCCTGGCACAGAGTGAATATGTCAATATGTTCTCATTATAATCGTTAATACTCTAAGAATATTTTTTTGAGTAGGGCTTGGGGGAGAGCATTCTTTCCCTTGTTGGACTCCAATTAGGAACTTACTCTTTGTGCCAAAAAGGGATCAGCCCCCCCAAACCCACCCCTCTCCTCCCATTTCTCATCGCTGTTGTGTGGGGTTCACACAGGAAAGGAGAAGGCGTTTGTGGCCTGGTGATGGGCACTGAGCAGAGAGCATCGGAGGAAAGCCGACTACAGCCATCTCTGGCAAAGGCCCTGAGCAGAGATCTAGAGAGGTTCATGCAGTCAGTAACGGGAGCCAATAAGAGAGAATGACCTCTTGCACCTGAAGGTGAGGTCCAAGGACAGGACAGGACAGGATGGGGACGTTCATGAAACAGCAGAGCCGAGTGAAGGCAGGGGCCTAAACGAAGGGAGGTCCCCGCGGAGGGGTTGAAGCCTGGAGGAAACAAAACGGTGGAGGCATTTCCATGTGCAAGGACATGGTGGAGCGTCTTAGCTAAGGGTCCAGGTTCCAGACGCAGACAGCCCCCGTCACATCTCGGCTCCACCAGCTACGAGCTGGGTGATTTGGGGAGCCAGTTTGGGCCTCCGTCCTTTGTCTATAAAAGATGTCTAATAATAGAGCCTTTCTCACAGGGCTGTGGTCAGGGCTTAGAGGACTTACTCAAGCCCCGAGCACATCAGTCAGCGGAGCCACTGGGCACGTTCCGGTGGAGACAAGTCACCAAGCAAAGTCTCTCTCATCTGTGGTGCCAACCTCCTCCCTGGCTGCCCTTCCTTGGCCACTTCTGACCTCACTCTACACCTCATCTCCGTCCAACTCTACCTGTGCTGCCGCACATTCCCCGTTCTTCAACTTCCTGGTACATGAGGGAAATTCTAGAATCTTCACATTTTAACTAGCCATCTGGTTCCACCCCCACTATAATGCACAAACTTGCCAGGGAGTGTCTGACCGTCTGCTAGTATATCCTCAGTGACAGAAAACTCACTACCTTCCAGGGCAGTGTGTGGCATCTCTGGAAAGTTCTAGAAATTTCCATCCCCTGTAGCTTTTGCCCATTGGTTGAAGTCAGTTCAGCTGAGTGGCTGCTTTATGCCAAGCCCTGTGCTGGGCATTTGTTCACAGCAGCAGCTAGGACAGACGTGGCCCGTCTCCCCATGTTGCTCACAGTCTAGAGTGGAAAGCAGCCCAAAGGAAACCAAAACCCTGCAGACTGATGAGAGACCGTAACAGGGGAGTTCTGAGGCTGCAGACACAGAAAACTGGGTCTTGGTGGATTAGTTAATTCATTAGTCAAATAAAGAGATGGGGAAGGACATTCTAAGCAGAGGGAACAGCGCAGAAAAAGGCCCAGGAGCAAGGGAGCCTGATACATCCGAGGAAGGGAGAGCATTCCGCCTGAGTGGACTGTGTGAGCAACAAGACACGAGAGTAATCCAGGAAAGGTGTCCCGGGTCGAATCTTTCGGGGCCAGGTCAACCTGGCGAGTTGTTGGACTTTGCTGTGGGCCCCAGGACCCTGTGAGGATTGTCTGTGGGTGAGTGACCTGATCCATTCCATTGTGTTTAGAAAGAACTTTGAGTGCCAGGAGGAGGGTGCATGGGGAGCAGCAGTGGCTGCTGGAGATGAGGTGGGCCGTTAGCCTCCCCTGAGGTCTAGGCAGAAGATGGGAGGGCAGAACTAGGACAATGGCCCAGGGCAGGGGAGCGGGGGCGGCACGGAGTGACATGCAATGCAGAAGAGGCGCAGGCTACACTCAGCCGTGGGGGCGATTTATTGCAACCTGCCAGTTCCTGCCCCACAGAGCAGGGCTAATTGCTGCACAGACAGGCCCCAGCCTCAGGAGCAGACGGCGCTCAGCCCTCCACTCTCCACCAGCAATTCCCAGAAGGGCTGCACTGCCCTGCCTAGACACAGTCCCTCCTGGCAGGTGGGCCTGGAGCTGCCCTCAGTGACCGTGAAGGGGGTCTCTCTCCATGCCCCAATCCCAGTGTTGCTTCCCAGGCATTCCAGGTAGGAGCTGGCAATTTTAATTGAAAGGATTATGGATTGCACTCCTGAGCCACGGTGCACAAACAGCTCTGGGTGCTGTTGACTTTGCATTCTGGAACCGTTTGGAAAAGGAGCAGGCAGGCCCAGGCCTAGTAATTAACAGATTTTCAGCCTTGTTTCCTGCACAGCAGACCAGACACCTCACCTCCTGGACCAGGCGTCCACAGAACCAGCCCCCCTTTGGGGGTCTCTGGTGAAAGCCCACTGCCCTCTTTGAACCTCAGTTTCCGCATCTGTAAAATGGGATCTCTAGAGTCCCTCCAGTGTGAATGACCCCACAACTCTCACTTAAGTGAGAGCAAAATGGCTCCTGGATTCCACATTCCCATTCCCTGGCTGGGCCCCACCAAGGTTTCAAGGACAGTCAGAGCTCTAAGGGAGAGCCGAATTGCTCTAAACTCCAGCGAGCTGACCCTCACACCCAGCCGCCTCCCTCCCCATCCCAGCATGATCTATGGCTCCGGGGAATCGGAGCGTAGCTCACAAAATGCTGCAGTCCCAGACCAACTGCCACACTCCACACATACAGGAAATGGACCGTGATACTCGTAATATTACATTTTAATGGTCTGCAGCATCACAGGCAGAATGAAGAATCATTCCTGTGGCAGCAACAGATTAACTCCTTCTTTTCTGGTCTCTTCCAGTCTTCCAGTTCAATGAATTGGGGGGCAGCTGTGCAGGGCTGGGGGGCTGCAAGAAGATTGTCAAGACAGTATGCTTCTGAAGTTAGTAATCGGTTTACATTAAAGCTTCTGGGGTTTTCTTTTTTCTACTATATCTGTCAATATGCAGGAATGACTTAGCCTTTTGATCACATCCAGCTCACTTTTCTTTCCTGGACTCCTTCAAAGTCTACCAGGAGATCACCTTCACACCCTTGGTGCCCCTGGGCCCAGAATTAACAGATCTCCCTGAGACAGGAAATCTCTGATGGCTGACATCCGGGGTATGCTAAAGGGGCACCATTATGTCTCTTAAAATTAACAGCTTTTGCATACACTCTAGGGCCTGCTGGGGACTCAGAGACCACCTGCTCCTCCTGAGGTTCTGAGGGGAGAAGACACTTGCTCAGTCACCCACAGGTCAGCATGGATCAGCGACCAGAGCCTGAGAAATGTTACTGCCACCCAAGTGCCCTCTTCTCTGGGTGATGACACCCATTGAGCCAGATGATCCTTCCATATCATGTCCCTCACAACGGTGTGCTAGCAAATGCTTAACAACAGACTCTGAGGGTGGGGGTGTCCTTGCCTTGTAGTGTTTGCCAACTTCTGCAGTGTAAATACTCCCACTGTGGCCAAGATCAAGCTACCAACGTGAGGTCTCTGGAGCAGTACTGGGAAGATGCTCAGCAGCTCAGCATTACACGGTACCTTCATCACACAGATACAGTAGGCATAAAAGCACGCATGGTGGTAAAATAATTAGCAAGTAATGAGTTTTGTGTATTTACTACCTTTGTTTTTAATAGAATTTATTTAATTATGAGTTTATATAATTTAATTTTTAATAATGGCTGTGTTTAACAACCAGCTCTCAGAATTCCTCAAAATTTGATGATTGGCTCACACGAGGTTGTACGATTTGGCTCCAGCACACCACTGCTCCCACAGCTGAAAGTCAGTGATTACATGTCACTTTTATTTGTCTGGACATACTTGGGAAAGGTCCATTGCGCTGCTTCCCGAACCCAGAGGGGCTCAGCTGCAGACAGGCACTGGCCTGAAGAAAGAGCCTTTTTCTCCAGCCTAATTACTGACAGATACTTTCTTTTCTCATTAATTAGCCTGAACAATTGTTCAGCTCAAATGATATCATATGTTTTGTTCTCTCCCCAAATGAGACTGGATCCCTGAACTCTATGTCCAGCCCCCTGAAGGAAGGGAGCTTTGGGCATTAACCACTCATCTTTCAAACATAGGCAGCCTCTTCCATCTGATAACCTCCAAAATGGTCCTTTGTCAAATAATGGCTCCATCCCACTGATCCACAGGAACATGCGGCCTCTATGTGGCACCTCGAGCTAAGACTCTCCTTGTTTGGGGGTGAAAAGAGAACTGTGAGGTGCCCTCCCTTGGGATGGGGAAGGGTCTAGAGGATGGGTTGGGGCAGGATCCAAGATGGCTTCCAATGATTCCAGCCTCCTGGTGGTGACATCCTGTGTAGTTTCCTCCCACACTGAATAGAGTGGAATAGGATAGCACAAAAGTGGCAGAGGAGGACTTCTGAGACTAGGTCATGAAAGACACCATGCTTCTGCCTGGCTGTCTCTGGGAGAAGCCAACCACCACGTCATGAGGACACTCAAGCAGCCCTATGGAGACGTCCACGTGCTGAAGAACTAAGGCCTCCCTCCAACAGCCGGCGCTAACTTGCCAGCAATACAAGTGAGCCACCTTGAAAGTGGATCCCACAGCAGCATCCATTCAGTGTCCCACACCACATGGAGGGTGGATATAAAATAAGTCAAAGCATGATCCCTCCCTCAAGGTGTTGTCTCCACAGGGCTTATGTCAGCTGGGAGTTGCTTTGGCTGTGTGTATGGCACTGCTATTGGTTACACAGTAACAATAACTTGAACAAGATAGACTTTTATGTTGGAAGTAAATAAGGTCAGAGGTGGACAATCCAGATCTATTACGGCACTCCACCAGGTCAGCGACCCAGGCCCCTTCTATCTTGTTACTCTGCCATCATCAGCATGAGACTTCTTCCTCCTAGTCCAAGATGGCTGCTTGAGCTCCAAACATTATGTCTCTTTTTATCTAGAAGGAAGAAGGAAGGGATAAAGAAGGGTATACCCTCTTCCATTAAAGGCAGTGAGCAGATGTTTCACGTACCCCTTCTGCTTGTATCCTATTGGCCAGAACTTAGTCATGGGGCCAGTTTTTATTCATAGCAGTCTGTGCCCAGGTAAAACTTGGGGGTTCTAGTATTAAGAAAGGAGAGAATGAGTATTGGTGGGCAATAAGCAATTTCTTTCCCAGGGCCTGGTGGAGGTCTCACAATTCTTCAGCTGACTGATATCTACCTAATAGGTCCCTTTGCTACTCTTGGCAGTTGGCTAAAACAGCCAATGTCCTCTCTCCAAACACTTCATGTAAAGCACATCCCACTATTCTCTACACCAGCACCCTCCTTATTTGCTCATTTCTTAATTATCTGTCTCTCCCACTAAACAGTAGAGGCCGTGAGAGCAGGTGCCTTGCCTTTCTGGTCCTGCTTTGAATTCCCAGCTCCCAAATATTTGCTGAATAAATGAATGAGCCGAGTACAGACCCTTTGACACTTCACTATGGTCAATAACAAGCTCACTCAGGGGCACCTGTTAGGAAACCACTAGTAAAACATTTGCATGTCTATGGCCTAAGCTGAGACCATCTCTGAGGCATCTGAAAACCCTGTGCCCAGAGCCGTATGCAAAAATGCTGTGCCCATGTAACATCTGCTTTGGCACCAACGCGTGCCCTGACCCTTAAGGAACCACTCCATCCCGTCAGCCACATAAAAAAAAAAAGCCAGATATTCCTACGAGGAAAATGAAACAAACACAGAAAAGGCAACTGTCTTCAGAGCTCTTGAACTTTCCCCAGGGAGCCAGCGCCTGTGTGTACAAGACACTCAAAGCCCCATATGAGACATGCAAAACATAATCAATCATGCCAAACAACTGGTCGGAGGGTTTTTTTTTTGCCAAGCTGATTTAGAGGCCATGAAGACACGGACGACGAATGATGTCTGAAGAGCTGCAAATGCAAACCACACTTTAAAACAGAGAGAAGGAAGCCCTGCTAAGCAGCTGTGAAAAGTGCTTGCGTTTTGCAAGGCTGATCAAAAGCTGTGGTCCTCCAGCACCACCGATGGAAAAGTGAGCGAGAGTCACAGAAACGTGTATGAATAGCTCTAAAAGACCCAAAAGAAACGAATAAAGGCAATAAATAAAATTTATGGAAAACAGAAAATATGAAAAACCGTTCCACTCCATTAGTAATCAAATAAACTATTTTCCCCCTCAAACTGGCGAATAGTTTTTAAATAATACTCAATGCTGGCAAATATGTGGTGAGAAGGCCAACAGCACACACCGCCAGTAGAGTGCAAATGTGTACACTTTTCTGGAAAGTGATTTGGAAACATGCATCGAAAACCTCAAAAATGTGCACAGCCCATTTGATACAATAATTCTACTTCTGATAATTTATCCTAAAAATATTCATTTATTTATTCAACAAATCATTTTTGATGCTTGCTATCTGCCATTTGCTGTGCTAGATACTAAATACCCGTGGGTGAATAAAAAAGACATAAACCCGTGGAGTTTAGAACTTAATGAGGAAACAGATAATAAAGAAGTATCAAACCAGTAAATAAGTAAGTTATCATTGCTAAGAAGGATGTTGTGTTAATGTGGTGCAGTGACAGAATTACAGACTAGATGCTCACGGAAGTTTTCCATGAGAGGGTGATATTTAAGCCAAGATCTAAAAGATGAAGAGCCAGCCATGAAAAAAGAGGGATTCTAGGGCTCCAGGTAAAGAAAACAGCATATTTAAGTGTCCCGAGTTTGGAAAGATCTTACAGGACTCAAGGAACCAAAGAGAGGCCAATATGGCTGGGGCCCCACAACCCAGAGGGACGTGAGAGACAGCAGGAGAGGAGTCAGAGCTGAGAAGTGAAGCTCGAACGCCACTTGGACTTTATGCTGCAGACAGTGGGAGCATTTGAAAGTTCTTGAGCGGGGGAGGAACAGGATCACAGTTGTAGTCTGGGAAGCTCAATCTAGGCATTTTATAAGATCAGAGAGGCAAAGAAGACCAGACCGGAAGTCAGGGAACTTCACTGGATGGTCTGCGCAAGGCAGATGAAAGAGGCATTTTGAGGTAAAATCACATGATTTAGCCACTGATGGCCTTGGGTGGCCAAGAAATGGGAAGGGTTAGAGATATCACATTTGCAGCCTAGGTGCCTGGGAGAACGGTTGGTCTATGAATAGCAACAAGAAACAGCAGAAGAAGAAGGTCCGGGGAGAAAGAATTGGGTCTCTTGAATCACAGCTCACGTCTTCCTTTTAGTGACCATTCCTCGTCGCTCTCCAGACACATGGGAACTTCATTCTCCCTCCACTAGCTCACAGAGGACAAAACTGAGTGTTTCAGATTTCAATGCAATGGAAAGACCAAGAACAAAACGGGAAACCAGTTTTCTTTCCTCTCCCACTCACTTCTTGGTGTTCATGATTTCAATTACAAACTTGGTCAAGGTCAAATATTTTCCTCCAGTTTTTTCTGGTAAATGTTCACATGGAGAGCACTCCTCCCACTCTCCTTTTCCAGTTCAGGAAAAGCAACTTGCATATGTTTACATCAAGATTTTCTTTTCTTTGAGACACTACAGGGTCTCCCAAGCCTGTTATTGGGAACCCAGCTTGACTTAGCATTTTTCACAAAACGCCGCCTCACATTTGTTAGCGGTTCTTTCTCAGAATTAGCTATCTCACCAGCAATTCATGTCTTTTTTAAAGGATGTTGGTGGAGACTTTCCTCAAGGAAGAAGGAGCAGGGAGACGGATTCTTTGAGGCAGAGGTGGCGCCTCTGGGGACTTCCCTGTCCCTCTGTTGTCTGTGGGGATGAAGTGTGGCTGCCGGGCCTAAGTGATTATCATTGTTTCTCCTCACATAACATGGGGTGTTGAATACAATGTTCTTTTCTCTGGAAATCTTGTGTGGGCCCGAGGAGGCAATTGTAACATATGCAAGCCCACTGCCGAGAAGAGAAATGACGGAATCGTGTCCAATGGCTGGGCTCACATTAAGCACGCTTCAGAAAACAAACACAGCTCCTTGTGAATGTTGATGACGCGGGCAGCGACGAAACGTAGGCCTCCTGAAGTGTGTTCTCTGCGAGGTGATGAATTCCCCACACGATGGTGTCGATCTGGGCCGCTTTCAGTAATGAAAACTTTTCCTCATGGAGGAAAATTGTTCTGAATGAACCAACCCAATAACTCAATTTTGAAACTGTTTTCTTAAGCTCTATTGAAACGGGCGGTATTAGGACTGTACAGTAAATCAGTTTATAAAAATACAATTTCCTGTCAGCTGTTCTGAATAAGGTTCTTTTAAGACCATTGTATAGTCAGGAGGGGAAAGGATGCTCTCTTCCATTTGGAAGGTTTTTTTTTTTCCTGGTGATTTTAAATCTTGTGGATGGATGCAGAGTAAGAAAATGAGATGTTTACTACATATTGAGAAACAGGTTTTTAATACTGCGAAACCCTTCCTGTCACACGTTCAGGCGACTGCAGGAAGATTTTGTTAAATTCCCAATTTCACACCACCTCATGTCTGTTTCAGAACTGCTAAGGATGCCCATTTAAAGAAAGGAAATTGTCCCACTCCAGCTGCAGAGATGGCTGCAAAGTCTTTAATAGAATTCCTTTCCACAGAAAGAACTACCGGCTTCTCCTGACAGAGGCCTCGCCAGCAGACACTGCTCCAGAACCACATAAAAGAAAATTGAAATGTGTTATTTTCTGGGGAGTACCCTTAAGCAGTGGAAACAGCTATCTTTTCCTTTTTCTTTGGTTTTTAATTATGAAACATTTCAAACATATAGAAAAGTATAGAAAAATAATTTAACAGACATTTATCCTCCACCAAGAGCAAACATTTGCCATAATTGCTTCAAATCTCTCTCTGAAATGACTTCAAACCAGTTAAAGCCACACATTTCATTTTTTCCCCTTCCCCAGAAGTAGCCCCTGCCCTGAAATGGCATGAGTCATTCACATCTTGGTTTTAGTGTGCTTACTACAAATGTATGAATCCATAAAACATATAGACTACTGTTGAGTATGTTTTTAAAAGTTCATTTAAATAGTAATCATTCTGTATGTATACTCTTGAAACTTATTTTTTCCCTCAAAATTTTATTTTGGATGAAGAGACATATCATATTCTTGACTAAAGAGACTCATCATTATAAAGATGTCAGTTCTGCCTAAGTTAATTTACAGACTTAATGCACTTCCAATTTAAAAAACACTGCCAGGTTTTTTTTCTAGAGCTAGGCAAGTTGATTAAAAAGTTTCTACTTAAGAACAAAAAAGCAAAGCTAGCCAGAAGAACCTGGAAAAAGGAGAGCCATATGGGGGCAGGGCTGCCCTCCATTAACACACACTGTAAAGCCTGTAATTAGGAGTTTGGTATTGGCACATGAATAAACAGAGAGACCCAACGGGAGTGAAAGAGAATCCAGAAATAGATCCAACTGCATCTGGAAAGTCATTTTATGAGAAAGGCGGCTTCACAAATCTGTGTGGAAAGATGATTTTTTTTTTTTTTAATAAGCGGCGTTGAGATAACTGGAAAACCATATGGAAAAAGTCGAGCCTGGAGCTCACACCACACACTGGGGTAAAATCCAAATGGATCAGACGCTTAAATATAAAAAGTGAAACCCTGTAGGTACTGGTGGAAAACATGGGTGAAGGTCTATATAATCTGGGTATGGAAAAAACTTTCTTAACCAGAAGCAGTAGGAAAAAAGACTGTCGTATTTGAGCACATTAAAATAAAACTCCTTTGCATGGCAAAACCACCATAAGTAAAGTAAAAAGACAAATGACACTGGGGTGGAGACCCCTGGGACTCCTGTCTCAGGGTGAGCCTGGAGCATCTCTGGGCCCTTGGGCAGCAGGATTCACTTTCTAGATTGGAGGCCACGAAGTGGCACAGTTGAGTGCGTGGTCCTGGGGCCCAGTTACCTGTATCTGAAACTGGCTCCATCTCTTCCTAGCTACGTAACCTTGGGGAAATTGTTTAAACTCTCTGGACTTCAGTTTTCTCGTCTATAATAAAGGAATAATACCAGTACCTGGTCCCAGGGTACTGAGGAGAAATAAATGAGTTTCTGTGTATAAAATGCTTAGTACAGTGCCTAAAACATTCTAGAACCTCAATTAATGTTAGCTTTCACTTCCCAAGGCCCACAGCTTCTTACAAACCAAAGCCCAGGCAGCAAGCTAGCTAGAGGGTTCTTCCCCCTAGCCTTCCTTTATAAGCTGAGAAACCCACCCCATTCCCCAGTTTTAAGCAGCAAGTCTGGTTCTGCTCCCCTATCTCACAAAGACCTCTGTGTTCCTGACTGACCCACAGGAAACTGGCTGCCACTGCGATGACAGCTGAGCCTTCCTGACATCTCAACAAGAAATTCCTGATATTGTTTATTGGTGTTTTCTTTCTCTCTATTTTTTTTTTTTTTGTGAGGAAGACTGGCCCCGAGCTAACATCCAATGCCAATCCTCCTATTTTTTTTGCTGAGGAAGACTGGCCCTGGGCTAACATCCGTGCCCATCTTCCTCCACTTTATATGGGACGCCGCCACAGCATGGCTTGCCAAGTGGTGCATCTGTGCACGCCCGGGATCCAAACCCTCGACCCCTGGGCTGCCAAGTGGAGTGCGCGCACTTAACTGCTGTGCCACCGGGCCGGCCCTCTTCCTCTTTTTTAATTGCTCCATCTTGCCATCCGTTTCTCTGTTTTGTTAGTTTTTTTTGTTTTTTGTTTTTTTTCACGAATCAGCATGGGGTTTTGTTGATCCTTTCAGTTATTTCTTTGTTTTCTATTTTATTCATTTCTGTCCACCATTTCATCATTTTTTTCCTACTTTCCTTGCGGTTTCTCTGTTTTACTATTCTTCTACTTTCCTAAGTTGGACTCCTAAATCATTTATTTTCGATCTTTTTTTTTTGAGGAAGTTTGCCCCTGAGCTAACATCTGTTGCCAATCTTCTTCTTTTTTTCTTTTTTTCTCCCTGAATCCCTAGTACATAGTCGTATATCCTAGTTGGAGGTCCTTCTAGTTCTTCTATGTGGGACACCACCTCAGCATGGCTTGATGAGTGGTGAGTAGGTCCGTGCCCAGGATCAGAACCGGCAAATCCCAGGCCATGGAAGCAGAATGCACAAATTTAACCGCTATGCCATCAGGTGGGGTGGGGTGGGGTGGGGTGGGGTGGGGTGGGGTGGGCCCACCCAATCTTTCTTTTTGTTTAATTTTTAGATTTAAGGCCATATATTCCTCTCAAACCATTGCTTGAGTTGAATCTCACATGTTTTGATGGGTTGTGGCAGCCATTACTACCACTCGCTGGTAGTTGGTACCCTCCTACCCACAGGAAGGTAGTATTTTTCACTTCCTTCACATTCGGCCTGGCCATGTAGAAATATGCGAGTAAGCCATGAGTGCTACTCTTAGGTAGAAGCATCTAATTGCCAATTAAAGACTCTCCAGGGCTCTCCTACGTGAGTCACAGGGGTTGGTGACATTCCAGATGATTGAGGCTCCAGAGCCTTTGTCTCTGAGTGAAGAGGATGCGAAGCAGAATGTCTCCCTGGCCAATGACTGACATGTAACAGAAAGGACAAACAAACCTTTGGGCTGTCAGCCACTAAGACTTGGGGGCTGTGTGTTGTCTCAGCATAACCTTACTTATCTTGGCTGACATATATGTTGCATTCATTATTGTTCAGTTTTAAGTATTTTACAATTTCCATTGTAATTTCTTCTTTGATGTATGAATTATCTACTAATTTTTTTAATTTCCAAGCATATGGAAGGTTTTGATCTCTAATTTTATCCCATGTGGTCAGAGAACATAATTTCTCTATGATTTGATAATTAGGCATCTGTTAAGATGTATCCTATGGCCTAATATGGTCAGTTTTGGTAAATGTTAATCATGTGCTTAGAAAAATAGGTATTCTCCTATTGGTAGGTCCTGGGGTTCTGTATCTGTGGTTAGATCAGTTCAGCTCTTCTGAAATCTCGTCACTTTTTTGTTGGCTTGATCTATCAGTTGCTGAGAAAAGCGTGTTTAAATCAGCTATGATTATGGATTTGTCCTTTCTTTGTATTTCAGTCAAGGCCTGCTCACTGTCTACAGTGTGGTCCCTCTGGTCTCCAATCTCAGAACTCTGGGAGTGGGGGGGGTAACTATGCAGATGACACGGGTCTCACTCCCAGCAGCTCAAGGCCACCAGGGGATGCCTCGTTGAGTCATGGACTCCTATGAGTACTTGTGAAAGCCAGGACCCCTCCCCTTAAATTTGTATTTGTGTGTGATTTCAGGGGATTCTTGTTCCCTGAAAGCTTGACATTCCAGAATGGAAGTTTGGTGACCATCACTTTTGAACCAAAAATATGAATTTGTAGCCTGACAGATGATATGAGAAACAGAGAAGACAACGAAAAAAGTGCTTTAAATTTGGACCACATGGTCACTCCGTCAAACGGGGAGGATAGATCCGTGTACAGTGAGCTCATCCTCTCTCCAGTCCAGACTGTGTTTTCCAACCTCAGCCATCTCTCTGGGACTTCCCGGGCACAGAGGTGGTGCCAGTGTGTACTTGAGCAGCCCCAGTCTTGAGAATAGGAAGAGGAACGTGGATCCCTGCTTGGGAACAAGGACAGGCCAGGAATAAGGAACCTTTCCTGGGCATCTGATGGGTGGGAGATGCTGGTGGTGGTCATGAGGAGTTGAGGGCCTGCTGTCATTGTGATGAGGAGGACAATAACTGTGAGGATGAAGATGGAGAGGAAAGAAAAGGCAGTAAAGAAGACGAGGAGGGATCTGAGCAGGCAGTGGACACATGCAGAAGAGAGTATTCTGGAGACAGATTGGAGCCAAATTATGCAGAGGAGTGGGGGGCCTTGAACTCTGAGAAAGCCGCATTTAATCCTAAAGGGCATGGGGTGCCACTGGAAGTTTTGGAAGCGGGGACTCAGACATAAAGTAGTGGAAAGTTAATTTGGTGGCATCTATAGACCAAATGTGATATGAGTGTGAAATAGGGTGTGGACATGAGACTGTCAAGAATAACAGGGCAGGACCCGGTGCCTCAGTGGATTTGGGAAGGAGATGGGTGGCCTCAGTCCAAAGCGACAGCGCACAGGTGTCTGTGAGTGACCACGTGTTGTAATTACCAGATCTGTTACCTTCAGGCTTTAGGAGCCCCGCACGACAGCTTACCCAGCAACCTATTCCCGAAATTGTAGGTGGAGCACACTATTATTCATATTTTATGGATGAGATGGCTGAGGTAATATGAATTTAGCATCAATGTCCTCTATCCAGCGGCTCAATATAACACGCTACTTAGGGGACCAGAATCTGGGTGTGAAGGTCAGCCCTGTAATTGCTTGCTGTGTGACCTTGAGCAACTTACTCAACCTCTCTAAGCCTCCATCTGTGCAGATGACATTGAAATAACACGTGTAAAACGCCCAGCAAACACCAGGCACACAGTAAGCTCTCAAGAATTATTACTATTATTGTGATTATCAATATGATTCACGCTCGAAGGACACTACATAACCAGGGTCAGAACTTCGGTTCTGCCCCTTATTGACTGGGTGTCCTTCAGAAGGACTTGGGCTCCCTGAGCCGGTGTCCTCCAGGGAGGGGAGCTCACCCTTCCCCACCTCACAGTTCCTGATGATGTAATTCGGGGAACAGTGAATGGTAGGGGTCATTTTCCTAATCACCAGAGATGAACTTGTGAAGCTAAATCTAGTTTAACATCTAAATCCTGATTTCCCGTCATGTGACTGTTTCCACCCCAAGATGGAGTCGGAAGCAGATCCTTCAATGGCTCCCTTGTTTGCTCTGCACTGGGAAGGAAATGGACGCCTCTGACATAGACGGAGCCAGGACTCAGGATTTTGCTGGATGCCAACCTTCCTCCCTCGGGGCTCACTTCTTTTAAGCTGATGCAGATTCCAGACTTTAAATAGAAATGATAAATTATTGACTATCATGGTGATTGATTCTCAGACTGTCTGCTGACCACCAAATTGCTCCGATTGTCTCCCGAATGAAAATTCCAGAAGTCATTAGCGTGAGCCCGCACCAACATCCGTCACGTTAACAATGCAGCAGCAATCACTCCTTGACACTAATTACCTTTTCTGACTAATTTTGAATGTGAAATTTTGCTAATGACTAAGACCCACGTAAAAGGCCCCATTTTCTCCAAGTGTTCCATAATCTGCGGCACCTTCATGCCCACATGGCAATTATTAACATTGCACTCGGTCCTGCCTCCTCACCGTGTGTTGGCAGCCTTTAAATACAGAACTCTTTATTCCAGGCTCCTTGACATAAACATAATTTTATCTGGAGAGTTCCCTGAAAGTGAGTTTCAGGAGAAGCAGAGTCCGTGGATAGATTTTTAACTCATGGAGACAATTATGAAAAATGTGTAATGCTCGGTTCTTCTACGGCTGGGGGGAGAGAAGGGGATCAGGGCCTGCCATGTGAAAGCACCATGCTTGGCCATTTCACACCTGCTATTGGAGGTTATCCTCAACGACCCTGGGAGACAGCTGCTGTGAGCCCATCTTCCAGATGAAGGCACTGGAGCGTGGTGATTTTCAGTGACCTGCTCAAGGTCACACAGCTCGTGAAGAGAGAACTGAAGAGACTGGGATTGTGGTAGGCGACCTCTATATTGGCTCTCAATGACCCCACCTCCTAGTGCAATCCTCTCCCCATGAGTATGGTGGCACCTAGTGATACTGCTATGAACAGAATATGGCAAACACGAGGGGAGGTCACTTCAGAAAGCCAGTTACAAAGACTCTGGCTTCACCTTACTCACTTTCCCTCACTTGCTCATCCACTCTGAGGGAAGCTGGCTCCCATGTTGTGAGCTGCCCTATGGAGAGGTCCACATGGCAAGGAACTGAGGGTGGCCTCTGGCCAACTGCCCTCAAGAAACTGAATCCTGCCAGCAACCACGTGAGTGACGTTGGAAGAGCACCCTCCCCCAGTGGACCCCTCAGATGGGACCACAGCCGCAGACATCTTGATTCCAGCCTTGTGAGGACTCTGAGCCAGACCACCTAACTAAGCCGTGCCTGGATTCTTGACCCATGGAAACTAGGAGGTAATAAATGCGCGTGAATTTATGCCCCTGGGTTTGGGGCTAATTTGTTACCCGGCAATAGATAATGAATACAAGGATCAAACGTAGGTTGGAATGATGCCAAAGCCCTTGTTCGTTTGCTTCTCTCTGTGTGTTATTTTAAACCACAGAAGCAATATTGTATTAATATTAATAAAATATTCTGTATTAATTCTTTGTTTATAATTCAAACAAAAAATATATAAAATTAAAATCAGAAGCTCCTCTTCGTCCTTCCCCCCACCCCTCACCATCTACATTCTCCCCAGAGGAACCACTCCACTGTTTACAGTTTTGTGTATCCTTTCTGATCTTTCCTATATCTTTATACACCCATACCTAATTTTATTCATACATAAACAAAGTCCCACTATACACACTTTTATGTGATTTGCTTTATTCACTTAATAGTATACCCTGGACCTCTCTGCATGTTGGTACATAAAAAGAGCTCTCCTCCATTCTTTTCCATGACTTCAAAACATCTAGGGAGATGGACATTTGTTTCCAACACAACTGCAGCAAGAATCCTTGTACATGAATCTCTGTGCACGGGTATAAGAATTTCTGTAAAAGAGATTTCTAGAAATGGAATTGCTAGGTCATAAGGTATGCACTTTGTAAAGTTTGGCCCATGTCCCTTCCAGTGCATCATATTGCATCCTCAAACAAACAAACAAAAATCACAGTGTCTCCTTCCCCACTGAGATGATGACATCAGCACCCCCTAAATCTCAAATAGGAAACCCATGGATGTGTCTCCGGTTGGGAGCATTTGTTGCCCAGAAGACAACAAAACTCACAGTCTCAGCCCCTTTCTCTCTTTATGCAGCTTGGAGCATTTTCATTATCTTTCTTCTTTTTTTTTTTTTTTTCTCTGTCCCTATGTGTTTCTTTATTGTTGTTATTATCTACTACTTAATGAAGGAAATCATACGGTATTTGACCTTCTCCCTCTGACTTATTTCACTTTGCATTATACCCTCAATGTCCATCCATGTTGTCACAAATGCCTGGATTTCATCGTTTCTTATGGCTGAGTAGTATTCCATTGTGTATATATACCACAGCTTCTTTATCCATTCGTCCCTTGATGGGCACTTAGGTTGCTTCCAAGTCTTGGCTATTGTGAATAACGCTGCAATGAACACAGGGGTGCATGTACCTTTGCAAATTGGTGTTTTCAAGTTCTTTGGATAAATACCCAACAGTGGAATAGCTGGATCATATGGTAGTTCTATCCTTGCTTTTTTGAGGAATCTCCATACTGTTTTCCATAGTGGCTGCACCAGTTTGCACTCCCACCAGCAGTGTATGAGAGTTCCCTTCTCTCCACATCCTCTCCAACACATGTTGTTTCCTGTCTTGTTAATTATAGCCATTCTGACGGGTGTGAGGTGATATCTCATTGTAGTTTTGATTTGCATTTCCCTGATAGTTAGTGATTTTGAACATCTTTTCATGTGTCTGTTGGCCATCTGTATATCTTCTTTGGAGAAATGTCTGTTCAGGTCTTTTGCCCATTTTTAATTGGGTTGGTAGTTTTTGTTGTTGAGATGCATGAGTTCTTTATATATTTTGGAGATTAAGCCCTTATCAGAAGTATGGTTTGCAAATATCTTCTCCCAATTGTTAGGTTGTCTTTTCGTTTTGTTGATGGTTTCCTTTGCTGTGCAGAAGCTTTTTAGTTTGATGTAGTCCCATTTGTTTATTTTTTCTATTGTTTCTCTTGCCCGGTCAGACGTGGTGTTTGAAAAGATGTTGCTAAGACCGATGTCGAAGAGCGTACTGCCTATGTTTTCTTCTAGAAGTTTCACAGTTTCAGGTCTTACATTCAAGTCTTTAAACCATTTGGAGTTAATTTTTGTGCATGGTGTAAGGTAAGGGTCTACTTTCATTTTTTTGCATGTGGCTGTCCAGTTTTCCCAACACCATTTGTTGAAGAGACTTTCTTTTCCCCATTGTATGTTCTTGGCTCCTTTGTCAAAGATTAGCTGTCCATAGATGTGTGGGTTTATTTCTGGGCTTTCGATTCTATTCCATTGATCTGTGTGTCTGTTTTTGTGCCAGTACCATGCTGTTTTGGTTACTATAGCTTTGTAGTATATTTTGAAATCAGGGAGTGTGATACCTCCAGCTTTGTTCTTTTTTCTCAGGATTCCTTTAGCTATTCGGGGTCTTTTGTTGTTCCATATAAATTTTAGGATTCTTTGTTCTATTTCTGTGAAAAATGTTGTTGGAACTTTGATAGGGATTGCATTGAATCTATAGATGGCTTTAGGAAGTATGGACATCTTAACTATGTTAATTCTTTCAATCCAAGAGCACAGAATATCTTTCCATTTCTTTGTGTCTTCTTCAATTTCTTTCAGCAATGTTTTATAGTTTTCGGTGTACAGATCTTTCACCTCTTTGGTTAACTTTATTCCTAGGTATTTTATTCTTTTTGTTGCAATTGTAAATGGGATGGTATTCTTAATTTCTCTTTCTGCTACTTCGTTGTTAGTGTACAGAAATGCAACTGATTTTTGTATGTTGATTTTGTATCCTGCAACTTTCCCATATTCGTTTATTACTTCTAAAAGTTTTCTGGTGGATTCTTTAGGGTTTTCTATATATAAAATCATGTCATCTGCAAATAGTGACAGTTTCACTTCTTCCTTTCCAATTTGGATCCCTTTTATTTCTTTCTCTTGCCTGATTGCTCTGGCTAGGACTTCTAATACTATGTTAAATAGGAGTGGTGACAGTGGGCATCCTTGTCTGGTTCCTGTTCTTAGAGGGATAGCTTTCAGTTTTTCACCATTGAGGATGATATTAGCTGTGGGTTTCTCATATATGGCCTTTATTATGTTGAGGTACTTTCCTTCTATACCCATTTTATTCAGAGTTTTTATCATAAATGGATGCTGTATCTTGTCAAATGCTTTCTCTGCATCTATTGAGATGATCATGTGATTTTTGTTCTTCATTTTATTAATGTGGTGTATTACGTTGATTGATTTGCGAATGTTAAACCATCCCTGCATACCTGGAATGAATCCCACTTGATCATGGTGTATAATCTTTTTAACGTATTGTTGTATGCGATTTGCTAGTATTTTGTTGAGGATTTTCGCATAGATGTTCATCAGTGATATTGGCCTGTAATTTTCTTTTTTTGTGTTGTCCTTGTCTGGTTTTGGTATCAGGGTAATGTCGGCTTCGTAGAATGAGTTAGGGAGCTTTTTCGCCTCCTCAATTTTTTGGAAGAGTTTGAGAAGGATAGGTATTAAGTCTTCTTTGAATGTTTGGTAGAATTCACCAGGGAAGCCGTCTGGTCCTGGACTATTATTTTTGGGGAGGTTTTTGATTACTGTTTCGATCTCCTTACTGGTGATTGGTCTATTCAAATTCTCTACTTCTTCTTGATCCAGTTTTGGAAGGTTGTATGATTCTAAGAATTTATCCATTTCTTCCAGATTGTCGAATTGGTTGGCATATAGCTTTTCATAGTATTCTCTTATAATCGTTTGTATTTCTGAGGTGTCTGTTGTAACCTCTCCTCTTTCATTTCTGATTTTACTTATTTGTGCCTTCTCTCTTTTTTTCTTGGTGAGTCTAGCTAAAGGTTTGTCTATTTTGTTGATCTTTTCAAAGAACCAGCCCTTGGTTTTATTAATTTTTTCTATTGTTTTTTTGGTCTCTATTTCATTTATTTCTGCTCTGATTTTTATTATTTCCCTTCTTCTACTGATTTTGGGCTTGGTTTGTTCTTCTTTTTCCAATTCCTTTAGGTGCATTGTTAGATTGTTTATTTGAGATTTTTCTTGTTTGTTGAGATAGGCCTGTATCGCTATAAACTTCCCTCTTAGAACCGCTTTTGCTGTATCCCATAAATTCTGGCATGTCGTATTTTCATTTTCATTTGTCTCCAGGTATTTTTTGATTTCTTCTTTGATTTCTTCATTAACCCAGTCGTTGTTCAGTAGCATTTTGTTTAATCTCCATGTATTTGTGGCTTTTCTGATTTTCTTCCTATAGTTGATTTCTAGTTTCATACCGTTGTGGTCAGAAAAGATGCTTGGTATTATTTCAATCTTCTTAAATTTATGGAGACTTGTTTTGTGGCCTAATATGTGATCAATCCTGGAGAATGTTCCATGTGCATTTGAAAAGAACGTGTATTCTTCGGTTTTGGATGGAATGCTCTGTATATATCTACTAGGTCCATCTGTTCTAGTGTGTCGTTTAAGGCCAATGTTTCCTTATTGATCTTCTGTTTGGATGATCTATCCGTTGGTGTAAGTGGAGTGTTAAAGTCCCCTACTATTATTGTGTTACTGTCTATTTCTCTTTTTATGTCTGTTAATAATTGCTTTATATATTTAGGTGCACCTACATTGGGTGGGTAGATATTTACAAGTGTTATATCCTCTTGTTGGAGTGTTCCCTTGATCATTATGTAATGCCCTTCTTTGTCTCTTTTTACAGTTTTTGTTTTAAAGTCTATTTTGTCTGATATGAGTACTGCTACCCCAGCTTTCTTTTCATTGCCATTTGCGTGGAGTATCTTTTTCCATCCCTTCACTTTCAGTTTGTGAGTATCTTTAGGTCTGAAGTGTGTCTCTTGTATGCAGCATATATATGGGTCTTGTTTTTTTATCCAGTCAGCCACCCTATGCCTTTTAATTGGAGCATTTAGTCCATTGACGTTTAAAGTAGCTATTGATAAGTATGTACTTACTGCCATTTTTTAACTTTTTTTTTTTTTCTCAGTGTTTTAGTAGTCCTTCTCTGTTCCTTACTTCTTCTATACAGAATTGATGGTCACTTTAGTTTGACCTCTGTCTGAAAGCTGTACTCATAACTCCCCTCCTCCCTCCTTTTATGTTTTTGATATCATATCTAACCTCTTTTTTGTGCATTTGTATCCATTACGTTCTAATCATGGAAATAGATAATTTTTCCTATTTGTGGTCTTCTCTTTTCCCCTTAAATCACTCCCTTTAACATTTCTTGTAGCACTGGTTTCTTGGTGACAAACTCCTTTAATTTTTGCTTATCTGGGAAAATTTTGATCTCTCCTTCCATTTTGAATGATAACCTCGCTCGGTAGAGTATCCTTGGCTGTAAGTTTTTTCCTTTTAGCACTTTAAATATATCGTGGCATTCTCTTCTAGCCTGTAAGGTTTCTGCTGAGAAGTCAGCTGATAGCCTTATGGGGTTTCCTTTGTATGTAACTTGACATTCTCTTGCGGCTTTTAGGATTCTCTCTTTATCTTTAATTCTGGACATTTTGATTATGATATGTCTTGGTGTGGGCCTCTTTGGGTTTATCTTGTTTGGGGCTCTCTGTGCTTCCTGTACCTGGATGTCTGTTTCCTTCCTTAGGTTAGGGAAGTTTTCATCTATTATTTCTTGAAATAGATTCTCTGCCCCCTTGTCTCGCTCTTCTCCTTCCGGGACATCTATAACACGGATGTTAGTGCGCTTGATGTTGTCCCAGAGGTCCCTTAGACTGTCCTCACTCTTTTTAATTCTTTTCTCTTTTACCTGTTCACCTTGGGTAATTTCTTCTAGTCTTTCTTCCAGCTCACAGATCCGTTCTTCTGTATCCTCTACTCTGCTTTTGAGTCCCTCTAATGAATTTTTCATTTCCAGTATTGTATTCGTCATTTCTGATTGGTTCTTTTTTATATCTTCCATTTCTTTATTGACATTCTCACTGAGTTCATCTATTCTTCTCCCCAGATCAGTGAGCATCCTTAACACTCTTAGTTTGAACTCTCTGTCGGGTAGGTTGCTCATTTCTGTTTCACTTAGTTCCTTTTCTGGGGTTTTGTCCTGTTCCCTTACTTGGAATGTATTCTTTTGCCTCCTCATTTTGCCTCTTTCCCTGTGCTTGTGTCTACGTATTAGGTAGGTCAGGTACGTCTCCTGCTCTTGGATAGGTGACCTTATGTAAGTGATGCCTTAGGAAGCTTCCAGTGTGCTTCCCTCAGTTCTCAATGTTCCAGGGGTGGCCCCTATGTGGGCTACGTGTGTCCTTCTGTTGTGGCCTGTGTGCTCTCCCTATAGGCGCCCAGGGAGGCTGAGTTATGCTCCTGGCCAGCTGTTGTTATGCTCAGCTGCTTGTAGTTGTTGTGGGCCCTTCAGTCTCTTTATCAGGTGTGGGGAGCCCCAGCACAGTTGGCTGTAAGTTCTAATACCACATTTGTGTTGCAGTATTTCTTTTAAGTGAGTAGGCCCCCAGCGTGCCAGGTTGTTAGGCTCAGGGCCTTACAATTGCTATAAGCCTCTAGCCTATTAGGTCTCTTGTCAGCTCTCTGAGGATTGCAGCTGGGTGGGGCTGGCCTCAGGCACAGGAGCACCCAATTGTTTCAGGCTTTGGAAGGTGGGGCAAACCTCCTATGTAGGTCTTTGAGAAGCACAAGTCTTCTGCAGCTGACAAGCCCTGTTGCCCACAGGTCCACACACACAGTCAACACAGTCCTGCCCCGTGTGAGCGCCCCGACCTCCCCAAGAGGACCCAGTCTCTCCACGGCGGGAGCCCCACACACTCCGCCACCACCCCACACTCTCCACCCGCTCCTTGTGCACACCCTGCCCGCTCAAGTCGGCTCAGTTGCCAGGCTGCAGAGAATCCAGTCACCATTCTATGCAGGCCCACAAGTTGCCTGAGGGCTTGTTGTTGGGTGGGGCCAGTCTCTAGGGTGGGCTGCCTGCCCTGGCTGAGCTGGATTAAATCGGTGCTCTAGTGGGTGGAGCAGACCCTGGGCTAGCAGGCCTCAGGGAGCACTCCAATGGCGTCTGTGTCAGCACGCTCACACCAGGCCACAACAATGGCCGCCGCCAATGTCCCAGTCCCTGGAGAGGTTTCACCCCTCACCGAGATGCACTCAGGGCCTATTAGGTGAGTCTCTTTTCACCCCAGCACTGTGCACCTTTCTTTCTGGTGATTTTAGGTTGCTTTGTGGAATGGGTGAGTTTGTGCGCGGGCCCTTTAAGAGCCAGTTTTACTTTCTTTGTGAACTGGGTTTTCTGGGGCTGCTCCCCAATGCTTTAGTAGCAGGCACAGTCAGATATTATGCCGCTGATGTCGATTGTGCTGGGTCCACAAAATGCCCACAGCGGGGGCGCTCCTGGCTCAGGGCCCCGCGCCTCCAGGGAGGCTGCGTACCTGTGAGCTGCTCCCGGCAGCCGTGAAGCTGGCGGCTTGTGAAGGCGGCGTTTTTCCTCTCCAGAAGGGAGTCTCTGCCTCTTCCACCCCAGTTAGGATTGTCCGTTGTTGCGGGAGTTCCTCTTATCCAGTTTTCAGTTCTGTCTCAGGGGTAATTTTTCCACGAGTAGTTGTAAATTGGCTGTGTCCACGGGAGGAGGGGAGTTCAGAGTCTGCCTACGCCGCCATCTTGTCTCCTCCCTCCTATCTTTCTTCTTGATATTTTTTTAGTGGAAAAACAAATGAAATCCCAAAGGAGGAGGAGGAAGAGACCCATGTCAGGGCAGCCAGAATCCAGGCCTAGCTATTCTCAAACTTGCTGTAGAGTCCCAGCTAAGTCATCGGCCCGACCTGGCCTCAGTTTATCAACTCATTAGGCTCGATGAAATGGCCTCCAGGTCTTTTCTGCATGAGTTTATAGGCTGGTTCAGGAAAGCCATGAGGAATCTGCCTTCACTGTCACTGGCTGTGGGGTCAGGTCTCTTATCCCCTCAGGCAGGGAGATAAAGTAAAACCCCATGAGAGGTATACATTTAATGCACACATTTATTAGGCACCTAATGAGCCAGGTACCAGAGTCACAGAGAAGGGCTAACAAGATTCTCACCCCAAGAAGCTCAGAGGTCAGGAGGGAGGCAGGCTCCAGCTGTGGGAGGCTGGGAGCACGGTGGTGTTCCCCACCAACTCAAGGTATGGAGGGCGTGGAGTTGGGCGCAAAGGCATTGAGCGCCATTTTGAATCCCCTGCATCAGCACACACCCAAACACAAGGGTCATCGTCTTATCCAGTTCTCCAGTGTCTTCCACTTGCATGTGGAATCAGGATTGTTTTGACATTGAGACTAGAAGGGAAGGCCTGAAAAGTCTGCAGAAGGGGACATTGTTTTATCTGCTCAAAATCTACAGCTCAACAGGGAATGAGAACCAAGGGCAGATAAGTAAGTTTTGAGAAAAAATTCAGATTGGTTTTCTGTTCTCAGCAAAATGGGAAAGAGAGGTTTCCTTATGGAGTTACAAATACAAAAATCTTAACAGCAACAAAATGATGGAAACAGCATTCTACACAATGGAAAATATAGATTTGTGTTTGAGATTTGCTGAAGCTTGGCAGAAAATGACCTAAATTTGAAGCGTAGTAAATTCTCAACCAGTGAACTGAGTGTCTCTAGATTCTTCCTGCTCAAGGTGTGGTTTGCAGCCCAGCAGCATCAGCACCACCTGGGAGCTTGTTAGACATATGGAACCTGCCCCATCCCAGATCTGCCAAATCAGAATCTGCATTTCAACAAGATCTCCAGATGATGTGTATTAAGGTTTTAGTCAGCGGGGTCCTGGTTGACTGAGGTAGGAAACTTTGCATGCCTCAGTCAGGCCTTTGCAACCTTTGGAGAACTAGTGATCTGTGATTCCCGGTCGGTTACTCTTTGGAAATTAGTGACAAGCTGTGGTCGTAATTTTTGGACTCAGCCATTAGGCTTTGTGGGGCCTCAGGCAAGGACTGGGAGGTGGTAAAGAGTCAGTGCTGGGAGCTTACCTGGCCACGAATCTGGCCACTGAGGGACAATCTACCGTGTATGAAGGGGCACGACAAGCTCAGGCTAGGTGGGGCTGACGTTAATTCTTGGGCAGAGAATATCTCGCCTGGAAAAGTCCGGAAGACCTGGGAGACCAGCCCTGCCGTGGTTAATTTTACACATCAACTTGACTGGGTCACAGGTACCCAGACATTTGGTCAGACATTATAATGGGCCTGTCTGTGAGGTTGCTTCTGGATGAGATCTACTTTTGAGTCGGTAGACTGAGTAAAGCAGATTGCCCTCACCAGTGTGGGTGGGCCTCATCCAATCCACTGAAGGCCTGAAAAGAACAAAAAGGCTGACCCTCCCACAAGTAAGAGGGAATTCCTCCTGCCTGCCTGCCTTCAAGCTGGGACGTTGATCAGTTTTTTCTTGCCATCTGACCCAAACAGAAACATCGGCCCTTTCTGGGTCTCGAGCCTACCAACCTTCGGGCTGGAATCACACCATCGGTCTAGCTTGCTGACTACAGATCTTAGGACTTGTCAGCCTCCATCATCACGTGAGCCAATTCCTTATAATAAATCTCTTCATATATATATTATACGTACATACACCACACACACACACACACACACACACACACCCTTATTGGTTCTGTTTCTCTGGAGAATCCTGACTAATACGACCCCTCATTTCTCAGGGGGAGAAACTGATATCTGGAGAGGGAGACAGCAGAACCCAGGTGCCCGACTCCCTGGCCTCACCCGTTGGTCTCACCTGCCTGGCCATTTATTCCAGAATGAACTCAGAATGACAGGAGCTCTGGTCTCTGATCCAACACTTATGATGTGACCCCAGGTGAGCGACTTCTTGGATCCTGAATTTCCTCATCTTCAATGTGAGGATAAAATCGTCCCCCCCTCCTAGAGTTGTAGCGAGGATTAATACATGAGGCTCATCCATGAAAAGACCTCAGCACAGTGCCGACACACAGGAAGTGCTCCAATAAATGTTAGGCGTTAAGGATGGATGTAAAACATCACAGAGAACTTCACAAATCCTACCAAGAACTATGCTTTGTATTTATAAGGCTTTCTAACCCACAAATACAGCTAGTCTCCTCCCCCCACAAAATCCATACAATTTCCCAAAAGTTTCAAGATTGATGATACCGTTGGTCAAAGCACAACCGAGCCAGCCATCTAAACCCGGCCATCCCCGTCTCCTTCACTGTGTCCATGGCCTGGGGCCCAACTGAGATTTCCTAGCGAGGCTCATAACGCAGGGGAGTCTGGGCAGAAAGATGTGTTTAATCCCCACTTTCCAGGGGGTTGTTATTCAACTCAACCCCCTTCAGCCCGGGAATAAATCAGAAGATGCCATAATCAGCTTCTGTTTGTCCGGAGACCCGTAGATCAGTGGCTGCCACCCTGCGTCCAGCCTCAGGGCTGTCCCTTGGTCACTCACACCCAGGAACCAGCAGGTCAGTTTGTTTAGTCCTCTAGGTTGTTCCTTATAGCAATCCATTCCGCCACCCTCCGGCTCTCAAAAGTCTTGACATCTGCCTCCATTAAAGTCCAGGAGGAACGAGCCCCGGTTTGAGGTTCACATTCATTAGCCACCGAGACCAGTGAGAAGTGAGCTGCTGGCTGTACGATGAGGCCTGTGGTTGACTATGAAATTAATACATTTTCTTCCTTAACCTCCTGCGTGCATAATTTACCCCGGTCAGTGAACCCTCGGGAGCCCAAAGGAAACGCTATTGCAGTAGACACCCAGAGTGTTATTGTGAATTCTGCATGGTATCTGGATAAGCACATTTTTTAAAGTACACTTAAAAACAAAACCATGCAGAACAGGACTATATCTTTCTAAAGAGGTTAGGAGGCTGGGCTGAACCTCTCAGGGCCTCAGCCCTGAAACCCCCAAGGGAATCAGGGTGGAGCGGGAAGGTGCAGGTCAGCCAAGAGGTCTGATAGGAGTGAGGGAGGCACTGCCTGACTCCGGCCGAACCCGCGCTCCGGGGTTCAGTGACTGGTGCGCACTGCCCACTTTCTCCGGGCGGCACAGAGCTCCAGGCTGAAGAGAGAGTCCACGAAGACGGGGGCCTCAGATCGGCCCCCACGCAGGCAACTTCAGTGGGAGCTTTGTGGGACATGGGGGACACAAGGGCAGGCCCACCAGGCCAGTGCAGGCCAGGAGGAGAGCTAGAAGGAAATTCATCTATTAAGGCCCAATTTGCACCATAAGATATTAATCTTTCCCTTTTTTGAATTCATTCTTTACCAGACTTCGCTAATGAGGATAAAGTGTTCCTTCCCTGGACACTTCATCTGTGTCAGCACTAGGTTAGCATTTACACTCGTCCTCCCCGAGGCGCCACGCAGACCTTACAGATTGGCTATCTGAAGGGCATCCACACTGCCTTCCTCTGCTAACAACTCCAGGGAGCTAAAGGAGTCCATTTCCCAGACCCCGCTGATGTTAGGGGTGATCATTCACCATGCTTCTGGCCAACAAGATATAAGCCAAAGGCCCCTCTTCTGAACACAGACTCCCTTATTTTTCTTTCTGACTAGAACACAAACCAGAGGTTGGAGGTGGAGCAGCCATTTTGAGGCGATGAGGCAGCAAACATGAGGACAGAGCCTACACACTAAGAATGGGAAAAGAAAAAGATAGCGTCAGGGCCCCTGCTGGGAGCCATTGCAATAACACTGGACCGTCTATTCCAGACTTCTGGTGAGGTGAGTTTAAAAAAAAATCCCTCTTCGTCTAGGCGAGTGTTAGTTGAGTTTTCTCTCACCCCAGTTAAAAGCATTTCTAACCAATAGATTCCCATTCTGTAGATGAGGAAATTGAGGCTCAGAGAGATGAGGTGACCCATTGGAGTCCCCATAAGAATAAGTGGAGCTAAGATTCACTGTGACTTAATGCTTCTTGTCACACAGTCCCCTCCACCGTAGTCTGGTGCCTCAGCGAGGAATCACATGTGTAAACTCTGCAAACATTTCTGACTGTCACATTTCTTGCATGTATCACCCCAGGAACAAGGCTCAAACAGTCTGGGTATGTAGCTGATAGCCGTAATTAAGGCTAATGATAATATTAGTCCTAACAATCGCTACTTTATTGAGTGCCCACACACTGTACCCGCTTATCTCATTTAACCCAACAACAGCCATCTGAGGTGGCGACTGTTAAAATCACTACTTTTCACACGAGGAAACTGAGGCACAGAGTGAGTAAGTGACTTGCCCAAGATCTCACAGCGGGTAAATGGCTGAGCTGGATTTCCAAGCCTGGCCCGAAGCCCACGTGCTAACCTCTGGGTGTGGGCAGGAGCGGGCCTCAGCAACTCGGGGTGTCTGTCCCCAGGCCTCAGTAATGAGGCCTCTTCGACTGTCCCAGACAGAGCTGCCTCCCCGCTAGCCCCCCCAGGATGACCACGTTCTGCCAGGCACCACGTCTGTCACCGTCAGCGGGAAGGGAGCAGGAGGCCTGACTGCGCCTCTTTGGTCCCCGGCTAAGCTCTTTCCCCGAGGCCAGCAGACTGACGGCTCACTTCCTCGGCCCTCGATTTGGTGTCCGTCTTCAGAGTCAGCCTGCCCACCAGGCAGAATTCCCCGAAGTTGGGAATCTCAGTCTGAAACAGGAAAACAAGGAGCCCCTTCTCTCTTTGTCTCTCTCTCCCTCCCCCCATTACATTTGTAACATATTATAGCTTAAAAATTACGTTGGCAGGACCATGAAGTCATGCGACTTACAGCTGGGGAGGACACTGCCGCCAACCCATTCAAGCTCCTCTTGTCAGCAGTGGGCCGTGTGACCTCGACAAGTCACCACTCTGGGCCTCAGTTCCCACCACCGGAAGCTTCTCTCCATGGAACAAGAGAAGGATTCATCAGAAAGCCAGTGTGGAAGAGTTTGAGGAAAGCCTAAGAGGAAGACAAAGAGACATTGCCGGTTCCGTGCCCACGGAAAGCTCCTGGGTTCCCGAAGATCAGCTGGAGTCCCTATCCCTTCTCAGGCCCCCAGGCGGAGGTGGCCAGGGTTGGGCCAGGCATCGCTGTCCACTCCCCCACTGACTGGTGGGACTTTTATTGGAGGCGGGTCAGTGGGGCACCCACCAGCCCAGACTCGGGGCCGGGCCGCCCACGCCCAAACACTGGCACTTCCTCTTGTAGCTTTCCCTGCCTCAGTTGCCCCATCTGTAAAAAAGGGTAATAATAGTACCTGGCCCCGAGGTCGTGGGGAGGATTCACGGAGTAAGTACATGTGAAAGCATTTGAAGGTGCCTGGCACAGACGCTCTCGGCAGATGTTGGTTATTACTTGTGTTGGTTCTAGTCGAGGATCTTTGAGATACAACTACTGCTTACAGTCTTACAGGGAGAGAAGACAGGGGTACCCCGATGCTCAGGAGAAGAAGGGAGGAACTGCCGCCCTGGCTCGTAAAGATGGAAACTGGGGTTAAATGAGTTGCCCGTGGTCACACAGCTAATAAGTAACACAACTGCAACTCAGACCAGGTCATCTGACTTGAGTCTCCCGTCCTTCCTGGTCTCCATGGACAGAGCTGAGGACCAGGGTCCAGGGCTCCTGGCCGTGTCTGAGAGGGCCCCCAGGCTTCAAAGTCTCAGCTGAGGATAGAGGAAGGAGGATAGATCTTCCCAGTATACCCACAGTAGATTCCTCTGCCCCTCACTGGCCCCTGCTTCACTACAGAGGCTCAAGCCCCCTCCCCTCCCTGGTATTTTTTGGTGACCTAGGGGAATATATGTGGATTACACAACTTTTAGCACCCTCACAGCCCATTCTCTATAACGTGATACGTGTCCTTTGTGGTAAAGAGGGACGTGTCTAACACAACATTCCAACTCTGTTACCTGAGGATGTGCGACAAGGGAGCTGATCCTGCATCAGTTTGGGTCTGATCCAGGTGAGGCAGCCTGGAGCAGTGCAGAGTGACAGCCTGCTACAGCGGCATGTCCCCACCCAAGACATATATCTGCCACCCTCCTCTGCCTGTGAGAACGCACTATCATCTATGTCTCTCTGCAGCCGGGGCAATTTGTCGAGCTTTACTTTCTTTGTTTTATTAAAACTACAGGAGTTTCTTTTTAGTTTTCCAAATATAAAATAATATTCAAGTACTGAATATGCTGGTCTAAAAAACACCTGTCCCAGCTTCCCCACTCCCAGATTTCGACATACGCACAGAGGCTAACTTGCCACCAATGAGCAGGTGCCCCCAGCTGCATGGCCGGCCGGAGTGCCAGGGGCAGGCTCAGAGAGCTAACGCGAGTCTTGCTAGGGACCCCACCCTGTTTCTAATAAATGTCTTGGCCAGAACCAGGGCCCAGGACGCCATAGAAGGCACCATTCCGGACTCTGGTAAACGGCAGAGACTGATGGATGGGAGGTTGGAGGCCCCAAGAGAAATGGGGGCGCCAGCTCATTTCTGAGGATTTGGCTTCCCCCACGCATCCAAAAGTCCAGACGCAGCAGGTGGAATGGTGTCCACACACCAAACCAGGTCTCCAGGGAGCCAGGAGGGCCTGTCCCGAGGGCTGCCCACTGCTGCCCCCACTCACTGCTGCAGGCGCGGGCTGGGCGCTCAGCCTGTCCCTCTCGGAGCCCTGACCCGTCTTGGCTTCTCGACTCTGAGGTTTCCCCTCCCAGCAGATGAGTCTCACGTCACTAGCTCCTTGCCCTCCAAGAGCGAGGAGACCATTGAAGCCATCCTGAGGCTCCTTCACCAGGCCCAGGGGCATCCTTCCTGTCAATGCTCGAGTAGTAAGTTCTACTGCGATCCAGACACCCTGCATTTGCAAACGTGTGCTCTGTTGTTCCTCACAGACACCCATGCAGTAATTGTGATATACCCATTTTACTGGAAAGGAAACTGAGGATCAGAGAGATTCAACAAAAAGTTTGTGCCGAATGCCCCCACCCGCCATTCCCCATTCTCCAGCACACCATCTGTAACAGGCTAGGCACTCGATAGACATCTGAAGAAGGAACAGTAAATGGACTCCTGGTATGTCAGCCCTGAGCAGAGGGGGCAGTGAGGAGAAGAGAAGGAGGTTACCACAAGACATTTGGGGACATCAAAACAACATGAGAGATGGGGCAGACACCGCAGCCTCGTGAGTGTAGAGCTGGGGGGTATTTGGGAGAACATGTTTAGTTGCAAGTGACAGAACCCCAAATCAATTACCTTAAGCCAAAGAAAATGGAGGCGTTTGATTGTTGTAATGGGACAGCTTGGGGAGTTGGTCTCAGGCACAGCTGGATCCAGGATCTGGAATGATTGAGGCCCATGGGCCTCCCTCCTGTCTCTTGGTCCGCTGTTCTTCTCTGCTCCTTGACCCTCCTACTTCGACAGGCTCTGTTCCTGTGGCAGAATGTGGCGGCTGGCAGCCCCTCAGTCTCACCCTCTAGCCCATGTGCCAGGTGGCCACACGCGTGCCCCGTCAGTGCCAGCTGGAATGCTCCAGGAGGAGCCTTGGGACTGGCAGAGAGGGAGGAGGACAGTTTTTGACCAGGACTGTGCCATGTGATGACCCTGTGGCTCTGACCTTTGCCCCCTCCCACTCTATACACCAGAGCAGCTGCAGGCCTGTTTCTGCCCAGAGGCCCCTCTGTCTCCCTCCTGCTCCTTCCCTCTCCCCTCCTCCTCGCTCCCTGCCCCGCTATCTCCCTGCCTCATAAAATCACTCACTGTTTCCTCATGGACTAACTCAGAAATAATACAAACCATAACATAGCCCAGGAAAATGCTCCTTGTTGGAAACCACAGCCGCTTGCGATGGCAGAAGCTGCAATTAGTAGTTCGAGATGGATAAAAAAACTGATTTATGAAGCAAATCTCCACTATGAAATTCTAAATGCAAAAGAATTGATCTCTATGAAAATAATTTCAGCAAAATGGAAACGGAAACATCGGAAATGGTTTAACTGTGCTGTATCGAAAATTGATAAAGGGATTAAATTGGCTTAATGGAGTTCCTTGTGGAATTCTTGTACTTTCCAGATGAAAATTCATCCCTGTTGGGTAATTCTGATAAAATGCTTGCATTCAGAATGTGCTTGGGGTCAAAATGTCCACAGGAGCAGAAGAGTTGGGTCAAAATGTCCCAACCCCTGACCAAGGGGTTGGGGTTTTATAATCAGCAGAGAGAAGGAAAAAACAGTACCCCAAAGGCAGAGTGGCAGGAGGTAATAGTTCTAGAAAACACTGCGGAGGGAGGGAATTGCAGGGTTCACCCAATACAGATCTTCCCTGTGGCTCTGGCTGAGGCTGGACTGTGTGCTGGTTCCTGCAGGCCGCCAGCCCAAGGAGCAGGCTCAGTCCCTGCAGAGGCCACGTGGACCGGGACAGCCTGCCGACCCTGCACCTGGCCCCTTCTGCCCAGTGGCCCCCACCTATGACTCGATGGCCTTTGCCCCCCACAGAAGTCCCTCCAGCCTCCCTCAGGGCCTCTGTGAGTCCCTAAAGAGACCAGGAAGCAGACGTGGCCAGCAAAAGCTATTTTTTTCTAAATGGCGTTTATTGTTTTTGTCTTTCTGACCACAAATACAGGGCAGTACAAGGCAGAACTTCTGGAAAACACAGAACATCGAAAGGAGGAAACATCAGCTCCAACTCCACAACTCAGGGACAACCATGGCTGACGGTCTGGAAGGTGGTGTCCACGTGCGCTCTCAGAGGAGGAGCGGGCCCAGCGAGCCTGAGGGAGCGCCATGCGGGGTCAGAGAGCCCAGCGGGTCAGAGCGGGGCTCCCAGCCAGGAGGGCACTCCTCTCCAGGCCCCTGATGTGCTGTGTGGCCCTTAGAGCCACCAAGAGCAGGAGCCTCAGAAGCAGACAAGGTCACCTCCTGATTCCCCATCATAACCCTCTGAGCCTCATTTTCCTCATGGGGGAAATGAGAGTAATAATCAGACTCTTGTCATTCCCGTTTTACAGATGAAGGAAATGAGGCCAGAGATGTTAAGTTACTTGACCAAGATGTCACAGCTGGGAAGTGATAGAACTGGGACTCACCCCTCAGTTTGTGAGACCCCGCAGTTCTGTAACCACATGGTTATACACTGAGGCGGGCAGAGGGAGGGGCGGGGGGAGGGAAGGAGGAGTCAAATAGGATGAAAAAGAGACAGTCTCCACGTGTCACAGGTCACTGCTCACTGGCAGGGCTCCAAGTTGAGGCGGCCGCCCCGCGCCCACACGTGGCCTCCAAGACTCTCATGAGAGATGGGCCTGGGACCCCGGGGCTCCTGAGCAGACCCACCAGCGCCCAACCCACTTCCTCCTGACGCTGTTCAGACACGTCTTCCCAAATCAGGAAGCTGCACTCCGTGGCCTTTGGGAAGCAAAACAAAGCAGCTACTATTTTTGAAAGGGTATTTTTACAGAACCATGTCTGGTTTCCTTCAGGAATTTCAGCCCCGAAGCCCCCGGTGCTGTGGCTTCTGGAGGGGTTAACACACATCCTATTGGGCAACCCTGAAGAAGCCGTTTCCTCCCCTGCGTTTCTCTTGCTGAGGAGGCACACCCTCCTCCAGCAACTTCTCAAAGCCCCAGATCGTCTCTTTGAGCCCTTTCCACCAGCATCTCTTAGGCCATGCCTCCTGTCGGACGATCTGGGGAATCAAAGACACAGAGAAGCCAGTGCCCTTCAGGAGCTCGCAGGCCAGGGGACGCATAGACCCACACCGTGAAGCTCCGTGGCCCTGGCCTACTTCCTCCGTCCATTCACCCATATCTGCAGGTGACCTGCTGGTGCCATGCTGAGACTGAGGAGGAGCCCGCCCAGCCCCAGCCGCCCGCAGGCTGCTCACAGTCCAGGTGGGAGACCCCAGTGAGCACAGGGCCCAGTGGCCCAGAGAAGGCAAGATTAACAGGTTCCTCCTAGGCAGGGCCCAAGAGGAGGCCTCCTTGGGGTCAGGGCATTCACACGGAGCCCAAAGGGACAAGGTCAAGCTCATCAGGTGTGAATGGCTCAGGGGACAGCAGGAGCAAGACAAATCACCCCAAATCTCAGGGTCTTAGACGACAGCTGAGTACTGTTTCTCAAGAGTCTGCGAGTTGCCCGGGCAATGTCTGGTGTGGCCTGGGCACCCCCCAACCCCCGTGACGAGGTTCAGCCATCGGAGGCCGGCTGGGAAGGAAGGTCCAGGACGGGCTCATTTGCACTTTGGGCAGTGGTTTCAGCTGGCGGCCGAGCTCCTCAGCTCCGCTCCACACAGCCTCTCATCCTCCAGCAGGCTGGACCCGCTTCCTCACAGGGAGGGCTCAGGGCTCGTTCCAAGAAGGCAAAGGCAAAAGCTTCCAGTCCCCCTGAGGCCTCAGACTCGCACAGAATCGCTCCCTCCACAGCCTTGCAGGAATTTCTGGGTCAGCCCGGGTGCCTGGGCTGGCGCCTGGTTCATGTGGGGGCCAGAACACCAATCTGATGTCCCTGAGATGTCACCTTTCCGTGGGTCCCGGGAATGGACAGGAGCAGCATGAAGTCTGTCTCCGTGAGCAGGATGGCGGGGAGGTCAGAGACGGGAACGGGGCAGGGTCCAGAGCAAGGCAGAGAGGGGCCAAAGGGACAGCAGGGTGACGCTCAGGGAAGGGAAGAGAGGACAGACACGGTAGGGGAGGAAGGGACGATGCAGTGCATCCTGGGGAGGACCAGCTGGGAGGAGGGGCCTGGAGGCTGCTCCCCACCACGCACACACAGCCTGAGGGAGGAGGGAGGGAGGGCAGAGGCCCGAGGAACCTCCTGTCTCTATCCAGAGGCCCCCATCCGGTCCACCACCACGCTTTGCTTAGCTCTTCCTAGTGCCTTACGGAAATCTGAATTCGTTCTGTCACTTAAAAACGGGGAGGCTCCACTGCATGCCCACACGCAAGCCTGGGTTTCTTCTGTGACTGGCTCCGAGCGTGCTGCCCATTCAGAGCAGGCGGACTCGCCGTTTCCCGCGGGCCCCGCTCTGGAGTTGCTTTGCCCCGTCCACTCTGTGCATTCGGGCCAGCAGCCTGGACCCGCAATCACACATTGGACATCTGCAGCCCTGGACCCCTCACCCACGTGGGGCGGGGGGGCAGCTCCTGTTGACACTGTGGCTAGACGTCAGGGCTTGTCCCGCACTGTAGACCATCATCCCAGGAGAGCAGAGGGCGGCGTGTCACTCGCTAACGCCCCATGGAGCCAGGGCCTGGGGTGGGGCTTCTTGATCCAACACGCTGACAAAGGTGTCCCCTGGGGCAGATGTCAGCCCCTGGAGGAAGCTGGTGACTGAGGAGAGCGGGGCGTGGTCAGCCTGGCCCCCTCCACCTCAGTCTTGGGTCTGGCCCGTCCTCCTCCACCCTCCCACCACCCCGATCCCGTCCTTCTCTTCCTCTACCACGACCCCACAGGCAGCACATCTTCAGGGATGGGGAACTCACCCCCTCGCCACAGCCCAGCCCAGCTGTGAGCATCTCTAATTTAAAAACGGTGGAAGCTGAAATCGCTCACCCAGAAGCACCACCCTTTGTCTCTTGCTTCTCCCCCTCCTCAGGATTCATCAAAATTTTGTCATTTGCAAAATGGAGATACTCATACCTGCCCAACAGGTTCTCAGCAATCTTGTAAAAAGTCAAGTTAGAATGTTCTGACAGTCATCGGTCTTCACCCCACCTCCAGAAAGCCCAGATGTGTGGTCACCAAGATGCACCAGGAGCTCTCACTGTTTACCTCTCCTGTGTATGTCTCTCGTTTGCTCCTTTCACGACGCAGAGAAGGAGGCAGTATTATGTCCATTTTACAGAAGAGGAAACTGAGTCTCAAGGACCGGGAGTCATTTGCCCAAAGGCTGAAATCTAGTGAGCAGCAGAGCCCAGGCTGCAACACTGGGACTTTACATCCTGTGCCTGGGGCAGGGGAGGACGCAGGGACGGGGGAATCCTAGCCCGTGGGTACAGTTTATCTGGGGCAGCAGGTCTTGTGCCTGTGAAAACCCAGGCACCATGAAAGCCCTGGGTGTGGGGCTTTCTGTCTGACCCCAGCAGGCTGGCCTCTGCCACCTGCCCCCCTGCAGGGCTCTGCTTCTCCTGTTCTTCCTCTCCTTCCCAGAGTGGAAGAGAGCAGGAAGATCTGAGGGTGACCTGCAGGAGGATCACCCCTGGGGCCAGAGCTGGCCTCATCCGTCCTGTCCCAGCCATGGCTGAGGAGCACACCCTGAAGCAAGAGGAGTTGCGGAGATGGACCGTGCTGCAGCAGCCAGCAACGTCGCTGGCACGTAACACATATGAAATGGGAAGTCTGTGCCAGGCATTGCGCTAAACACGGAAACCGCATCAGCACATTCATTCCTCGGTCCCATGAGGTGGGAACCGTTTTATGCCCATTTCACAGCTGAGAGACCTGAAGCTGAGAGAGATGAGGTTTCTTGCTTAGAATCACAAGGCGGTCAACGCTGAACCGCGTTCCAACCCAGGCAGCATGAGTCCAGAGCATGCTCCCAGCCACCAGGCCATCCTCCCCAGGTGAAGGTGCTGGAGGGCAGAGGGCGGGGGAGGCACTGAGGGAGCATGGGGGTGATGCGACAAAGCCAGACCCTACACTCCCTTACCAGGACTCCTTTCTTTAAAGGTGCCCAGATTTTGCCAGAAGTCTCTTTCTGCCTTTCTTGCATGGGGGTCATTTGACACTTGACTTGGAGGTTTTTGCACTTGGCAAAACTGATGACACATTTCTGCAAATTCTCATTGTTCAATGCCAGCCAAGAATACTCTTGCAAAGTGCAAGGAGTAATTCCGGGGTTTGGCTAAATCTCCTGCCCAGAATGTTCCAGAATGTACACATGGGACTAGGGCAAATGAGGGGCGGACCTGATGGAGACAGAACTGTTGACAGTGCCACACTCAGCCCCAAGAGGTTGTGCAGAGCCAGGCTGCAGGGTCAGCGGAGGAACCCCGCACACTGGTGCCGGCGAGGGCACTCCCAGGCCTCTGGGCGCTCCTCTGAGAGCAAAGGCTTGCAGGTGGGACATGGGAGCCAGGCCCACAGAGCAGCAAGATGCCTGTGTGATCGCAGTCAGCAGACACACAGGTGACCGGTCGGGAGGTCAAGAGGGCTGCTGTCAAATCCTCTGTTGGCGAGTTTACAATTTCCCCTCCTTTCTAACGGTTGAGAAATCTTCAGGTTTCACATAGCTTTCACCTCCTCATTTGACACTGTTTCCAACCCTTACTTAAAATTATCTACTAGCACACATGCATGTGCGCGTGCACACGCGCGTGCACACACACACACTCTGGGCTTCTAGAGCCCTGTCTGCATACATCCAGTGAAATGAGCACTTTCAATGGGAAAACCTTATTTCCCGGGGCTGAGGCCCAGCCCTTGATCTGGTATGAACGGAATTTAACCACCTACCCTAAGGGCCAGCTCTGCGAGGAGGCAGCACTCCCAGGCTGCTCGATGAAGGTAAACGGTGTTGAATACCACCTAGGGGTGGGGTGGAGGGTGCCTGGGAAATCAGTCACAGCTCCAGCTCTTTCCTCGCTGTGGTGGGCACCTCGCTCCCCGTGTGTCTGGGATGCTGTTGGAGCAGTAAAGTGCTTAATGCACTGCATCACGTGGCTGGGATCAGGCTACAGAGTTAACGCAGTGTAAAGATACAGGTGGGGTGCAGGGCTGCCTCTCCCTGCTGGCACCCCCCAGACTCCAGGAGCTGGTGCCTCCTCCACAGAAGAGAGAAGGTGAGTGAGCACAGACTGAGGACCAACTCCCAGCCTGGGCAAGGGCTGGACATGTGTCCACCGCCTCATGCCAACGCCCATGAGGCTGTGAGCAGGCCCCCCCATTCCTGCCTCATGCACATGGATGCTTATTTGGAAGAGATGCAGGATGGAGTTTCTAGGAAATCGAGCTGCCTTCCGGAGGTCACTCGCTGAGTCAGACTCCACTAGAAACACAGGGCATCCCTAAAGTTCACAAGCCCCCCTGAACCCTTTCCTAGGGTGTTGGCCCTTTTCTCTGCAGGCTGAAGCCATTCTGCTTTCTCTAAGACACAGCACCGACAGCTTCATTTGGAGAGAAATGTGCAAACTCTGCAGACACAACCTGCTCAGAAAAGAGGTCAAACCCCCGACTCATGTACCCACAGCACTGTCTTTTCCAGCGTCTCCCTCTATAATCAAATCAGCAATGTATGCAAATGAGTTGCAAGAATTCATTACGTTGATTTATCTAATTTTGGAGGCAAACCTGCGCCTCATCCCCCAACACTTAGAGCCCTCCTGAGTATTGATTTCGGAGTTTTACTAGCCTTGCACAAAGGCTCTTTTATAGCCCAGAGGCATGAGATCGTCAGTTTCCTCATGAATACCAATGTCTCTGCTCCTGAAGCGGAGACGTGATTCTCCAAGGTCACTTCGAGGAGCGACCTGCATGGCAGACCACCCAAAGCCCAAGTGTCTGTGGGAAGTGCTGGCAGGAGCACGGAGCCATCCATCTCAGCAAGATCAATGGCTTCGAACAGAACAACGAGCAGCCCTTGCAAAGACGCCACCAGAGCAGGCAGTGGAATTAAGAGTCTGTCACCTATTGAGCATCTCCATGGGCAAGGCGGCCAGTGACAGAGCTGTGCTCACGGCAGGGGGAACCCTGATGAGCGATGACGGCTTCATCATCTCCAACCTCTCGGTGGGCCAATGTGATGTCTTCGGCGTGAGACATTTCACATAAAGAACCCCACTTTACTCGCATGCTGCTCTGGAGCCAGCCTTTTCAGCACACCCTGTAAAGGTGACTAAGGATGAGTTTCATCCAGCCTCGTGAAAGATGATGTCACTACAGCCAGCCCCTCAAAGCACCCAGATAGGCACAGGATTCTATTTTATATGTGGACCACAAGGAGCTTTCTGCCCCCAAATGCCTCTTTGCAGCCTTTGAAGCTGGAATCTCCTGCACCCAAGGTCACAGGCCTTCAAGGTCGGCACAGCCTAGAACGCACAGACCTTGGGGCACCCAGACCTGCCTTGGAATCCTGGATCTGCCTCAAAATGCCTTATGGGCCAGGACAAGTCACCCAACCTCTCTAAGACTCAGTCTCCTCAACTGGAAAATGGGGTGATAACACCACCTGGCAGGGCTGAGTTGAGAGTTGGCAATACATACGTGGCCCATGGTAGGAGTACAACAGGCGTGGCTGTTTGCATTACTAGAGATGTCAGGGCTGTGTAGCACCTCTATGAAGCTGCGTGGCAAGTGCGTACCTGGCCTTTTAAAGAGAAGCCCTCCAGCAAGCACTCACCCCGGGCCTGCTGACCCTGTCCTGGTCCTGAATATGGTGGTGAAATAGACTCTCGTTCAGGGATCATTACTCACCCTCCCCCGCTTCCACAGGACACGAGCTCTTTCCTGTCCCATTCATTTGGGCTTGGCCATATGGCTTGCTTTGGTCAATGGGATTTGGGTGGAAGTGACAGGCCTTAAAGGACATGGTATCCACATATGCCTTGAGGAAAACCGGCCATAGTTAGCCACTGGCTCTTCATCCTGGGGGTCCTGGAACAGCTGCCCAGCCGAGCCCAGCAGTCTCCCCACAGACCCTTGATCTGGAGAATGAAGATTTGCTGTTGGAGGCCACTGAGTTGGGGAAGAGGGGTTGGATTTGCATCATTTTGTGTCAATAACTAACTGAGCAGATACTTGAGTGTCCTGGATTATGTCTTCAGCCCCAGATGCTGCCTACATCTTGCCTCCATTGCCAGTCTCCTCACACCTGGCACCTCCTCATCTTTTGGCTCTACCTGCTGTCCCGAACTTTCCCTACCCCAGCTCCTCCCCTGGACCCCAGACCCAGTGCACTGCCACTTCCTGCTCCTCTGCTCGGACCTTACATCTCCTGGCTCATTCCTGTCCCAGGTATCTGTCCCAGGTGCCTTGTCCCAGGTACAGGAGGGACAAGGCCACAGAGCAAAGACCCTCAGCAGAGAGAGGAGGCACGAACCCTGCAGTGGGCAGGCAGCATGCTGGGTACACCACACGTGCTCCTTCATGAATCCTGGGAGCAGCGGGGCCAGGATTTGAACCCAGGGCTGTCTGACCCCAGAATTGGAGCTCTTTTACTCTACCATGTGGTGGCTGAAGTTCCAGTTCCTCTGGGCAAGCAGATTTTCGTGGCAATACAGAGTCCTTGTGTTGGAAGGGAATTAGGCAGTTTCTAGTCCAATGAATAGTAGGTGAATCATATGAAAAGGCCATTTTTGTAGGTCAAAACAGTCAGATATTGGCAATTTCACAGGTTTACCAGATTCACTGCTATTTTAACAACCAAACTCACTCCTACCTTAACTGGCCAGCATTCAATCCATACTTCCCTCTCTGGTTCATAAAGACCTCAGGAGGGACTCTCGAATGCTCTGCCAAATTCTAAGATAGCCTATGTGCAGGGCATTTTCCTGGGTCACCATAGTAACCCCAGGGCCAAAGGAAAACGGCTGCTGTCGGTTCACTTTCAAGCGAATGGACTGAGCACTGGCCCTCTGCTCAGCCCCGTAAGTAAGCAAACAGGTAAACAAACAAAGTAATAACCAACAGACCGGAGTTCTTCATCATCTCCACTTCTTTTCTAACTGTTTTATCCTGTGTCCCAGAATTCGTGCCAGGATGAACTCCATCAAAAAAACAACCAATCAATCTTAGATTTTGAAACCTACCCTTTCTCTTCCTTAAGCATCAGGAGATTCATCAGTCACCACGCCTGCTTGACCGGTTCTTAAAGATCATCCCCACCCAAATTCTTTCCTGCAGGCCTCCACCCTCAGACCTGTGGATTTCCACACTGGCTAGAGTCCCTGAAGACGAACTCTCCAGTCCCATCCCAGCCCTTTTCACCCCGGAGATGCCTTTATTGTGCAAGGAAGAGACAGGAGGCAGACGACCATTGGCTGATCATCTGTTGGGTGCCAGACGCTGAGCAGGCCCTGGGCGTGTTGTTAGTGCCACCACTCCTTGCATGACCACGGGAGGGATGGGGTACTGCTGACATGGGCCCGTCGGGCTCCAAGCCTATCCCCATCCTTACGAGTAACAACGTGATGGTTATTCTACAAATGCTCCTCAGTTCCTTCAGTGCAAGAAGGGCTTCCTGGCTGTATCTGGCCTCTGCTAAGCCCCATTTGCCTCCCCTCCTGGCCCGCCCACCTGGAACTAGATGTGGGTGGCGCAATTTAGCATCCAAGAGCAGCCTGTCCCTCGTGGGGCATGGTCTAAAAAGTCATGCAGCCGTAGTTGCCCTCTGGTCCAGCTACCTAAACGCCCTTCCTGCCTTCCTTCCCACACTGGGAGCAGAGCATCCATAATTAAACTGCCAGAAATAGATCTGCTTGGACCAAAAGCGGCAAGAAATGCTCCAGGCCTTCTGGAACCTCAGTGCAGCCCGGTTCACCCCATGGGGAGCTGAAGATGTCTAATTACGGGCAGCTCAGACGAAAGGCAGAGCATGAGGCTAGAGAGGCACCTGGCCAGAAGGGAGTTTCTGTCCTCCACTTCCTCCCCCGACCCGTTTTACTCTCCAGACTTCCTGTTGCTCTGTGTCTCCTTGACCAGATGCTCGAGCCTTGCCAGCTTCTAGTTGATTGAGCAGAACTGAAAGTCAGGGTCCAGCAGTCCTGTACTTGAGCAATTGTTCTTCCCCAGGGCCCATTCACACCTTCTCACCCTTCTGGCCTGCCTGCCCCAGGCAGGCAACGTCGTGATGCTCCTTCTATAGCAACTTGCCCCAGTCATAGAGTTAGAAAGAGGCTAGGCCAGGTGGAGACGAGCCTGGAGAGAGGGACTGACCACGGGAATGTTGGCATACCAGCCAAGGGTGACGGGCCAAACTGGCAGGTCGAGATCTGGAAGTGGGCAAATGGGTGCTTTCAAAGGCTGTCCTGCTGCAGAGTGGAGGCGGCATTGGGGGACGTAGAGAAGTGGAGGCCAGTGGAGGCTGAGTGTGGGTGTGGCAGGGCCGTGCTGGGCTCCCCACTCTGGGCAGCCTTGGTGTCCATCAGGAGAAAAGCCCCCACTCCAGTTAGGCTTCCCATAAGCACTCTGTCTGCCAGGCCTTCCTGAGACCCCGGGTAGGCAGCAGCCAGTAGGCCGGCAGCCTTGCCTGCAGTGGAGCCCCCAGGGCAGGCCAGCTCTCAGGCCTGTTCACACGGGCCCAGCACGCCCAGAGCCAAGCATTTAGACTCAAGGGTCCCCAGAGTTGTGGGACAGCAATAATGATGGTGGAGAGACGGGGAGTGGAGAGGAGGCAGCACACAGGGGGCCCCGTGCCCTACAAATCGCAGAAGGGAAACACGGAGCCTGGGCAGGCACTGGGGCCTCCCACAGTCTCTTCCCTGCATCTGGACGCTCTAGTCTGCGCAGCCCACCTTCACTTGGCCACAGGGCTGGTCATGAGCGTGTGACCTGTGCAGGCACACAGGGCCCCACACTCAGGGGGGCCCAGGCTCACAAGGGCCACACATTTGATGTAATGCTCTCTGTCACCAGTTTGAACTTCTTAACAATTTTATCTTTGAATTTGTGTTTTGTAGGTAACGTCAGATGGCACAATGCAGCACGTGTGTGAGCAGAGGTGGTGCACGCAATATGCACGTCCACCACCACGCCACGCGTCTCCTGCTCATATCGCGCTCTCCATGCTCACTGCATGGCCTCCATAACACCCTTACCTTGCACCTGGACCCACACTCAGAAGAGCTCCACACCTGGTTTCATGTTCTGCTGTGGCCATCTTAAAATTCTGAATACTTTTATATTTGAACTTGCATTTTCTAAATGAAATCTAGTGGGACAACAAAACACACACAGGAGTAGAGGGGGTATGTGCCATATATGTGTCTGCCGTTCCTGGCCACTCCGTAAGCGTGGAATTCTGTGACCCCACGACGTGTGAGACTTGGAGCGCAAGATCAGCTTGTTATGTCCTCAAGGAGTAGGGTCACTGACAACTCCAAGAGGCCACGCTTTCCATTCAAACCAGCACTTGCTTCGAACACACACACAAATGGCATTCTGAGAAACCAGAAGGACCAGGAACCCGGTCTTACCCTTTCTTACTCATGTCACGTCCCCGTGTCAGCCAATCGCTTATGCTGCAAGTGATGGTGCAGATGGAAAGAGAGAGACAGGGCACCAGAGTTCCCTTTCCTTCCCTCCTTCCTTACTCAGCGGTGAGACTGAGGCAGAGAGTGTGGGTAGAATTGATTTCATCAAGAAGCAAAATATAAAAACATTCTGGTGAGAATGAAATACATGTTCATGCAAGAGCTATGAAATATGCCTTGTGTCATTTCAGTGATTCTGCACACGAGTTAAATGCTCTTATATTTCCATTTAAAACTGGCATTACACAATATAAAGATGAATAGCAAAATGCATGCTAATAATTTAAATTTTTAATTTTTCTGTATTTAGAACATCTTTAAATAGCAAATAAAAAAACAAGGTGATGGAGGCCGGCCCCGTGGCATAGCAGTAAATGCGCACGCTCTGCTGCTGGTGGCCCGGGTTCGGATCCAGGCGAGCACCGATGTACTTCTTGTCAGGCCATGCTGTGGCAGCGTCCCACATAAAGTGGAGGAAGATGGGCACGGATGTTAGCCCAGGGCCAGTCTTCCTCAGCAAAAAGAGGAGGATTGGCATGGATGTTAGCTCAGGGCTGATCTTCCTCACACACACAAAAAACACTGTGATAAGTCAAGAGAGAGACTGTGGAAGAAAGGAAAATGCTTTATATTTTAGTACCTTTTAATGACATTCTTTTCCTGCTTTTTGAACAAGAGGCCCTGCATTTTCATTTTGCACTGAGCCCTGCCAATTGTATAACTGTTCCTGCCTGGCCAGCTCCTTCCCATTCATCCTTCAAGGCTCTGCTTAGGCTCCACTTCCTCCAGGAAGCTCTCCCTAACCCCTCAAAGAGGGGTTTCGATGTCCCTCCCGCGTGCTTCCACGATAAACAGCACACTTCCCGCCACTGTGCTGTAACTGTCTGTTTATTTAATGAGCTCCTCAGCTGGACTGGAGCTCCAGAATGGGATTGCCAAATTTACAAACCTACAGAGCTCTCTGCCTGTCCTCAGAGCCAGCCCAGGGCCCGGCACGTAACAGGCACTCCTTCCCCGATTGATGAATGAATGCACAGTGCCATATGCCAGACACTGTTCTCAGCACTTTATGCATATATTGACTGGTTAAATGAATGGATGATGGCACCCAGATTTCTGAGAGGCCCTGAGCAGTAGGCTTACCTTCTGTGACCATGTGTGGTTCAAGCCTGGGCTCTAGGCCGTAGCACCCACTTTGGCCCTGTCCTGTCCTTCCCCCCTCACGTGTGGGCACATATACTGACCAGATGGCAAGAGCCTTGTGGATGAGAACCCCAGACAATCTGACGAAGGTCATTTAGTCCCTGACAAGTCCACTCCGAATCAAACTACAGGTCATCCATCTTTTCAGAATGTGCAAACTTAAAAAAAAAAGAAAAATCTTACTATCCTTTGAAACACACTTGGGGAAATGTCAATATCATTTTTCACAGGATTAAAAACTAGGAAAGAGGAGATTAGGCATTTGGCAAGGTTATCTTCCATGCCAATGACAGACTGCCAATCTTCAGACACAGCTCAGCCACGGCACATAGAGCAGGCTTGCTTTCCAGATCAGAGCACCCATTCCCCCATGGGCCTTTGGCAAATTGCAATGCAAACATGTTCATCTCTGGGATGTTTCCCTTTTAGTGAGTGTGGAATAGAGACTGGCTGGTTGCTCACTAACCCCTTTTCTTCCTTCTGGGCACCAAGAAAGACTACATTTCCCAGCCTCCTTTGCAGTTAGGTTGGAGCCCCATGACAGGGTCCCAGCCAAGGAGATGTTGGTAAAAGTGAGGCATGCTGCTTATACGGTTGGCCACAAAATCATGGGCATGGCTGTCCATGCTCCCCTCCCCCTCCACGGCAACCCCAGAGACCACATGTTGAAAAAATAATGTCACAAGATGGACAGAGCCCATATCCCTGAGTCATTGCTTGGAGGAGCATTGCCCAACCCACATCACACTGTGACATGAACGAGAAACAAAACTTTATTGTGTTTAGCCACTGAGATTTGGGGTATGTTTGTTACAGCAGCTAACATTATTTATCCTGACTAATACAGAAGGCCAGCATATCTCTGAGTAGGAATGCATTCAAATGCAAGTAACTGAGAAGCCAACCAAAGTGACACAAATAAATATAAGGTTGTTTTTCCTCATAACAAGAAGTCTTGGCATAGGCAATCCAAGAGGGGATCAGCTGCTCAAAGACACGGGCTCTACCTATCTTTCTGCTCAGCCATCCTTGGTGTGTTGGCTTTTGTCCTCATGCTTGTTAACTCATAGCCACAAGATGGCTGCTGCACCTCTGCCGTTCCATTTGCATCCCAGGCAGGAAGAAGAGAATAGGACAAAGGGCTAAAGGGCCATGCCTGTCAAATCTGTCCCACCTAGCCAACTTTTACTACATTTCATTGACCAAAACTGCATCATATGCCCGCCCCAGACCAACGCCTGGCCAGTGGGAATGATATTAGTATGTCTACTTTAGTCCAATCATGATTCATCCCCTGGGGCTGGGATTGGAGCTCACCCTCCCTGAGATCAGTGAAGCTGCCTGAACAAACTGTGTCTCTGTGGGTGGGAAGAAGACAGGAGTGAGACAGATGTTGGGTGGTCAACAGTGGCCCTCTCCAGTGGCTGGCACCCTCATATTCTGCCTTCCTTCTTATCACATCTCTTTCTCCAGAAAGGAGTGCAATTAAGAGAGACCAAAGAGAGGCCTGCCTGGATCCTTTGGCCCTTAAATCCTTGGGGTATGGGCCTCAGCTCAGCTGACCTAAGAACTCCATTTTATCATCCTGCCCAGGAGACTGGCTCACATGGAGTGAAATGATAATAGGCTAGTGGTCAACCAGGCAGCAGCAGAATTCACACTGCAGGATGGAGCTTTCCCAGGATTTCCCAGGACCTGATACTCTAGAGTGGCTCCTTTCTTTTCTACAATACCACTGACTCCCATAAACTCGTCATCAGAAATTAGCAGAGCTATTTAAAAATTAGACTGCTCAACGCTTGCGAAGGTGCAATGAAAGGGGCTTGATCACAGGCTGCCTGCGGGAGGGTAAATTGTTGCCGTGCGTTTGGAAAGCAATCTGGCAGTATCATGAGCCTTAAATATATTCAAACCCTTGATCTAATAATTCCACTTCTGGGAATCTCCCCTAAGGAAATAATTTGAATATGGAAAAAGCTTTTGGCACTAAGACATTCTCGGCAGGATTACTTATGATAGTGAACACCTAGAAGCAGCCAAAATATCCAGCCTTTGGAGAACAGCGATTGGAATATGTATATAAATTCTATATAGAATATATTCTATGAAGTGGAGGTGCGATAGATGGATGGATGGATGGATGCATGGATGGATGGACGGACGGACGGACAGACGGATAGATAGATAGATAGATAGATAGATAGATAGATAGATAGATAGATTAGAGAGATAGAGAGATAGAGGGATAGACAGATAGACAGATAGACAGATGATACATAGATGATAGATAGATAGATTCCACTCAATGAACCACATACATTCATTAAAAATGATGACTGCAAAGGGTTTATAATGGGAAAATGTGTTTGGATAAAAGACATGAGTTAAAATAATGGGTACAATATGATTCTCAGTATGTGAGAAAGGCTGAAATGAAATCTCCAAAATGTAACCAATAGTGGTAAAAGCCTGGATGATTTTTGTTCCTTCTTTCTACTTTATGCATTTTTAAATTTTTTCTTTTATAAGCATGTACTGTTTTATAAGAAAAATTATTTTAGAAAAACATGCTGGTTGCTAGGTGAGCATGGAAACTGGATGGGGTGAGGGACAGCTTGTTCAGCCGGGGCAGCATCTGGAGAGTTGCCCCCGCCCCGCTCTGGGCCTCTCTCTGGTGACCGCAATGTTTGTGCAGCCAATTTCAGGGTCTTTCTCTCCGTGGCCTCTCTCTTGGCCCCGTACCACGCCCCACCCCCACCCCCCAGTGGCTCTCCAGGCTTCCACTGGAACACGTTATGACTTTCCACAGGCACCTTCAGTTCAGGTCACCTTGACTCAACTTGGCCGTGCCTCGGGCTCTGAACCAACCCTTCAGGTGGTGCTGCAGACAGAGACTCACCCTTTTCTGTTGACGTTTGCTCATCTTGTTCTCAAAAGGTGGTGGTGGTGGCCTTTGGCCCAGCTTGCCCCTAAAGGCTGGGACAAGTTTTTGAAGTCCCCTATATACAAGGTAGGGAAAAAAAATCTCAGACTTCCTTTTATTTTCAAATTAGATTCTAAGATTCATCCATATTTTTGTTGTCTGCTGTTATTCAGTTTTATTGCTCTGTAATATCGCAATGTGTAAACATACCACAATTTATTTATCTACTTATCTCTTTCTGTTGACAGGATTTGGGCTATTTCCAACGTTTTGATCCTGGGAAGGGTGCTGTTCTTGAGTATTCTCCTACATACCTAGGAGAGGAATTGCTGGTATGCAAGGCTTGTGAAGGCTCAACTTTAAGAGACAACGCCAAATCGTTTTCCGAAATAGCAATATAATTTTGAGAGGAAAAAAAGAAAGTCCAAAAAGATTACATAAACTCTCTGTATTATCTTCTCAATTTTTCTATAAATCTAACACAGTTTTAAAACTTAGTCTTTTTAAAAATTATACAGCATAATAGCCTTCTTAAAGTTAAAAATGACTAAAATTAAAAATATCTTAGGGGCTACATTTAGATGTGATAAAATGGGAAGTAAGAGAGTCATGGACGATATTCCCTGGGGCTGGGGAGGAGGGTCCTGGATGGGGCAGAGCAGTGTGGCAAATTGTTGTCAGTGTTCCTGCTTTCTTGTGCATGATGATTGACTGGTGCCTGTTAGATTAACACAAAGGAAGGGAGGAGGGAGGAAGGAACAAGGAAGAGGGAGGAAGGGAGCAGGAGGAAGAGAGTCTCTCGTGGGAAGGGCTGAGACAGTGTCATAAACAAGGATTACGAGTAATCCCATTCGGCACACCTGGGGTCCTTTAAACAGCAGGAAAGAAGGGATCTGAAAGGCATTCTCACTGGTTTACGAGAAAGAACAGCTTTGTCAGATGGGCAGCTTGAAGTGTGCTAGAAAGCCAGAAGACCCAAATGCCAGCCCCACTGACACAGGCACACCGTGTCACCAAGACAAGCGTCTGCTCTCCGAGCCCCGGGTGGGGAAGCAGTTCTGCACTCCGGCAGATCCTGCTTTAGGATCCAGCTCTGTCATCACCAGCCGTGCCTGTGGTGAGCTTTGTGCTTTCTCCAAATCTCAGTGTTCTCATCTGTAAAATGGGGAGAAATAAATAAGCTAGTGCATGTCAAGTGCTTACTCCCACAGAGTAAGCACTCAGTAAATGTCTGTTATTATCTCCACCCTCCCCCACCGGCGTGTGTGTGTATGTGTGTGTGTGTGTTTGTGTGTGTTTAAATTCCCAGGTCCTTGCCCTGATACCGGGCCCTGCTCCTCCGGGCCAGGAAGTAACCTGCCCCAGCTGACTTGAGCCTGGAGCCCCGGCCCCAAGCCCCAGTGGGGTCTGAGGCTCTGACGCCTTTCCCCTCCCACCTCCCGTACCCAGCCCCTCCCTCATTGCTCTCACTTCCAAGGGATCCTCAGGATATACTGTTCTAATCTCATCAGTGCTTCTCAAGCCCCGTCCCCTGGCCTGGCCTTCATCAGGCCCACATCCCCTCTCCCCTGGACCATCACCTCCTGCTGCTGCCTCCAGCGTGCCCTCTTTCTGAGTCATGACCACATCATGCCTGCCCCTGCTCAAATCCTCCAGGGGCTCCCACTGTCTCTGCAATACAGCCCTCATGCCTTAGCTGGCATTCAAGGCCTTCATCTCCATCTGGCCTCACGTTGCCACGTGCACCCAAAGTCCAGTCCCACCCTTTCCCAACACGCCCCACTTCCTTACTCCACTGCGGCTCTGTGGCTGCAGTTCCCCCTGCAGGGACTGCCCTCCTTCCCCCAGAGAACTCTTAGTTCCCCTCCAAGACGCCCCTCCCCAGGAGCCTTCCACCTTTGTTCCCAGCTCCATTTATTTCAGCGCCCTCACTCCCATGTTTGCGTGCTCAGGAGACCGCTCCATAGCAGGTGTCTCTCCCTGTTATCCTTTCCATCGTGAGACCTTGAGGGCAGGGCCACCAGGCCCCATCACATCCCAGTGCCACACTCAGCAAGTCCTCACTGAATAAATGAACAACTTGTCCTCATTAAAAGGTAAAGATATTTGACTTCCCACTGCAATTTTATATTTTCCCTTTCCTGACTCAAAGCTTTGCCTTGCCTGGGCGGAGGAAGGACAAGTGGAAAACATGTGTCGGGTGGGTTGACACGGGTGGGGAGAATGACGGAAAGAAATCTGGTGTCTCCTGTTTACCATGGACGCTGCACTGGGAAAGAAAAAGTGCAGCCACAGCAGGATGGACGAGTGGAGACAGCTGCCCTGCTGGGGCCGTTCCAGGGCTGACCCAGCAGATGGGGGCCCATGGACCAGGGGTCTGCAGGCCTCCAGCCTTCTCTGGCCACAACGGGGAAGAGCTGGTCCAGGCCAGCTGTCTGCTCAGACACTGCTTCTCTAAAGGACATTTGTTACTTTTCCATCTTTCCAAGAGGGGCTGGAGAAAGGATCTCTGTGTCCCTGCTGCCTCCCTCAGTGAGGGAAGCTGGGGCAATGCCCTGTTGGTAGACAACTGCATGTTTAAAAGGATAATACAAAGTTTAGGTAAGGATGGTGCCTGTCCTGAAATTACCTTACGAAGAGAAAGACAATCAAGAAAGAGATGTGGAGCCAGAGGCCTGGGCCTGAATCTCAAACCACTGTCCCATGGCCTCTTGGCACTCGGAGTCAGCCCTGCACAGTGCATCTTATTCACGGGGTTATGCCAGGCCTCGTGAAATGCAGAGCAACCGGAGCTGGGACTGACTCCACAGGGCAGCCTTGGGTCATCCCCAAATGCCCTGACTGCGTACTCCAAGTGCCAGCCAACATGACCCAAGTGCTAGCCAACATGACCCCAAGTGCCAGCCAACCTGTCCCCCAAGTGCCAGCCAACATGACCCCAAGTGCCAGCCAACCTGTCCCCCAAGTGCCAGCCACCATGACTCCCAGGTGCCAACCAACCTGTCCCCCAAGTGCTCCCCATGACCCCAAGTGTCAGCTGACATGATCCAGGTGCCAGCCAACCTGTCCCCCAAGTGCCAGCCAACACGACCCAAGTGCCAGCCAACCTGTCCCCCAAGTGCCAGCCAACATGACCCCAAGTGCCAGCCACCATGACCCCCAGGTGCCAGCCAACCTGTCCCCCAAGTGCCAGCTGGCATGACCCCATGTGTCAGCCGACATGACCCAGGTGCCAGCCAACGTGACCCAGGTGTCAGCCAACATGACCCCAAGTGCCAGCTAGCCTGTCCCCCAAGTGGCAGCCAACACAACCCGAGTGCCCTCCATAAAGCAGCTTCCTTCCCCCTCTGGCCATTTAGTGGCCCCTCTGGGCACCCCCCCCTCCTCACAGCTCCATAGCGAGAGGGCGGTGAAGGACTCAAGCAGCTGCCGGTTACTCTGCCGTTTTACACGTAGGAAAACAGAAGAGGAAGGGACTTGCTCAAGGCCGCACAGCAATCCAGTGCCAGTGATGGCTGCCTCGGCCACACTGAGCCCCAGAGGGGCTCCTGTCACAGCTGAGCCCAGAGCCCCGGACCCTCTTCCTCACGTCAGGTTAGCAGGGGCCTCATGGCTCACAAGCTCGGGTGGCTGACAAGCTCGAATGGCTCACTTCGGTGAGAGGGCGTTATTAGTAGTGACTACTAGTCATTATTTACTGACACTCACTGCCGCCCACGCTCTGTTCTAGAGCTCCTGACCTGTATCATTGTACCACAGCTTCATAACAACTCTGGGAAAGGAGAAACAGTTATTCCCATTTCACAGATGAGGAGTCTCGAGGCTCAGAGAGGCTGGGTGGCCTGTCCGCGGCTACTTGGAGTCAAGCTGGGACTCAAGCCCGGAAGCTGAAAGCAGGGACACTGCCTCCTGCCCCACCCAGGAGGGCAGTGTGGCCAGACGGCTTGTGATGGTGGGGGGGGAGAGAAGCACTTGGTCCTGTGAGCTCTCGAGAGCCCCCGCCCAGGCGCCCCTGCAGCCCAGGTCCGTCTCCCCCCGGTTCTCCCTGGAACTGGTCTTCAAGCCCTCCCTTCACCTCAGGTCAGGGAGGCACGCGTAGTGCAGAAGTTAGGGCTCTGGAGCCACGCCGTCTGCTCTGTCACGTGCTCGGTCAAATTGCCTAACCTCTCCGCGCCTCAGCTCCTCCATCTGTAAAATGCACATTGTAAATCCTGACCTCACAGCTTTGTTATGAGGATTAAATTAGTCAGGACTATACCTCACACATACGGTATGTGGTAGACACAACACTGGCCCCCAAAGATGTCCACAACCTAATCCCCAGAACCTGTGAATATGTTGCCTTACATGGCAAAAGGGACTTTGCAAGTGTGATTAAATTAATGATCTAGAGATGGGGAGATGATCATGGATTATCCGTGGGCCCATGTAATTGCTAGGGTCCTTACAAGAGGGAGGCGGGAGGGTGGGAGTCAGAGAAGGAGATGTGATGACAGAAGCAGAGGTTGGGGTGGCGCAAGGCCACAAGCCAAGGAATGTGGGCAGCCTCTAGAAGCTAGAAGAGGCAAGGAAATGGATTCTCCCCAAGAGCGCCCGGAAGGAACGCAGCCCTGTTTGTGGTAATTTATTACAGCAGCCATAGGAAACTAACGCAGGGCTCGAGGCTTATCATTATTATCAATTGTGTGAGCACCAATGTGGGCCTGAGTCAGACACGGCCCAGCCCTGGAGGAGCCCCCAGACCAAAGAGGGACAGAAACACAACCCCAGAGCAGCCCAGTGCAGGGAAGCCAGCGCTACGGCTGGATGCTCTAAAAAAGCCGAGGTTCAGAGCAGGGAGGCAGGGTCTGTTGAGGGGTGAGGGGGCTGGGGTGTCAGCACTCCTGCTCTATTCCCGCCCCAGGACCTGGCCTAGAATTTGCACCTGCCTCTTCCACACGCCAGACCCAGGGCCCAAGGGCATCTCCTGCTCCCAGCCCACCAAAGCCCACCCAACATGTCTTCGCTCCCAGGCCCCGAGTAACAGCCTCCCCTGGAGTTCACACTCCTCTGGCCTTCCCAGGTCCCCTTCCTGGGGTGGGGCGAGCTCTTTCTCACCACACAACCATCATCCGTTTGACCTTGACTGAGCAGGGCCTGGGACCGTGGGCCAGGCAGCCCTCCTTGTCTAGAAGATAAAGGGGTGTCCTTGCCCACCTCTGGGCTCCTGGAGCGCTGCTACAAAAGCATGCGAATGAGAATTCCCATTCATTCCACCTCACCTCTCCATCCTGCTCTCCTGTGGATAATGTGGTAAAACCAATCACGTCTCAGCTTAAATCCCTTAGCCCTGCCTCCTGGAGGACGGACTCCGGGCTCCCTGGTGTGGCTGACAAGGAGCCTGCATCTGCCCTGCCACCCTCCGTGCCTCAACACGTAGCTACACGGCAGTCCAGACAAGCACTGACCTTCCCGCCAACACAGCTGTCACGCCCATCATGTGCCCTCTCCCCGACTGTGGTTTGGTGGCCCCCACGGTGTCCCCACCGGCCCCCATCTCAGTGCTTACCACCCAGGGCTGTCCTCGACAGTTGACCATCCGACTCCCTCCAGACTGCTGTCTCCAGGAGGAAGAGCTGGCCTGTCCCTTGCACAGCTCCAGGCACTTAGTAAGTCCTTTGAAAGTGTGATAGAATGAATGACCAGGCAGGGGTCAGGTTTGGATGTGCCCCCTGTGCCACCATGCCAGAGTTGTTCCCACAAACCCTCATACTCAAAGTATGGTCCAGAGACCCCGGGAGGGGGGTTGTTCGAGAATCTCAGCCCCACCCCAGACCTGCTGAGTCAGACTCTGCTTTTCAAGAAGCCCCCAGGTAACTCCCACTCAGGGTCAGGTTGGAGAAGCTCTGCTGCAGGCCGCAGGGCCTCCTCACAGAGTGGGAAGTGGGGCTGGGACATTCAGTGGATGAGCGAGCTGTGGCTCAGAGACAGGAAGTTGGCCCGAGGTCACACGGCAGAATGTTGTGAGTTGGAACCAGAAACCTGGTCTTCAGGCCCCGAGTTCACTGCACCTTTGGGGGAAAATGGCCCCCAGAGTAAGAGCAGGCCGCCCTGCCCAGGCTAGTTGCCTCCTCCTCCTCGCTGGGACCTCCCCGGTGTGCTCCGGGAGCTGGGAGCAGGCCGACTGTGGGGCCACGGCCAGGGAGGGCCACGCCTGCCTCCCTCTGCTGTCGGCTGCTCTCGGCTGGCAGGAGGCTGGAGGATGGGTGGGTGCTGGGGGTGCTGGGGACTTCTGCCGGAAGCTTGGGCTGAGCTCTGGAGAATTCCGGGCGGTGAAAACAGCAGAGCCAGGAGCCTTCCCAGACAGGCGTTTCTCCCCTCCCCCAAGCCGGGGGATGTGCACCTGACGGTGGCAGCGAGGAAGCCTCCTCAGCTGCAGGCGAGGACGAGAGATTTCCAGGCCAAACCCGACGTCCTCGGGCTGAGCGTGACGGCTTCCTGTGTTTGTCGACCCGGGTTGTGTGCCCCTCATCCTGGCAGCCTTGTGGGAACTGCATTGGAAAAAACACTCTTGTGTTTCTCCTTTATCCACACACTTGAAACACTTCCGACACCAGATGTGTGGGGGGTTTTCCACACATCAAGCAATTCTCTGCAACCCCAGCTGGGTGTCCAAGAATTCAATTCAGTTCTGACACAACGGAAGTTAGTGCAGACCCCGCAGGTGAACGGCTCAGTCCCACAGGACTGCCCCCCACTTCAGACACCAATCACAAGTCCCAGGTTGTCACCCGTACTTCTGACCAACCCGCTGTAAATCAGAGGTTCCCATGACCCCCTCCTCGGGTTCCATCATCTGATAGAACAGCTCACAGAACTCAGAACAACACTCACTTACGTTTACCAGTTTATTATATGATAAAGGATACGGTAAAGGATACAGGTGAACATCTGGATGGAAGAGATGCATAGGGCTTGGTATGGGGAAGGGGCACGGAGCTTCCATGCCCCCTCCAGGTGCTCCACCCTCCCAGCACCAACGTTTGTTCAGCATCCGGAAGCTCTCCAAGCCTGTACAGGGCTCAGGCAGCTTGTTCAAGGCACTCAAAATGGAAAAGCCCTCGCTAGAGGAACCTCTTGTCTTAGTTGGCTTGGGCTGCTATAACAAAACACTGCAGACCATGTGTGGCTTATAAACAACAGAAATTTACTTCTCACAGTTCTGGAGGCTGGAAGTCCGGGATCAGGGTGCCAGCATGGCCGGGTGAGGGCCCTCTTCCTGTTGGCAGACTCCCTGCTGTGTCCTCACATGGCAGCAGGGGTGAGGGAGCTCTGTGGGGTCTCTTTTATAAGGGCAATAATCCCACTCATGATGGTTCCACCCTCATGACCTAATCACCTCCCAAAGGCCCCACCTCCTGACACTATCATCTTGGGGGTTAGGATTTCAACACATGAGTTTGGGGGACACACACTTTCAGCCCATCACACCTCTCTGAGGCTGAGCAGGGTCCCGCTGCTGCACTCCAGGCTGCTAGACATCCTTCAGTCTTCACAACACAGCTGTAATGGGTTGAATGGTGACCCCAGATAATAGTCCATGTCCTAGAACCTGTGAATGTGACTTTATTTGGAAAAAGGGTCTCTGAAGATGTAATTTGAGGATCTTGGGATGAGATCATCCTCCATGAAGGCGGGTCCTAAATCTAGTGACAAGAGTCCCTATAAGATACAGAAGAGGAGACACACAGAGGAGAGGGCAATGTAAAGACAGAGGCAGAGAGGGAAGTGATGTGGCCACAAGCCAAGGAAGGCCAGTAGCCACCAGAAGCTGGAAGAGGCAAGGAAGGATCCGCCCCTAGAACCTCCGGATGGAGCCCAGCCCTGCTGACACCTAGATTTGAGACTTCTGGCCTTCAGAACTGTGAGAGAATAAATTTCTGTTGTTTTAAGTCACGAAGTTTGTGGTAATTTGTTGCAGCAGCCCTAGAACACGAATACAACAGCTTATGTAGAAAAGGACACTATTTCTGCAGCAGACAGGGGTTCCCCGAGACTGCATAAGGCTGGATGCTCCTGGCCTGGGGGCTTTGCTGCCTCGGCAACCCCACCACAGCCTCACCAAGGGCTGAGAGGTAAAACACCATAAGCCTCGGTTGGAGGCTCTGATTCAGAGGCACTGGGCCGAGCGTCCTGAAGCAGCGATGCCTCGCCCTCCTGTGGTTTTGGTGGACTCTGACGCTAACATCTTGTCTCACATCAAGAATGGTTGGTTTTCCACCATTTGTTTAAAGTAATGATTTGGAGGAAATGGCACCCACCCCCCCAAATCAGAGGGGCTCTGAGGCTCGGCAGAACTTGGCCAGGAGTGTGTGAACGGGTGACACAGGGGCAGAGATGGTGGACCCCCTGGGCATCCAGGCGGCACTCCCAGCCCAGGGCCTCCTCCAGTGGCCCAGTTGTTTCTGCTGTGTTCAGGGCCTGGAAGTCAGGAAGCTGGTGGGAAGCTCTGCCCAGGCCGAGGGCAGGTTGGGGGCTATCAAAGCTCTGAACAGAGAGTGGCTGGGACAATGATGGAGCAGGGGGACAGTTAGAGGGAAGGGGCAGAAGGCAGGAAGGCCCGGGTGGCTCGGGACAGTGGCCTGCCGTGAGTGCAGCAAGTGCGAGGCTGAGAGCAGAACAACCTAGAAGGGAACCTGCTCGGATGTGGGAGGAGGAAAGAGCTTCACCACCCAGGCCTGGCAGAAGTAGGAGAGCCAACAGAAGGAACCATCCCCATTAACCTCACGTGGACGGATGATCTCCACGTGTCACCGACGTTGCCCTCATGTGTTGACAACTGGGTGATCTTAGGAACCGCAAGTTCCTGAGAACTTGAGAACTTCTGCAATTGAGAGCTCTGAAACTGTTTCATTCTGCTTCCCACACACTTCGAAGGGGTGGCTGGTGGTTTGCTTTGTCTTGCTCTTTTAACAGCTGGTTTAGCATTGTTTTCTTCCGTTTTAAAGAGAAAAGAAACAGAAAAGTCTTGATGTGACATATTCGTGAATCTGGACTTGGTCTACCTTGGGGGAAGCTAAAGTGGTCGTGCATGGCAGCTGTGTCACCAACCTGCAACGGTGCTGTGAAAGGCTGTCTCGGGGCTGCTGCTCGGAGGCAGTGCAGGGAAAGGGAGGGCTGAGGCCAGTCCAGCAACGGGGAGATGAGAGCCCAGCAAAAAACCCTCCCCGTCTCTTCAGCCTTTGAGATGTAACCAAGCCTGGTCACTGGTGTCTTGTGGAGCCAGCCAACCTCTATAGCACCTGGGCAAACCTGCTTGCAGCTCCCAGGGGGCAAAGATGCAGGGAGATCTGGGACGCTGGGAACCTGTCACCCTGGGCTGTTAGCTTATCTGTCTCATATCGTTGCTTCCCAATTCCAGAATGATAACCACCTCAGGTCTCCAAAGTCTGGACATTTTTATTCTCATTAGATCTGCTCTTCAGTATCCTCCCATGTACGCTATTGCATCTGGTCGTCACAGCCTCGCTATAAGGCAAGTGCCATGGGCGTCACCATCAGCCTCCTCATGATCACCATCATCATCATCATTGTCATCATCGTCACCATCCTCACTCTGCAGACTGGGGGACTGAGGCCCAGAGAGGCTGTGACCTTCACCAGGACACACAGCAGGGGGTGGGGAGCCAGGACATGAACGCAGTTCTGCCGGGTCCCACTTCTGGCCGGACATGCCGTATTTCAAGCCCTGGGTTAAAGGTCAGTAGACCGTGAAGCCGCTGGATGACCGTCATTCATCTGATGTATGAGTTTTCTCTGGCTGTGGATCCAGCAGAGAGAAGAGAGCAGAGTCCCTGACTCCAGCGATGGGGACCTGACATGAGCCTGCCTGCATCCAAATGGTGGGTGGGTTTGTCTGTCCGTCTAGCCTTTTCTATCAGTGTAGATGCTTAGAGGAACATCAGGATTCTATCTACGTAAAGCCGACCGTGGTTGTTCCTGGGTGGTGGAGCTGGGATGACTCTTTCTTTCTTGTGTTTTCTGTGTGATTTGAATCTTTATAATTAGAATGTGTGCCTTACAAAAGCAACAAAATCATTATTGTTTTTAATCACCTGCACAGTTTTGAAAAACAGTTTTCCTCGGCCCGAGTCTGTGTGACTCTGATTGTCTGGGCCTGGGGCTGGGCCAGGGGTGGGGAACCCCTGTTACCTTGGGCAGACCCAAAACCTCCCTGATGAGAGTCCCCTGGGTGCTGCTCCATGGACAAAGCCCCAGGCCGCCCCGTGAGGCCCATTGCCAGGGCAGGCCAGCCGGGCGGCAGAATGAAGCTCCCCAGGGATGTCAGGGGGCTGGCGTCCAGCTCTGCAGCCTGCGGGTGACGCAGCCGTGAGTCACCCACCGGAACCAAATCAAATCTGGGCTGGAAACAAGGAGGGGGTCAGCCAGGTGGCAGAAACCCTGCCGCTCAGCCTGGAAGCTTGACTTCCTGCTCACTCGGACGTGGGGGGTTTGTCCCAGCTGCAGCATCTCAGGGCTCTTTGAGATTCTGGGGACATTTTCTATGAAAAACAAATGGGAACGTTCAGGAGACGTTAGGGCAGGAGGAGATCAACCAGGGGAAAGATGCTGGTGATTAACCGCTCTCCTCGTCATCCACAGTCGCCAGACATCGTAGTGTAAGCACACTGTGCACTATTGAGACCACACAGACAAGGCAACGCAGCCAGCCGGGCTTCCCAGCACAAGAGCCCCAGAAATCCCAACGTCAAGGTCGCTTCTCGCTCCAAAAATAAAACATGTGAGCCACAGCAAGAGGGAAAAGATGGTGGGGTGGTGGGGCCTCCGGCTCCTTCCGCAGCTCAGCATATCGAGCTCCCCCTGTCACGGGTCACATCCACCAGACCACCTGCCAAGAATTGGGGTGCAGGTTTGGTGGAAAGAGCCATGGTGAGGAAACCACTGTCAAGCGGGCCCTGATCCCTTGCTGGGCTTTACCATTTGAGCCTGGTTTGCCCCCGGACTGAAGACACTGGTCAAATGGGGCCTATACTGAAATGGTGGTGTCCGCGATGCAAGTTCCAGCCTCACAGGCTAAAAAGCAAAGAAACTATGGGACAAACCCCCCCGTCTAAAGTGGAGGATTGAAGATTGTTATGGACTGAATTCTGTCCCCCCGCCAAATCCTAACCCCTAACGGGATGGTATTTGGAATGGGCCCTTTGGGAGATGATTAGGTTTAGACGAGGTCCTTATGGTAGTGTTGGTGGTCACCATGATTGGATTGGTGTCCTCATAAGAAGGAACACCAGAGCTCTCTCTCCTCCATGTGAGGACAGAGTGAGAAGGCAGCTGTCTGAAAGCCAGGAAGAGGGCCCTCGCCAAGAACCCAACCGTGCTGGCAACCTGATCTTGGATTTCCAGCCTCCAGAACTGTGAGAAATAAATGTCTGTTGTTTAAGCCCCTCAGTCTGTGTTATGTTGTTATGGCTGCCAAGCTAAGACGAAGGTGACTGTAGTACAATTATTGGGATGTTTGACATTTTCCTTTTTGAAAAGCACTGCTGTCTGTGATGTCACCTTATGATCGGGACTGTAAGTAACCACATCACATAGAAAATCGTCAATGGGTGAACACCCCTCCCCACTCCTGAGAGAAGTTTCCAGAACCTCATCTGCATTAGGGGGGAGGTGCCCCTTCTTATGTGTGAACGCCAACAAACGTCTCTCCCACAAAGCCAGTCTTGACAAGAGAACATGAAGGTGAGGGGGTGAGGATTGTTAGTGTGGGTGAGTTAATAGAATATTCCATCCTTGACATTCTCAACGGACTTCTCAGCAAAACCCAGCCAGTTTTTAAGATTTCGTCAACCACAGGCTTCTCAGAATACGAGCCTGTGGAAGGACGTAGAGGAATATTAATATTCAGCCAGAGCCTTTTCATCATCTGACTTAGTCTCCTAACTGCCTGGTTCTGCCCCCACACATAACAATAAGCCCCCATGGTCCCAGTAAAGAGTTCTTTATGAGTCTCTGAACGTCTTTATTGGTTTGCTTTTGTTACCAAGTCCCCTCTGGCAGTGGGGCCTCCAGCTGGGTGACCAGGAGTCCCCGGGTTCCAGTCAGGGCACAGGCCTGGGGTACAAAACTTAAGGGGCACCACAAACTTTGTAATCAAGCAAAAATATTTGGGGCCAGCCCCGTGGCTTAGCTGTTAAGTGCGCGCTCTGCTACTGGCGGCCCGGGTTCGGATCCCGGGCACGCACCAACGCACCACTTCTCCGACCATGCTGAGGCCGCATCCCACATACAGCAACTAGAAGGATGTGCAACTATGACATACAACTATCTACTGGGGCTTTGGGGAAAAAAAAGGAGGAGGATTGGCAATAGATGTTAGCTCAGAGCCGGTCTTCCTCAGCAAAAAGAGGAGGATTAGCAGGGATGTTAGCTCAGGGCTGATCTTCCTCACAAAAAAATATATATATATTTTAAGGCAATGGTCTAAAAAATCAAAATGAATGCAAAAAAATGATGAGCAAAGTATTAAAATTTTAAATAAAAACAGGATCCTCCAGGTGCAGCAAAGGATCCCCATCCCAGACCGGGTGAGCGGGCCAGGGCCAGGCCTCAGAGCTGGCCTCAGGGCCCCTGCGGTTTCTTCTCAAGGCGATTATTCCCGGGGGTCAGGGGCCCAAGGTCACCACAGGCTCCAGCACCAACTCCACGAAGTGTCCTGGAATGTCAACACTGAGAGAATTCCGTGGAGCCCCTGGTCCCAGCACCTAAAGCATCTATGGTGATGAACTGTGTGTTTTTGTTTTCTCATTTCCAGTTATTACAGACTGATGCTTTTGTAAAATACAATAAAAAATAAATTTCTAAAAAACTGACATGGAAAAAAAGATATACAAAATGCAAGCCAACTTTTTTATTATATTTTATTATAATATTATATATTATATTACTACATTCACCAGACAATTACTCGTTCAAATGGCTGCCATTTTCCTAAACGCCTGCTCTAAATTTCTATACTTACTTGGTCACTAACAGCCCACGCCCCAGCCCGGTCCTCGGGCCGCATCCTGAGGAACACGGATCTGGTTCAGGTCCCGCCTGGCTCAGCTCCCCTTCCAGAGCACGGGGTTCAAGGCTGGGCCTCTCAGGGCTCTCGGAGCACTGGGGGCCTGGTGGGGGCTGAGAGTGTTCCCATCTCTATCCACACACAAATGAGAAATCCTTGGCTCCTTGTCCCTCGAGAGGCCCGGCAGCAGTCTGTCCCCAGTGACGGAGCGTGTCCCCTGTGCCTCACAAGATCAAGGACACGGAGGACTGAGAACTAAAGGATGTGGGGCCGTCCCCTCCTCACCTGCACTCTCGCCTTCCTCTCTCTCCATCCAGATCCTACTGCCCAACTCCGGAAACCCTTCCAGGATGCCCGGGCCTGGATCAACGCCTCTCCGCCTGTGACCTCAGGGGCTTGGTGCTTCCTCCCTATGTTATCCTGCAGTGGAGGTGCTGGGCAGTGTCCCCCAGGCTCAACCTGCCTCGCAACCCTGAACCTCCCTTCCCCTGAGCAGGTACAAGATGCTCAGCATCAAGAGTGCCCAGGAATCCTCCTTAGGGGGTCAAATGCCCACAACGGACCAGTGATCACTGGGCACAAAAACACTACTATTAATAGTAACAGCCCTCTCTCATTGAGCACTTACGTGAGCAGGCAATGTGCCGAGTACCTTTAAAAATGATCCAATTTAATCCTCACGATTGTGAGACAGGTATTATTATCATGCCCATTTTACAAATGAGGAAATCGAGGTCTAAGTAACTTGTCCAAAGGCTCAGAGCTGTGAATAACAGAGCTGGAATCCCACTCCAGGGGTCCCACCCCTGTGTAAGGTCTCTTCCCAGAGCAAAGCCGTGTGGGACCGGCCAGCAGAAGCCCAGGTGGAAAGACAGTGTGGGCCTCAGCAGCATGGGCTTTCTCCTGGGCAGCAGCCCCTATGGTCAGCCCTGGCCCTTCTGGTGGCCTCTCTGTCACCGAGGAACCAGCGACCTCCTTCCTGCTCCCCTGGGCACCAGTCTAAAGATCGAGGCTTTCCCTTCGGCGGGACTACCCCAGGCATAAAGGAACCAAGACAAGACGAGAAGGACCAATGCGGCTGCCAGCGAGAGCCTGAAACTCAAGCCAAGGAACTCAGACTTCCCTGGTTCCCCGGCAAGGGACAGAGGCATCATTAGGACTGTGCCTGCAACAGCCTGTGAAGAGGGGAGAGATAGAGCAGGAGACGGGACGGCAGGCTACTGCAGCGGTCCAGGCACAGGGCAGTGCAGCCTGAGCCAGGGAGAGCAGGTGCAGATGGAAGGAGAGGATGCAGGCCAGGTCAGTGCGGGAGTGGCAGGTCCCAAGGCTGAGGGACAGACAAGCAACAGTCCCCTCTCCACAGCCCTCACACAGATCCCCCCATCCCCTTCAGCCCTTTCCAGGCTGGCTTTCTAAACATGATGCGTGTGAAATCACCTTCAAAAACCACATTGCCCAGTTCAAACTGCCTAGTAAGGTGGCACATCTCCACAGGCATCCTCCAGCAGGGCGGCGGCTACCCACTCCCAGAGAAAATGTCGAGAAGGGTTGTCCGTATGGATAACATGTCAGAGTCCCGGTGACGGCCCCAAGGAGTGAGCGCTCGGGGGACGGCAGCGAGGACCCACCTCCAGAGAACCAGTGGAGAGGAGGAGAGGGTCGTCCCTATGAGCTCGGGGCTGCGGCAGCGCTGCAGGAAGCCCGGCCATCCCCTCACGGCACACAGGCTGCTCTGCTGTGTGAAAGGCGCTCCTACCTTGAGAAAATTACAGGAGTCGTCATCTAACCTGTGGGCTGGCACAGTTAGAATTCAGCCCCTTTCCTAGGATTCAGACTGCCAGACCCAGGCCCTCGCCCTCGCCCTCTCCCCACTTGGCCGGCCTCTCCTGATTTCATAGCGAGTCTGGTAGGTAAGAATGTGCCAGATGGAGCCTGTCGGGAAACAACCCAGGGGTCCAAAGGCCTCCCCGTCCTCAGCCACGCAAGGGATGGGCAGGCCAGGCATGTCCATGCAGATGTGTTACCTCACATAACTCTCCCTAACAGTGGGGCTTATTAGCCCATTTTAGAGATTAGGAAACTGAGGTCCACAGAGGTTAAGCAACGGGTGACACAGAGTTAAGAGTCAGAGCCAGGACTGAGTTCCAGTTCTTTAAAGACCTAAAAAGTCATTCTCTACTTTGAATTCTGTTGTTCATTGTGCACAAAGCATGTTGGCTTTCTCACAGATTCCTTTCTCCTAGAAAATGTGTCCTCTAATTTAATATTTAGATATGAAAGTACACACAAGAGCTCACATGGTCCAGGTCAAGAGGAAATTGATAATCCAAGAAGCTCCCCTTGGAACCCACAGGCAGAGCAGACACCAGCCTCGTTTGTTCAGAGTTGACTGGGCCGTTCCAGCTGTCTCCTCTGGCTGGCACCAGGGAAGGCTTGGGACAGCCTGCCTGCCCCCTCCCCCCACCACCAGCTCTGTTACCCCTGACGCAGCGCATTTCGTCTACTGATAAACCAAAGAGAGGGCCTGCCCCCTCGTTTTGGGGGCTATACGGAAATACGAGAGACAGCCTCTGAGAGAGGAGGTGCCAAGTGGAGGCACTGGGGGATCTCGGGAGACCCCTACCCCGACCTGAAGAGGGACGGACAGGGCCTGCCACACGGTAGACAGAAAAGCGTTATTGGTGAGAAAAAGGCCAGACAGTGGAAAGGAAAGGCGTTCTTGGTTTCCACGTGAGCAGCGCTGGGCGCCAGGAATTTCTAAGGAGTGACTCTGAGTGCAGCAAATGACTAAGATTAATTTCAAGTTAATTCCTAAAATAGGACTTGTGCACCTCAGGGAACAAGGTCATAGTAAACCCAGAGACTATTGGGACTGAGAGAAACCTGAACAGTCACCTGTCCCCAACCCCGATATCTGAATTCTCCCCACATCACCCTCAACAAGGTGCCATCTGCAGAACCAAGTGTGTGCCCCCTCCCACGGCGACTCCTCCCACCATTCCTCGATGCCCACGGCCCTCAGACATGGGGGAGCAGCTCCAGCCAGAGTCACCCTACAGAGCCCACAGTCTAGTGGGGTGACAGCCATCCAAGCAAGTGTAAATAACAACCATGACAACATCCATGTCGTCATCACCAAATAGAAGGGTCTTACCTTATCTGGAGAGTCAGGTAGTGTTTTCCTGAGAACATGGCTCAAGCTGAAGAATGAGCAAGTGTTACCTAGACAAAGATATGGCCTGTGTGTGCAAGAGCATGTGTAGGATGAGCATGGGAGCTTGTGTGGGGGTGAGCATGTGAGCACGAACATGTGTGTGAGGGTGAGCGTGTGTGTGCACATGAGAGTGGATGGAAGTCGTGTGGGTGAATGCATGAATGCATGTGTGTGTATTTGCGTGTGTGTGCACGAGTGAGAGTGTATGGGTAAGTATGTGTGTTCTTGTAAACATTTAGATGTACACATGAGTGTGTATGGGAGAGTGTGTATGTGTGAATGCATGTGAGCAAGTGTGCATGTGAGAATGTGTGTATGTCCATGTGTGTGCACGTGAGTGTGAACATAGGTAATGTGTTTTTATGTGTGTTAATATGTTTGTGTGTGTATTGAATATGAGTTTGTGTACGCATGTGTGTGAACATGTTTGTATATGAGTGTGTTCCAGGTGTATGCATGTGGGGGAGTATGGACAACATGTTCCCATGTGTGAGTGTGTGTGTCCATGTGTGCATATGTGCGTGAGTGTCCTGTGTGTTTGAGTGTTTGTGTATGTGAGTATGTGTGTGTGCAGAAGTATGAACATGTTCCTTGTGTGAGTGTGTATATAAGTATGTTTTGTGCATGTATGTGTGAGTATGCATGTGTGTGTCCACCTGTGAATATGAGTGGGTGTGGACGTGCTCCTGTGAGCACGGATTGTCTGCAGAAGGAAAAGAAAGGCCATTTTGGGCCGAGGACAGAGAGCAGACTCGCAGTGTGAGATGAGGCTGGGGCTAGACCAGGCTGGGCCTCGACTGCCAAGCCCACAACCAGAGTCTTGATGCAAAGCCATAAAGTGTGCTGAGCAGGTGGGTGACATGTGAGATCTATACTTTAAAACGAAATTCCCTGATTGCTTTCCGGGGCATAGATTGTAAGAGGCAAAGTCAGATCTTGCAGAAACCAGTTTGGAGAATTTTGTAGTCATCTGACCAGGCCCTCCTCCAGGCCTTGGGCCTCAGCACAAAATAGTGTGTAAATTTTCACAGCCCTATTTTAAATCTTGGTGGTCCATTGGTTGCTTTTATCCCAGGTTAGGCATTCCCAGTTCCTCAGCTCTCCCCTCGCCCTAGGGTTGTCCTCCCTAAACAGGTTCCAGCGTCTCCAGACTTCTCACACCGAGGTACCCACAATCCTATACTATATGACCAGAGCAGAGACTCTCACCTCCTAGATTCTAGACATCATATTTCTGTTAATCCAACCTGAGCTCAAATGGAGGCAACTCCACTGCTGCCTCGGTCCTGTGTTCCAGTCCAAGAGCTCAGTTGCCCACTTGGAGCTACTGAGTCTCTCGCAGAACAGCTGAGCAGAGCATGATACTTGCTGGAAGACAGAGGGCACAGAAGACACCAAGAGTCAGTACAGGACAAGGGGCTAACGCTCAAGCTTTGGAGCTGGGTTCAAATCCACTTGGAGAGTCAAGAGGCAAATTACTTCATCTCTCTGTTTCCCCTTCTGTAAAATAGGGACAAACGAGGCCTGCCTCTCAGAGCTGCTGAGCAGAGAAAAGTAATGAAGTAGCCAGCACAGGTTCTAGCACTTGGTTGGTGTACTCTGTGGTTGGCCACCTCCAAGTGGCCCCCAGGGATTCTCACCTCCTGGTATTCACAGCCTGTGTCTTCTCTCTCCTCCCCACTGAATAGAGATATTGCAGAAATGTAAGCAACTGGATACTGCAGAAATGACGGGTGTGACTTCCCAGGCCAGATCATTAAAGATGCATTGAGCTTCTGACTTCTCTTTCTTGCATCGCTCACTCTGGGGGAAGCTGGCCACCATGTTGTGAGGACACTCAAGCAGCCCTGTGGAGAGGTCCACGTGGAAGGAGCTGAGGCCTCCTGCCAACAGCCGGCACTGGCCTGCCAGCCAAGTGTGTGGAGCCTCCTTGGAAGCAGACCCTCCAGCCCCAGGCAAACCTTCAGAGGACAGCAGCCCTGCTGACATCTGACTGTACCCTAATGAGAGACCCTGAGCCAGAACCTCTCAGCTAAGATGCTCCCGAATTGCTGAGCCACAGAAACTGCTTGAGTTAGTAAATGTGGATTGTTGTTTTCAACCACTAAATTTTGTGGCAATTTATTACTCGACAGTAGAGAACCAATTCAACCCTACATAGCAACTATTGTTTGAGGCCAGTTATTTGAGGCAAGGCTGTTAGGAGCCTCTGATCACTCCATAGCCAATTTAGGTGGATTCAAAGCTACCGGATGAGAACGTGAAACGCTGGCTGAGCAACAGCCCTGGGTGGGAGGATGCAGATGAGATGAGGCTACTTAAATGCTCCTGCAGAGGAGGGAAAACAAACACAGTGAAGGAACTAAGATTGTCCCAGAAGATAAGCAGAGAAACACTTCAAGCACACACCTGGTCGATTATTACCTACTGATGGCAGGTGCAGAGAGCAGAGTGATATTTAAAAAATAGTAATTTCCCAGACTTATCACTTTGTCCATGAAACCCAGCCAGCTGTCCCGGGCACTGTTCCAACGGAGGACGGAAAAGTCCTGCAGGATGTTACAATTTTACCCCAAAAGAACCACTTGGGAAATGACAGAGTCTGAACATTGGCTCTAGGCCAAGGTGAGACTGGACTCCAGGGCCCTGTGAGTGAGTGCACGGCCTCGGGGAGCAGAAGACCCGGGCGCTGACATGGAATGCCAGTCTCTAAGCCTTGATTTGTGCACCCACAGGACTCGGGTGTCAGTACTGCATTAAACGTCGCTTGACTGTGAAGATTAAATTAGATGAGGCATATAAAAGCATGCTTTGCAAACTGTAGAGTGATTTGCAAATTGTAAAGTATCCACAAATTAATATACACAGCCATTTTTTTCCATAAGAAATGTATCTCTAACCATTCTTAAGGCACCAACCGTCTCAGAGACAACAACGAAGACTGAAACAAAATACAAAACACCAGAAGCAGGGCAAAAACAGAGACTTCATGCCCTTACCAGAATCCAGGGACCTGAATTCAGTTCCCAGCCTCAGAGTTTGCCAGCTGTGTGACCTTGGACGAGTCAATTCCCTTGTTTGTAAAACAAGGAAGTGGAACTGGAAAATCTCCAATGCCCCTGGTAAGCCAAAAGTTTTATGAATCTGTACTCTGGGCCACCTGGATAAGCTCCTGGGGAAAATGCATCAAGTAGCATTTCCTGGGAAATCTCCCTGAGCTGGCTAAAATTGCTTTACAAACTTGCTTTGCAATTTCTTTGCTCCTTCAACCACATCTCTAGCCCCTGGAGTGCTGTCTATCATATACCCAGAGGATCAAAATAATATAATTAATAAAGTTAAATTAATAGATAGATGCTGAATTTTGTGCCCCACAAGCAAAGAATATACCTTTTTCTCAGGTTTTGATGGAGCATTTGCAAAAACTTATCAAATACTTTCTTGCCCAAAAAGATAACCTCTCTAAATTACAAAGAGCGGAAATTGTACAAGCCATTCTCCAAACCACAAAATCCAATAAAAGCTAGACTGGAATGCTAAAAGTCTAAAAACCAAAAATAGATAGATAGATAGATAGATAGATAGATAGATAGATAGATAATAGATAACTCATCTGAAAACTAAAATAATCTTCCTATTGAGTTCAGAAAGTCAATGATAAATACAACAGAACATTAGAACATGACTTGTCAAAATTTACTGCATACCATCAAAGCTGTATTTAGAGGTAAATTCATAATATAAAGATGCTTTAATTATTAAAATAAAACAATACAGTTTCCACTTCTGGGATGACAGCATGTGTAAATCCATAATAACTTCCTAGTGAAAAAAATAAAGCTGGAAAAAACTATTTTTAAAAAAACAAACAACCATTTAAAGTCTCTGGGAACTATCCTAAGGGCATATGACAAATCAAGAAAGTCTTCCAGAAAATCTTATTTATTCAAGAAAATCTACTAAAACTCAGTAAAAACAGCAAGATCTTGTGGCATTTCAGCCACAACACACTCTGTCCTTCCCTCACTCTGGTTCAGCCTGACAGATGCTTCCCTCTGGGTGGGTGTAGCCAAGAAGTCAGGGCTCCGTCTCCCTCACCTCCTAACCAAGGCTATCATATCTCACCAGGAGGGACAGACCACCAGCATTTCTCATGCCCTCCAACTCTAAGTTGAAAAGGCTAAAATTTCTGGTGACTGTGGCCAAGAGGTCAGGGCTACTTTCTTCTCAGCCACTACCCATAGGATGGAGGCTCTATCCAAGGCAGGCAGACCAAGAAGACTGGGGCTCCAATCACCCCAGCTTGCTCACGGGGCACGGGTTCCATGGGAGAGGCAGGCTGAGAAGACCAGAGGCCCCCAGAGTTAGAAGTCAGAGAGTTTGCCCAGGGGGAGAGGCAGTCCATGAGAAAAGAGAGTTCTGAAGCTCTCCCAAAGGAACTGATTCTATTTAAAACAGAATGTCGGGAAGTTCAAGCCTAAGGGCACTCTTGAAAACAACAGCTCCTCTTAAGTAAGAACGACAAGCTAAAACCAAAGCTAGCTAGTTCACTAGAGAGAACCAGGGAAAGAGACAGCCAAGAAGAGCCCTCCTGGGTGCCAAACAAACCTCAAAGACTGGCCTCAAAATCTATCCCTGCCTGGATTTAATTGGTTCAGACTGTTGAGCAATTTATACCCCAGGGCATTTTTGAAAACAATAGAGCAATCAGCGGGTGATTAGTGGAGTCTAATGGGCTGTGTGTATTATGAAATGAAGCAGACAGCATAACAGAGAGATCAGGAAAAGACACAGAGAGGCCTGCTAAGACCACTGTCATCCCAGGGTGGCTGGGCTCATGCCCAAGGCTGCACCCTCTGAGGATAATGAGTGCTCTAAAATTGATTGTGCTGGTGGATGCACAACTTGGTGAACACAGTAAAAACCACTGAGTTGTACACTTTAAATGAATGAACTATATGATAGGTAAATTATATGTTAATAAAAAAAGAATACAGAAAATAAATACATATTCATCCCAATATTATTTCAAAGAATCCAGTCTTAAGAAAGGAAATATTGCAATAAAAACAAAACTAAATGACTTGGACAATAGAATAGAGGATGGAATTAATTGATAAATTTTTGGGCACCTTGCTACCTCTGTTTCTCTTTACAACAGTCCGGATTTCGGCAAAATGCTTCCAAATGCTCTCTGAAAAACCCTAATTTCAAAAGCCCTTCTCTTATTTGACTCTTTGGTCCTTGAATGGGAAAAGAAGCCTCTCTTCCCTTGGATCCCTGCCATATCTTCTTCCTCTGAGTAAGTCTCTGTCAAGTGCCCCCCGGGTGGGGCTGCCCATCCTGGTGTGCAGTTCCACCATCAATATAGCTCACACCCAGATGGGCTACACATGCAGCTCCCCAGACAGCCAGGGAGAAGGCAACACCCAGTCCTGGAAGGAATCTCATTTTCCCAAAGACCATTTGGACTTTGCCACCACCCACCACTATGTGATCAGAAGGACATGGAAGCTACCTGCCTGAAGAAGAAATCCTCTCATTCGGGAACCTTGGGTCTGTTAGGCTCTGCCACTTACTAGCCAGGTGATGACCTAGGCAGGTCATTTGGCCTCTTTGAGCCTCAGTCTCCTCATCTATGCAGTGGGTGTACTATTGTGAGGAGTAAGTAAAATACTGTATGTGGGAGAGCTTGGCACTTATTTCCTTTCTTCCTCAACTGTCATGGGCTAGGGGCTCACTTTGATCTCCTGTCCATTCCCTCAGCTGCCTTTGCTCCACACTGACTCGTTCCCACACTTAAAGGTAGCCTGGGCTCAGAGGAACCCCAGGGTCTCCAGTTAAAGGCTGCTTAGTCTGACTTAAAATAAACTTAAATTGAACCAAAGCCGAGTGACCCAGAAAGTAACAACCACATCCAATGAGATGGGTAGGGACTATCAGGCCTCTGCCTCTTTCGGTCTGCTATCTGGGTACTGGAACCCCATACCCTGTAGCCATAGCTGGGCTAGTGAAAGGTGATGGACGCCAGGTGCTGGATGGCCTTTACAAAATCCAATGTCCACTGGTGTTTATAAACCCATCATCTGGAATCTTCTCTGAAAGCCAAAACTCTTGGCCACTTCTTCCCATCATCACTCCCAGCATGAAACTGCTTCATTCAGCAGGGCGCTAGCACAGGGGACTGTTTAGCTGCCACTAGCCAGTTCTCTCTAGATTGAGCAGTAGAGCACAGAGGCCTTCCCAGAGCCCACCCAGAAATGTTGCCCTGGCAGAGCCCCCAGTGCCTGGGGAGAATGTGGGAAGAGGAGGAATTGGGAGTCAGGGTGGAGTCATAGAGCCAGGAGTCTCACAAGAGGCCACATCTCCTACTGCCAATGGCAGGTGGACATTGTGCCCTCAGATCAGGCCACCAGACAAGATCCAAGGCAGCTGCTGTCCAGGGAGGTCTAGTTCCCATTCGAGGTGGGTCATTCTCACGATCAGCCCAATTTTCCCTCTAGGCAGGGGTGAAAGGACAGGTTTTCAGGCCCACACCAGAGCCTGGTACCTCCACGGCCAGGGTCTGAGAAGGGGCCTTTGGCCCTGCCCCTCAAGGCTGGGGCCCACAGACATTTATTCAGGGTAATAACGTGTAAGAGCGTTGCCGGGGGAGGTGAGGTCTCAGCAGGATGCCAACTCTTTGGCCTTCTCATCCTTCTGGTGCTCTGCTCTGAGGCCTGATCACTGCGGGCTCCTCCCTCCTCTGACTGGGTTGAATTATGTCCCCCAAAAAGATATGTTGAAGTCCCAACCCTTGATAACTGTGAATGTGACCGTATTTGGAAATCGGGTCTTTGCAGATGTAACTAGCGAAGTTAAGAAGAGGAGTAGGGTAGGCCTTCGTTCAATATGATCAGTATTCTTATAAGAAGAGAGATTGGACACAGACACACACAGGAAGAATGCTGTGTGACGGTGGAGGTGGAGACTGCAGCTGCAGGCCAGGGATCCTTGGCCCAGTGGGAGCTGGGGAGAGGTAAAGAAGGATTCTACCCAGAGTCTCCAGGGAGCACCGCCCTGCTGACACCTTGATTTCTGACTCCTAGCCTCCAGGACTGTATGAAAATGGATTTCTGTTGTTTTAAGCCACCCACGTTGCGGGGCTTTGTTGCAGCTAATAGGGCCCCAAACTCTGAAGCCTAATTCCCACGCCACCACCTCCATCCACGTCCCAGGGGGTGCAGAGATGGTAAACCTGAGAAACCATGCTGGAGGAGGAGGCAGGTTGGGGGGGGGCGTGATGGCCCAGGGACGAGCAGGACAAGAGAGGGTGAGCAGGAGGGAGAAAGACAAGGAGGTACTGTCTCTTGGCAGGGCCCCCACCTGGGGAGGGGCCCAGGGAGAGTGGGATCAGGTGAGCAGAGAAAGTCTCAGACCCTCTCAAGATGTGGACTCTGGAATGTTAGGACTAGAACAGAATCAAGTCTCCTCTCTGCTTTTCTGAAAATCTCGGAGTTCCTGCCAACAGAAAAAAAAGAAGAAAGCCTCAAACACACCTATTTCCTACATTGACATATATTTGATACCCCAGTGTCCTGCCTTACCCCAGATGTAAATGACTAGCCCCCCACCCCGCCCCCGCCAAGTTCACACTGGGCTCCACACGGCTTGCGTCTTAGGCTGCAGCCTTGAACCTCAGAGTCAAGAGACTTACAGTTATTTCTACTCTTCCAGCAGCAGACAGGAAAAAAACAACTTGGATCTGAAAAGCAGAGGGAGCATTAAGAAAGTGCCTCAGCCTCAGGCATCTTTTTTCTTTTTAACCACTAACCGGGCAATGAATAATTTATAGCCAGGAATGTTTGTGGGGGGGATAAAACTGTTGACAAGTCAAGAAAACCTCTTAGCAGCCTAACAGAGCAATCCGTCTTCAAGAAACAGGTTTCAAATGCAGAGTTTGTGAAGACACTGGTTGAGGTTTTCTTCCTTCCTTTTTTTTTTTTTTTCTTTTTTTATCTATATGGAAATCGGTGGGTGCTGAAATATGTTTCACTTCAGCACAAACTTGGGCTGAATGATACCCCAGGCAAGAATTAAATCATCGTGTCATCCAGCAAGAAATAAATGCCCAAGCAAGGCAGGCCCTCCGCGCATGCAGTGGAGGAGAGTGGGAGAGCTCTGGGCAGTGGACGGAGGCGTTGGTATTCCAGGCAGGAAGTCATGCAAAGCTCAGGCTCAGACTCGCCGAGCAAGGGGGTGACTTGATCCAGAAGAGCGTTCTTCGGAAAGCCCCATGCAAAGTCACGGTGACTGCACAGCTGAGACCTCCCCATCCGTAAAGAGCAGGCATCCTCCTTAGGTCTTTCCAGGTCCGGGTAACAGGATAGCACGGAGAGGGCTTTGTGACAACAGTGGCTGGGATAAAGACGATGATGCCAAGAATCCTAACAACTACAGAGTCAAGATTGTATCAAGCACCCTCCATGTTCCAGCCCCAAGCTCCGTCCAAAGATCCTCTTGCTTAGCACTCCTGTCTGCTCTCTGGCTGGTGCTGACTGGGCAGTTCGATGACTCTGTGGCTTCCCTTTCTGCTCCAGGAGGGCCACTTGGGAACAAGAGCTCAGGGAGGTCTTGTAACTCTGTTCAAGGTCACACAGGCACAAGGTGAGAGAACCTGGCCTTGAACTTATGTCTCGCCCACATGCTTACTCGCCTCCTATGGTCTTATGGAGGCTGGCTTGGTTTTCCAGAAAGTGGCAGGTGATAGGATGTTCCCCCTCCTATTCTCATCCCCTCAACAGCCCCCCACCTGCTCCAGGCCCTTGGCTGACCAAAGTTAGAGTGGTAGGCTGAGACCCAAGTCTAGATCGAAGCCAGGTGGCTCACCTGGGGACAGGATGGGTGAGGCTGGCACCATTCATCATAACTGTGTTAGTTATCCACTGCTACGTGACAAATGACCCCCATCCTCAGCAGCTATAAAACCACAAACACTTACTACCTCACAGTTTCTGTAGGCCAGGAGCCTGGGGCTGGCTTCTCCGAGTCCTCTCGCTCAGGGTCTCCCAGAAGGCTGGAATCAAGGTGTCTGCTGGGGCAACAGTCACTTCAAAATTCAACTCTAAGCTCACCTTGGTTGCAGCAAGATTCAGTTCCTCACTGGCTGTTGGTTGGAGACGTCCCTCAGTCCTTGGCTAAGGGGGCCTCTCCACAGGGCAGCTTGCAACACGGCGGCTGCACCCCTCAGAGCCAGTGAGAGAGTGAGAGAGGCAAGCTATGAGGAAGCCAAGGTCTTTCTGTAATGTGATCTCAAATTGACACCTCATCAGGTGTGCCCTATTCTTTCATTAGGAGCAACTCACTCTGTCCACTCCACACTCAAGGGGAGGGCATTACATGAGGGCATGAATGACCAACCAGGAGGCTAGGACCCTTAGCAGCCATCTTAAAAGCTGCCTATCACAATAATCAACTGTGTGAGTTATCTAGTATTGCATAACAAACGAGCAGCTTAGTGGCTTAAAACAACAATAATCATTTAATGTCTCTCACAGTTTCTGTGGTCAGGGATTCAGGAGCAGCTTGGCTGGGCAGTTCTAGCTTGGGGTCTCTCGGGGGATTGCAGTCAGAGGTCAGCTAGGGCTACAGTCCTCCGAAGGCTTGACTACGGCTGGAGGATTCACTCCCAGTGGATTCACCCACTCACATGGCTGGCAAGTTGGCGCTGGCTGCTCCTCACCACATGGGCCTCTCCGCATGTGGTGTCCTCCGCATGTGCCGCCTGAGTGTCCTCACAGTATGGTGGCTGGCTTGCCCAGGCTGGGCAGTCCATGAGATCAAGGCGGAAGCTGCAACGCTTTTGTGACCCAGCCTTGGATCTCATACACCATCACTTCAGCAGTATTCCACTTCCCACACAGGGCAGCCCTCCTCCACGAAGACTTCTCTACTCCTCACCCTGCTTCCCTCACCCACCCACCCCCACAACATGACCATCTGCCTCCGTGGACCCCTGTGCAGCTTTTCCATGCCTCTATTTTCAGGCCTTATCTCAGCATCTATCCGCTTACCCACGTGTCTGAGACTCCACGTGACCAGGAACCACGTACTCACCTGTGTATGTTGAGCATCTGGCCAGGGTCCACCCACAGTGCGTGCACAGTCACTGTAAGATTGAGCCAATTAATTGACTTGCCCAAGTCACAGCCGGTCAGTTTCAGGGTTGGGCTGAGACCAGAGGGAAGGTCCCTTGCCTCCTGGGCCCTTTCCTACAGTGAGTGGGGGGGCCCTTTAGACGCGTGTCTGGGACAACCCCTTCCCAGAGCCCTCCCTCTGGCACTGCCATATGGGGACCCTCACACAGGGCATCTGGAAAAATCCCTCCGCCCTTGCAGGGACAGCCCTTGGCTGCCATCCCAGCTCAAGGAGGTGGACATCTCCCTCCTGCTGTTCACCCACAGATTCAACATACATTGCCTGATCCCCACCTGCTCCTTCCCTGTGGCTGAGTCCATTGTAAACTGTGTCCCAAGACTCCACCAAAGCTTAGCACAGGCTCTGACCCAGTGTAAGATTCTCGCGGGTGAGGGCACAGGGCAGCCAAGGGGCAATATGGGGCTGACTGTGATCCATGGGCATGTTTCAAATGCCAGGTGGCAAGAGCTACCTGGCCACTTCGGGGAGGCTGCAGCATATCAAATGCACAGAGCTCTGAAGGCGCACTCCCCCTGGGTGGGCGTGGTCACCTCAGCAGCTTTGTAACCAGGACAGGGCAGGAGGCTTGGTCCCCTTCATCTCTTCCTCTTGTCCCTTCTCCACATAACAGAGAGGAGGCCTTCCAGCCCAACAAAACAGCAAAGTTCCGGAGGGGCGCCCATCACACAGGCTTGTCTAGAGGGTGCTCTCCCCAAGGAATGAATGGTGCCAGAGCTGGGACAAGGGTGTCCCAGCCTGGGACACAGAGTTGCCCAAGGGCAGGGGCAAGATAGAGCCAGAACAGGGCAGGGGAGGAGCTGGGGGGGGGTGGCCAGAAAGGAACAGAGGGCAAGGCTGGACCACAGGGCCCCCAAGGCAGCCCTAGAGAGTCAGCAAGCCACACTTGGGCCCCGGAGCGTTTTCCCTCAGTGGCTCCTTCATTGTGTCGGTGTCTTTCCACACAGCCCTCCAGTTCTCCACGGGACACTCCAGCAGGATTACAGGGTTTGGGGCCCCCAGAGATTTGGGATTTGGTAGATCTGGGGGAATGGCATTTTTGTTTTAATCTTCCTACCTTCATCTGACACAAACCAGGTTTAAAAGCCCCTACTCTGAAGGTAAAGCAACTATCCCACCCCAGTTTCCAATACAATCCCCATTTCATAGAATGAAATAAGGGTAATTTATACTAAAATGGGAATCATTCCATTTTTCTACCTGTTAAGTCCTTGATGTAAATTAACTTGAAAAATCTGTTGACCCATCTTGGATCCTGTTAGGGATTTTGCGACCTTCCACCTCTGCACCAAGAGTTTCTTCATTGCTGAAAAGAAGATGGAGAAGGTGAGCTTCAGAAGGATTTCCAAAATGAGCCAGTGTAATGGCTTCTTCCCAAATGAATTTGCATTGATCCTCTTCATTCATTTCCTCTAATTTCGCTTCATGGATAATGGCTTCAGAGTCTAAGGAACGAGCTAAAGAATTAGGCCTGAACATCTGATCTCCTATTAGACCCCGCGGCCCCCCCGGCCGTGTCTGGCATCCTTGCTGGTTCTGGTCCTATTTCAAGATCTGTGATGGTCCTCTCCTCCAGACCAGCCTCTGCATGAGAGCAAGGGCTGAGTCTAGATTTCCTTACCATTATGCATCTCCTGCTTGGCACAGTGCCTGGCACACAGGAGGTACTCAAGAGTTAGTCCCCTTGTGACCCCTGCCCCGGGCTCCCTGGATGCCTGCTGCCCACCTACTATGTGACAAGGCAATGCCTCACCTGCCAATGCATGAAGCCCTCAGAGGAAAAGCAGTCACAGCCCTCCCCAGACCGTGAGCCCTGAGAGCTGGCCTGTGTCCCATCTGTGCAGCACCCCTGTGCCCTGAGAACACAGTCCCACCATGACCCTTTATGGGGCTCAGAGTACAAAACACCCCCCACCATCATTCTCCCCAAGTCCCCTCAGCTGACAGATGCCACCCAGTGGGACAACGGCCAGCAAGTATCACATAGCCAAAGATGTCGTGACAGCTGTGGTTTCTCAAGCTTGCCCCTGGGAGGAGCTCTCCCGCCTTGCCCAGGGCCTCTGGACCAGAGGCCTCACCCACCAGGTCAGGGGCCCATCAGATTCTGCAGTGGGCTCATCTTCATGGCCATGGCTTGGGGCTGTCCCTGAAATGTCCAGAAAGGAAAAGGCAACCTTAGCCCAAAGGGAAAGTCAGGGAAGATCCTCACTGAATGCATGTTCTTGATCTTCATCTGACCTTCATGCAAGCAGCCAAGCTCACTGCATGCTCTAAGAGAGACAAAGACCTCGATCGGTCCTCCTGGTCCTACAGACCATGACCTCAGGCCATCCCAGCCTCATCCATCCACCCATCCCTGTAAAGACCCAGCCTGCCTGTGTCTCTCCCCAGAACTCTCCAGGCCCTTCCAAGCTGGGCTCTTTGCTTCTTCAGATACACTCCCTGTAAGAAGCTTCTACTTTCCTGAAAAACATGTCCCATTGTCAAGGATGCTAGTCACAAGAGGACTCCTGACACAGACCTGCTGATGGAGTGCTGCAATCAACAAGATTTACCTCCAGCCAGCCGTCAGATAATGAGCTTCTCCCCACCCCCAATGCCTCCAGACTTAATGTTCTCCTTAGAGTTCATCAAATGAAAACCTTAGTTCTGAGGTGGAAAAGCCTCTTAGGAGGTTAATAGCTGGTGGATAGAGCAATAAATGTAATGATCTAATTCTTCAAGGATGGCTAAATAGGCTGCTGTTTACCAAAGTCTTAGCAGATAATTACTAACAGATAATTATGAAAAGCTTCCAGATTGAAGCTGCCCCAGAAATGGCCATAGCCCCAATCTGCTTTGCCATGCTGAGTAAATGGGTTCATTCCACAGAGAAATTCCACACCAGTCACTTTCTGGAAAGGATACCAGGCAAGAATTTCTGCTGCTCTCTCTTCTTGCTCCTTCCCTGGTTGTGGTCTGTCTCTGCCATCACCGGAAAGATCCTCCAGGTTATAACCTGTCTCCCCAGAGACACTCCACAATCATTTTAACCCAGCTTCTCACATAGCCTCTTTCTCTTCTTTACCTCCAGTTAGCAGAAAACGGACCATGGGACATTCGCTATAGAGGTGTGGTTCTAGGACAAGCTTTGATGAAAAGGCTTAGAGGTACACCTGTGGCTTGAGCCCTCATTGGCTGTCTGAGAAGGAGGAGGGCATGCTGAGGTTGGCGGGGAGGTGGCCCTTAGGGAACACTGGTCACCTTACCAAGAAGTTGGTCCCAGAGCCTGAGAAAAGAAAGGAACCAGGCGTGTAGCCCATAGAGTAAGTGGGCCTCCGTGGGCCTGTCCCGCTCTCACCCCAAGAGGTCACCACATCTTCCCCCCGGGCCTCTCCCCTCCCAAGTCCAAACACACCCCCACATCTAGAGAGAAGTCCAACCCCAAAAGCATTGTCAAGTCTTGCAGATTTTACTGAATTTTTCACAGGGAGGTAAAGGAGGAGATTACTTTGCACATCTCAATGCAAAACTTCTTCAAAATCCCGCATTAGCATCTCTGTTTATTCCCCAAGTTTCTCTCCTACTGCGGCCACCTCGTCCCTGAGATACTTCTCTCCTCCTCACTGCAGCCTCACTGGCTCTGCTCTGTTCCCACAGAACACCCCCCACCACCATCCCTCCAACTCCCTTCAGCCAAAGATGTCCCCCAGCAGGACAACAGCCAGCAAATGTAGGTAGCCTACGATGCCATGACCACCTATGGTTTCTCAAGCTTGCCCCTGGGAAAAGCTCTCCATCCTTGCCAACGGTCTCTGGACCAGGTCACACCTGCCTGTCCCATGAGTCACAGGGCCCATCAGATTCTGCAATACGCTCATGTTCACAGTCATGGCTTGGGGCTGTCTGTGCTCTGTCACTGGGTACTGCCCTTCAGGTGGAGAAGATGTTCTCTGTGGTCATGATCATCGGTCATTGTCATTTTCAAGGTCATGGCTTGGGGCTGTCCCCTTGAGACTAGGTCCTACCTACAGATGAAGATGTTCTTTATACGGTCATGGTCATCTTCCTGGTTATGGTTGGAGGCTGTCCTCATCCTGGGACTGGGCCCTACCTGGAGGTGAAGATGTTCTTTATGGTTGTCCAGTCCAGGCCACTAATTCCATTCTCACGTATCCTATAACACCCATCCAAGTTCAGCTGCAGGAATGGGGAACCTCTGTGCCCAAGCCTACCCATCTTGTGGCAGGCAGCTCCAGGAGAAAGTTTCCCCTACACTAAGCCAAAAGCAGACCTTTGACCTTTGGAACTAATTCAATACCCTTGGAGAGCACAGAACACCGTCTCCACTTTTCTTCTAACAAGTTTTCAAACATCGCAAATATTTTTCATACCTAGCGCGGAGTCTGTTTCTCTCCAAGCTGAATGTGTGACCCTTTGGCTGTTCCTTGCATGCCAGAAATCCAGGTGCCCTCGACACTGGGGTCACTTTTCGTTGGGCAGACGCCAGCTTTATCTGTCCTTCTCCAGGGATGGTGCCCAGGATGAGCTGATGGGTCCAGCCATGTAGGGAGCAGCAGGACCACCCCTCCCCATCTCAGGCTCTGTGCCTGCCTGCTCCTCCTCCCACAGGCTTCTGTCCTGCTGATGACAGTGAGGACAATGACTCTCCCAGAGATTGTTTCAGATACCAGTAACTGAAGCCTCCTCAAATCAGCTCACAACAAGTGGATTTTAACCAGATGTCTGAGAACGTATCAAGGAACTGAGGGCAGAAAGTACAGGTATGGGAAATGGGGACCAGACGCTGACTGGGACAAGTCAGCTGTCTTCTCCAACCCACCCCAGCTGTGCCCAGGGCTACACAGTTTCTCACCTCTCCTCCCTGGCCATCGATCTCTTCACTCTTTCCTCTCCTACAGATCTCTGTTCTCTGCACCTGCTCAAACATTCAAATACAGCTGCCCCCGCTCCAGCGCCACCATCCATCTGATGAATGTCTCCAGTCCCAATCCCAAATTCCCGAGAGATGAAGCTCATGAATTCATCTTGCCAAGAGATTGGCTCTCCTTGGGTCAAGTCTTCTCTCTGCTCCAATCAGCTATGGCCCAGGACGGGCAGGCCCCAGAGTTCAAAAGTTCAGGGGCTACCCAGGGGAGAGTGTGGGTGAGCAGACTGTCCCCCCACCAAGGAACGTGCTGTCTATGCTGCAGACCAGATCCTTCCACCTCTCCAGCCCCATCCTGTACTCACACAGTGAACCTGATGTAGGGCTTGTCCCCTTGTTCTTGAATCATTTCCTCTTCCAAAATTGTCCCTCTTACCAGCCAATGGGGTATTCTTTTTAACTCCAAATCTGTCTTCCAATTATAGGTGCTCTTCCTCCATCCTTGTGCTGTTCAAAAGTCTAATACACGTGTCTGCTGGGTTCCCATCTAAGCTGCTAACCACCAGCCTAACCCAGGCTGGGTGGGTACTGGTGGTGTAACCTTGAGTTCTTGCCTGGGCCTCTGATGGCTGGAACTTGACCAACTGGATTATGGACATGGTTCCTACCTCTGCTGCCCCCACCCTGGCCTGGCCTTTCCCAGCACAGCCCTGCCCTCTGATAACCACACCCCCCCACACACACCTCTGCCTGACTCGCCACCCCAGCACATCAGGGCTCCCCAAGTGGCTGCTTCAGTCCCAGCCCATAGCCACTGGCCCCTGCTCCACCCCTCCCATAGACCTGGGGACACACCCTTGCCTCAGAGCCCCTCTGTGGAACCTTCCTGGATGGCAGAAAGGACACACACTTCCACCTGAATTATTTTGACACCAAACACTGCTGAGCAGGCAGCCCAGGCTCCTCTAGCCGGGAAGCAACACTGTGTGACAGGTTGAGAATTAGTACTTCTCCAGCAGGAAACCTTCGTCAAGGACACTTGGCTGGCCTTGAGGAGACGCAGGGAATTCACCAGATTCTGAGGACACACGTTCTCTGCAACACAGCTCTGCAAAGGTGGGGAGCATCTCAAAAATTCACATCCCTGATACCAACTAGAGAGAAAACCCTCCACTGTCCTGGGCAGCCTCCAGATTTAAGAGCCATCTCAGCAGCCTTGGCAGGGCTTGTTTTCAGCATTTAGATTAACATTCTCATGACCATGTCAAAAAAAAAATTGCACTACTAATTCAGTTTCTATGGAAAAAAATCCAGCTTGATTTTCTAACTCATGGTTTTTCAAGAAGCCGCATCAGACTTCCTGAATCTGAAGGTGGTGAGTAAATCATTACTCAGACCTTTCTTGTGAACGTTCTAGTGGTACAGGAAGGGGGGTGACAGGAATCTGGGCCCCCAACCACATGTTCCAAAAGTGGCCCCTTTACAGTCCTTTCTTCTAAGGTAACATGTTGTGACAATGGTTATTAGATGATAATGAAGGGCCTGTAGAGAAAGTCATGTGGGAGCAAGGCCACAGGACGGGAGGGTCAGGGCTCACTCCTCTTCTCCCCCAGCCGGAAACCATCCAACTTCACCACGTCCTGGAGACAGGTGGCATGGGGCAGACAGCCCTGGTGCCCCACACGGCACCCCTGGGCCCACCTCTGACTCTGATGTGCCGTGGGGGCAATGCTGGGTGACCTTGTGGCATCAGCCTCACGCCTGCATCGTGCATGTCTCCACAAACGTGGAGCCTGCCTGGGCCAGCACACACAGCCAGGAGTGCAGGGGTGAAGCCCCAGGGCAAACTTCAGGCCGTGGGGACGAGCCAGTGGGTGGATCTGCCCTGCCTCCATCCTCCCTGTGGACAGTCTGTCCCCATCCCTAGAGGTCCCAGTGGAACCAGCCTTCATGGCCACAGCAGTGCCCTCCCATGCCCTTGTGTTCATTTTCTCTTCTTTTCTAGTCCACTCTCCCTGCTCCCTCACTCCTGCGTTCCGGGATCAGCTCCCAGTGAACTTGGTGGTACCCAAGCCCTCGTCTCGGGTCTTGTGTGCCGGGAACCCACACTAAGACACCATCCCTCTCCCCCTCCCCGGGCCCCACACGAGGCCTGGTGTGGAGTAGACCCCCATAAATATCTGCGGGATGAATTAAAGAAACACCCGTTTTGTGCATGGCCACGTGAAGGTCCTTCCAGGAGAGCCACACAGCGAAACTATGGTATAAACCGGGTTTCCCGACATCCTGGCCCCTCCCTGCCAGCCCCGAGGTGCATCTCAGCTGAGCACAATCGCCCTGGGCTAGCAGCACCCTCGTGGTGCTGTCCGCAGGCCCCGCCGCGAGGCTCAGAGAGACCAGCCTTAGCCCTGTCCCTGGGCCCACAGAGCTCCCATTACTGCTGTCACCACCCAGCCAGCCTTATTCCTGCTTCACTGGCCTGCAAATGGCTCCACTGGGGAATGGCAGAGCCGTAATTGCTTTTTGCCCTGTGTCTGACTCCGTGCTTAGACACAGCTCTCTCTGAGGCTGGGGGTACGGAAGGACATGTTCACACAGGTCCCTGGACACAGACAGGGGCAAAGCCCAATCCCGGTCACCCTCCCAAGCCCTTTCCAGAAGAGTCTATTGGAAAGAAAAAGCAGACCCCTCCAGGGACCTTGAAAATTGGAGCATATATGTCACCGGGCAGCAAGCAGGAAGCCCGCACAGGAGAAGGGATCCTGGCCAGAGGTCCTGAGCCCAGAGTCCCCCAGCTGCCTCTGCCGGGCAATTCCATTCTCTCCAGGCCTCAGTTTGTCCAATGAAGAAACGAAGGGCTTCAGGAAGACCCCCAGAGGCCAGCCCAGCTCTGACCATAGTTCCCTGCCCCATGACCCCAGAGCACCAGGTCTGGGAGATGATTTTCCACGGGTGTTCCATGGAAAATGTGTTCATTGGTTCAGTACCCTTGGGAAGCCCTGCACACAGAAGCCCCCTCTTGGAGACTGACGTGGCATTACTAAAGGTGCTGACAAGTCCTGCAGCACAGAGCCCCATTTTACATGTGGAGGCCAGAGTTTTCCTAACTTATGTGACGACAAAAAAACCTTTGTTCCAAGGACACCTGTTACTTCTAAAATACCTATTGAGAGCTGATGATCCAGGCATTTGCTTGGCCATTGTCCAGGTTCCTCTGAGCATTGTCCCCTTGGGATTCAGGGTCAGAAGAATCCGCTCTGATAACAAAGGCGCTGGCATAGAAAGACAGGTGTCGGCAGATGTGTCCAGAACAACACACTAGGGAACAAAGAGAGGAAACACCTGAAGCCTTGAAAGGCTCCTTGGCCCTGGTGTGACTTATCTGAGGGTGGCCAGGGGCGGATATAACAGGCATCTCCACCTGGCTGGCCCTCAGCCAGCCAGTCCCTTCTCCCTCCAGGCCTCAGTTTGTCCAAAGATGAAATCAGGGCCTTGGAGAAGACCCTCTGAGGCCAGCCCAGTTCTCACAATTGTTTCCCAAACTGTGACCCCAGGGGGATAAACATGGACCTGTTGAACCCGACATGTCCAGAATGAATTTGATCCTTCCAGCCCCAAACCTGCTCCTCCTCAGGTGTCCCCATCCCAGTGAAGGCCACTGCCATCTCCCCACTTGCCCCAGACAAAAAAAAGAACCTCTCCCCATCACCCACCACCTTGTCACATCCAGTCTCCAAGGCCTATCGATTCCACCTGTCAAACAGCCCTCAAATCCTTCCCTCCTCTCCATCTCCTCTGTCATTCGACAGCAAATATTTACGGAGCGTCTCCTATGTGGGGAGCCCCTGCCTTAATTCTGGCCGGTCATCTCCTGCACAGAGCATTCCAAAAGTCTGCACAGGCTCTGCCTACAGCCTCCCCGCTCCATGCTGCCATCACAGCCTCTTCCCAAATGCAGAGCTCAGCATTGGGAAGGCCCCACGTGGTCTGGCCATGGCTGCCTGCCTCTCCCGCCTCTCTGACACTCACTTTTTCCTCTATGTCAAAATGCCGTGGATGGCGTCTGCTGCCAGCAGCTCTCGTGAGGACTAGCCAAGGTAATACACACAGAACACAACCTGACACATGTTTGGTGCTCTCAGGAGTCAGCCCATCTCTGGACAATGAACATCTCTGAGCCTCAGTTTTCCCATCTGTAAAATGGGAATAATATCCATACCTGGGTCAAAGGCTTGCTGTAAGACTTAAATGCGATGGGAACCTATAGCACTGTGCCCAGCACACAGGTTACTGGATTATTATTATTACCCCCACCTCCCCCCCCTCACTTGGCCCCTATGGGGAGAGACTCCAGCCGCAGTCACACTAAGGGATGCTCACAAGACAAAGATGGAGATTCTTCTGAGTAGAAGGGGTCCGCTGTGCTCCTTCTCTGGCAGAGGCCGGCGCATCCTGTGGTCACTTCCTTCTGTGGGGTCTTCCCCCATCTCCCGGCTTGTTTCGGAGACACCCTTAGCTGCTCCTCAGAGCCTCCCCTGGGTCATGCAGGAGCCTGAGTTTGTCTCTTATGGATATGGTTTATTTGTTCTTGTGATAAACATCCAAATAACAAACTCACTCCTGGATAGGATATGATATCCTCACCCTAAAATCATCGACCACCAAAGCCATTGGCGTCGCTCCTACCACTCTCCACGTCTGCTGTCAGTGACCTGCCAGACTCATCTCCCAGAACCTGGCACCCCAGACTCCACTCCTGAGCCCTTCCCTTCCCAGCTGCCTCCCCTCCACCTCACCCCTGCACCCTGGGAAATCCTCCTTGGTCCTCAAGACCCACCTCACGCACCCTGTGCTGAAACCACCCTGACCACGTCCCTGGTGAACTGTTCTGTCCCCTGGGTTCTCAGGGCAGCTCCTCGTTTCTCCCGTTACAGGCCCTACAGGCATCCACCGACGTCTGCCCGGCACTGTGCCGGGAACCCTCAGCCACCGCCCCCACAAGCCTGTCAGGAAAGTTACAGAGAAGTTAAGCCACCTGCCGAAAAAGTGGCGGGGCGGTGACTAAACCTGGCCTCACCTCTTCCCCACAGCTCCCGGGCGGGAGAGCAGAACCATTACCGTGTGGTGAAGGGAACCATGCAGGACATCAGCTTCTGTGTGCAGAAAGAGGATCCCACATTAAACCCCCCAACGAGGCAACACCTCCCTCGACTCCTCATTTCCCATGCAGCGGCTCATCTTCTTGGCCCCCCTCCTGCCTGCTGGGGGAAACGGAGCCATGGAAGCTGTTCCCTGAGGAAGGTGGAAAGCTTGTGCGCTGGGTTCCGTCACTGCGGCTCTCCCCAGGCCTCCCCTCAAACCAGCCCCAGGACGCCTCCCCTGCTGGGACACGCAGCCCCCCCAGGGCTGGGTCTTCCCCACAGAGGACAGTATTCCACCCCTACCGCACAGGGACGGGCTCCAGGAGAGGCTGTCCCTGTCATGCTGCAGTGCGTGCTTCCCCACAGCCCAGAGAGCCCGTGGTTGTAAACGTCCCCCCAGTCACAGATCTCAGCAGACCACCTGCTCCCAGAGGCACCCAGGGCCACCCCCACCCCCGGGAGTCTGCTCCAATGCATGGGGGTGGGGTGGGGCTGGGGGGAGCCCAGGCAGGACCTGAGCCCCTCTGACCTCCAGGGCCTTTCCAAGGCTAACGCTGGGTCACCCCTGGGAAGCAGGGAAGAGTCTGTTATTTCCAGGAGATGGTGGTGCAGACTTGTATTCCTGCCCCTTTCATCTCAGACCGTGCAAGGAGAGCCAGCCTGCCTCTGAGCTACAAATGGGATCCAAAAACCCCAGATGGGCTCAGCCTGCGTCTCCACGTCGTGCAGAATTCCCACCTCTGACCACTGCGGCCTGTGTCATCTTCCTTGCTGGGTGGCTCACTTGTGGCCCACGAGATCCTCCTATTTGTTTCTGGAACTACAGACTGTGACCACGGGTGACCGTGAGCAAGTGTCACTCCAGCACTTCCTGCCTGTCTTTGAGCAACTGGCTGGCTCACCTGCCCCTGCCAGGTCACTCCTTGGGGACAGGAATCAGAGGTCTACACAGTTCTCCCTGGGCCAGGCCTGGGCGTGCTGGGTGGGTGTGAGAGTGGGCTGACACAGTGACTGCGCTGACCGGTTCGGCCCCCAGGGCCTAGAAGACCAGGTGTATTTTGTCCCGGGGGAGGAGGCCACCCGGGATCGCTGGTTCAGACCCCCATCTAGAAGGCAGTGGATCTGTCAGGAATGCTTTCACTGCAAGCAACAGAAAACCCGACCAATAGTGGCGGAAGGAGACAGAGTTCATTTCTCCCAGTAACAAGAAATCCGCAGGGAGGAGACCCCTGACACTGGTTCAGTGGCTCATCCACCGTGACTTCTTAGCCTCCTGCTCACAGTTACAAGGTGGCTCCGTAGGTCCGGGAACAAACAGCACCCCCAAAGCAAGAGGAGATGGGAGCAGCATGCCAGCCCCAGCTTCAAGAGAAGCTGGGGAAGTGGGTGGAGATTTCCCATCCTCTGTGCTGGAGGCAGGCAAGCATAAGGGGGTGGGACTGGGTGTCAGGTCAGACGTAACGGGAGGTTGCTGGACCCGTGAAAGCTCTGAGGCTGGAGCAGGTGCACGGCGGGCACCACCTGTGCACACACAGCACGGCAGGTGGAACGAGGAGGCTGCGTCTAGCCCGTCTGCTGTGGCCACACAGCAGTAAGAGAAGTCGGAGGCTGGCCTGGAGATGCCATTCTGAACGTGGTTGGGTCAGGAGAGTGACAGGATGGCAAGAAGACTCTCGAAGTGGGGTGACAGGTGGCTAAAGAACCCAGGACTGTCCCCTCCAGAGAAGACTCTGTCGGGTGGGAAAGCAGAAGGATTAACTCCCTCTTCCCCAGTCCCTCAGTGGTGCAGGAGACCTAGAGTAACCTGGAGGTCTGTGAGGAAATAGACTCTGGTAACCTCACCCCTCAGCCCAGCACAGCTGTGAGGGAACCCCAGGAGAGCCCCATCAGAACTCAGGGGTCCCTCGGCTCCCCTTACCACATTCCGCCACAGTTCCACAGCCCAGTGGCTGTATATACACTGCCTGCCTCTCTCCCCAGGTTTGCAAGACCCTCCCCCACCACCCCACCCTGAACCTCACCTCCCTCTCTCTTCTCATCCTCCTCTCCTCTGACTATTCACAATCAAGAGCTATCTTCAAACACTCAAGGCATAATCACTCAGAAGGGAGTAGAGACATATTAGAGATGAGGCAGCAAACTAAATACACATATTTACTTTTTCTCACTCTTTAAAGGCATAAACCTTGAGGACAAAAAAAAATGGGAGAAGAGAAAACAGGCACAAAATTTTAGAAGCTGGGAAGCAGATGGATGAATAGTAAGTAACTTAGCAGATCCAAAAATGTCTGAATCCTAAATCCACCAGGGAAAATGGCAAGAAGAATCCAACTTACACCCCAGAACCCTTGAAAGGCTCACGAATGGGTGGCAACAGCTGCCTCAGGGAGTAGAAGGAAAGATGGAGCTAAAAACTGGAGGGTTCATTAAAGGCCATTTAGAGGGCTGTTAGAACCACTCCCCGCACCTCACCTTCCACTTCACACCGCTCGGTCACTGCCCTTCCCTCATCCTGGAAGAAGCCTGGAAGGGCATTCTTTGGAGCAAGGTAAACTGAGGTCTCTGCAGTGGGGGATGCCAGGCACAGGGCATAAAGTGGACATCTGCGTGCTCAATGCTGAGATGCCCCCCACTCAAGCCCTCTTCCTTGTCTCAGTTCCAAGAATAGTGAGCCAGACCTGCACCTCCAATCAGGAGATTAGGAGATCCTTCTGTTGGAAATTTGGTGGGTCCAAAAACTGAGACCTAGAGATCCTGACCTCCGGAGTTTTCCAAGGAAACAGCCCAACCAGATCAGTTAACAGCAAGGTCAACAGTGGACAAGCCACACCCAGATGCTCAGAGCTTCCAGTCAGCTTTTCATTCCCTAACTCCTAATCGTGAGCAGATGGTCAAGGATTGTGAGGCATCTGAATAAACCCTCTAACGAGGAACGCAAAGACCAAACAAAGAGGGAGAAGCAACTTGGGGAACACAGAGACTAAGCAAGAAGAAGATTTAAAACTATTATGACTATCGTCAGGAAGTTAAGAGAAGGTATTGCGTCTATGAAGCAAGAACAGACCATTGTTTAGAAAGGGGACTATTAAAACAAAACAAAACAAAACAAAACCAAAAAAAAGCTCTTGGAATTTAAAAAATAGAATAGCAGAAATGAACAACTTAAGAGAAGTGTTGAAAGATAAAGTTGAGGAAATCTCCCAGGAAGTGGAGCAAAAAGATTAAAGAAAAGGAAAACAGAGTAAAAATAATATATTAGGAATGGTCCAGAAGGTCCAACGTCAAAACAAGAGGAGTTCCAGAAAGAGAGAACAGATGAGACCACGGGGGAAATCCTCTAACGCAATCAAGGAAGGACATTTCCCAGAGCAGAAGGATGGGAGTTTCCAGATTGAAAGGGCTCGTGGAGAGTGTAGCACAAAGGATAAAACTGGCCATACCTGAGCACCTTACTGTCAGCTTGCAGAATTCTGAAGATGCTGAAAGCTTCCAAGGGTAGCATGGGGAAGGTAGCACACAGAGGATCAGGAATCAGAACAGCTGCTGTCGCTGTAGATTAATTCACACTTTCTAGAATTCTGTATAAATGGAATCATAATCTTTTTTGTCTGCCTTCTTTCACTCAGCATAATTACTTTGAGATTTATCCATGTCGTTGCATGTATCAACAGTTCATTCATTTTTATAGCTAAGTATTATTCCATTGTATGGCTATACCGTGAATTATTTATCCATTCACCTGTTGATGGAAATTTGGGTTGTATCCAGTCACTGATTGTTACAAGTAAAGCTGCTATAAATATTTTATACAAGTTTATGGACATATGCTTTCATGTATTTGGGGTAAATACCTCAGAGTGGAATAGCTGAGTCGTAGGGTAGCTGTGTTTAACTCTTTAAGAAACTGGTACAATGTTTTTCAAAGTAGTTGGATCATTTTACATTCCACCAGCAGTGTGTCAGAGTTCCGGTTCTTTCACATTCTTGCCCACATTTGATACAGTGAGTCTTTTTAATTTTAGACATTCCAATACATGTGTAGTGGTATCTCGTTGTAGTCTCAATTGGCACTTCACTAGTAAATAATGATGTTGAGTATCTTTTAATGTGCTTATTTACCATCTATATATCTTCTTTGGTAAAGTATCTATCCAAATCTTGGCCTGCTTTTAAATTAGGTGGTTTGTTTTCCTATGATTAAGTTTGAGAATTATTTCTATATTCTGGATACAAGTCCTTTATCAAATACAAGATTTAAAAATATATTTCTCTAATCTCTGGCTTGCTTTTCCATTCTCTTAACAGTGTCTTTGAAGAACAAAATTTCTTAATTTTGATGAACTCCAATTTAACAATTTCTTAATTTTATGGATTGTGCTTTGGGTATCACATCTAAGAAATCTTTACCTAACCCAAGATCGCAAAAATTTCCTCTTATGTTTTTTTCTAGAAGTTCTATAAATTGTGGACTTTACACTTAAGGTCTATGATCCCTTTTAATGTTCTATATGGTATATGGAATGGATTGTGTTCCTTTCCTTGCATATGAATATCCAGTTATACCATCAGCATTTGTTGAAAAGACTATCTTTTCTACACTGAATTGCCTTTTCACCTATGTTGGAAGTCAATTGACAAGATATGTATGGGCCTATTTTTAGATACTCTATTCCTGTCCATTAACTTTTATGTCTATTTTTATGCCAATATCACACTGTTCAGATTATTGTAGCTCTATAATAAATCTTTAAATCTGGTAGCATAATTCTCCAAATTTGTTCTTTTTTTAAAAAGTTGTTTTGACTATTCTAGGTATTTTGCATTTCCATATAAATTCAAAATAAGAGTCAACTTATTCATTTGTATGGAAATCCTTCTGGGATTTTTATTGAGATTGAGTTAAATCTGTAGATCAATTTGGGAAAATTGACATTTTAACAATATTGAGTTTTTGAATCCACCAACATGGTATCATTTATTTTGGTCATTTAAATTTTCTCTCAACAGTGATTTACAGTTTTCAGTATACAGCTCTTGCACATCCTTTGTCAGATTTGCCTCATGATAGGCAAAATAATGCCTACCCCCCAAGATTCCCACATCTTAATCCCCAGAACCGGTGGATATGTTACATTACATGACAAAGGGTTTTGCAGGTGTGATTAAGTTAAGGATCTTGCAATGTGGAGGTTGTCCTGGATTACCCATGTGAGCCCAATGTAATCACAAGGGTCCATGTAAGAAGGAGGCAGAAAGGTCAGAGTCAGAGAGACCAAGACGTCACATTGGAAGCAGAGCTCAGAGTGATGAGGGCCATGGGCCAAGGAATAAACGCAGCCCCTAAAAACTGGAAAGGCAAGGAACATTCTTCCCTAGAGCATCCAAAAGGAACACAGCCCTGATGACACCTTGATTTTAGCCCACTAAAACTAATTTTGGACTTCTGACCTTCAAAGCAATAAGACAATAAATTTGTGTTGCTTTAAGCCACTAAGTTTATGGTAATTTGTTACAGCAGCAACAGGAAACTAATAACAGATTTTGGTCCCAAAAGTGGAGTACTACTGTAACAAATACTTAAATATTTGGAAGTGGCTTTGGAATTTGGCAGTGGGAAGGGGCTGGAAGACTTTTGAGGAGCATGATAGAAAAAGCCTAGAAATATCTGCTGGCAAGGGCTCAGAAGGAACTGAAGAGCATGGCAGAGAAAACCTATATTGTCTTAGAGAATACCTAAATCATCATAAACAGATTGTTATTAGAAATATGGTTGCTAAGAGCACTGCTGGTGGGGGTTCAGAAGAAAAATAAGGAGTATGTTATTGGAAGCTGGAGGAAAGGGGCTCCTTGTTATATAGTGGCAGAAAGCTTAGCTAAATTGCATCCTGGTTACATGGAAAGCAAACCTTGTAAACAATGAACTTGGCTATTTATCTGAGTAGATTTCCCAGCAAAATATTGAAAGTGCAGGCTAGTTTCTTCTGGCTGCGGATATTAAAATGCAAGAGGAAAGATAGATTCAGGGAAGAAATTTTAAGCAAAATGGAACCAAAGTATGAAGATCTGGAAAATTATCAGTCTATTCAGATTGCAAAAGGCACTAAAATTGGGACATTTGCTATCAAGAAAATCATGCTCCAGAGAGAAAGGAGGATATAACCAGACAACATTTTGCTAGTGTTTTGAAAGGAACAAAAGTCACAGTATTCAGTCACATGGAGAGTTCTTTGAAGAGACTAGGCATGTGACTCATGAATCCCCTCAGCCATCTCAGCACAGGCCACAAATAGAGATGAGATTATCCAGGAAAAAACCTGCGGAGGAGCCAGGTCTAACAGAGTGAATCCCTGTGATGTACATAGGAGACCCACAGGGTTGTTAAGAATTTTATACCAACAGAAAGAGCCATCCTAGACTGAAAGGCACAGATAGAGGACAGAATGGAAGAGGATGTTAGACTCCCAAAACTGTATAGGCAGGAAACAGGCTGATGGAACTACTCAGGTTCAAACACCTGCAAATCTTCATGAAAAGAAAGGACACCTCTGAACACAGAGCCTTAAACCAGAGGTTGGAGCCTCAAGACCAAAGAGCAGAGCTGAGAGCTACAGGGAATTATTCCTAGGTCTTGAAACCTAATAGAGTTTGCCTGGTTGGATCTTGAAATTATTTGGAACTAGTGATTCCTTTTTTCCTTTTATTTTCTCCCTTTTGAACAGAAATGTCTTTAACTGGTAACCTATGCTTGTCCCCCTCAGTGTATTTTGGGAGCAGACAACATGTTTTCTAGTTTCATAGGTCCACAGATGGAGAGGGATTTTTCCCCAGGGTGGATTTTACCCAGCGTCTCGCCCATACTTGATTTAGATGACTTAGATGGTGAGATATGGGACTTTTGAGCTAGTGAGATTTTGGGCTTTGTGTTGGTGCTGTATAATGTATTGATACTTTTGGGGATGTTGGGATGGGATGTGGGATAGATGTGAATCTTTGGGTGTCAAAGACCAGATTGTGGTAGGCAAAATAATGGTCCCCAAAGATGTCCACATCCTAATCTCTGAAACCTGGGAATATGTCACCTTACATGGTAAATGGGACTTTGCAGGTATGAATAAATTAAGGATCTTGCAATGGGGAGATTATCCTGGATTATCCACATGGACCCAAGGTAATTACAAGGATTCTTATAAGAGGTAAGCAGGAAGGTCAGAGTCAAAGATGAAGATGTGATGAAGGAGCAGAGGCCAGTGTTATGAAAGGCCATGAGCCAAGGATTTGGGCAGCCTCTAAAAGCTGGAAAGGCAAGTTAATGGATTCTTGTCTAGAGCCTCCAGAAGGAATGCAGCCCTGCTGATACCTTGATGTTTAGCCCCACTCAGACAAATTTTGAACTCCTAGCCTCTATAACTCTAAGACAACACATTTGTCTTGTTTGTTTTAAGGCACAAGTTTGTGGTAATTTATTACACCAGCAATAGGAAACTAACACAATCCCTAAATGTTTCATATTTTTATCCTATTGTAAATGGAAACTTTTAAAGTTCAATTTCCATTTGTTCAGTTCTAGTACATAGAAAAAAAATTGATTTTTGTATATTGATCTTTTGTCCTGTAACCTTACTAAACTCAACTGTTAGTTCCAATAGCCTTTTTGTAGACTCCATAAGATTTTCTACAGACACAAAGATATTGTTTAAGAATAAACACAGTTTAACTTCTTTCTTTCCAATCAAGATGCCATTTATTCTTTATATTGCCTTATTGCACTGGCTAGAACTGACTATTTAACTGGCTGCAATGTTTTTGGGCCTTTTTAAATTATTTTATTGAGGTCATAACGGTTTATAATATTGTGTAATTTCAGGTGTACATTATTATTTATCAGTTTCTGTATAGACTCTATCATGCTCACCACCAATAGTTTAATTTTTATCTGTCACGATACATATGTGCCCCTTTACCCCTTTTGCCCAGCCCCCAACCCCCTTCCCCTCTAGTAACCACTAATCTATTCTCTTTATCCATATGTTTGTCTATCTTCCACATATGAGTGAAATCATGTAGTGCTTGTCTTGCTCTGTCTGGCTTATTTCACTTAACATCATACCCTCAAGGTCCATCCATGTTGTTGCAAATGGGATGATTTTGTATTTTTTATGGATGAGTAGTATTCCATTGTATATATATATCACATCTTCTTTATCCATTCATCAGTTGAAGGGCAGGTGGGTTGCTTCCACATCTTAGCTATTGTGAATAATGCTGCAATGAACATAGGGGTGCATAAATCCTTTGGATCATTGATTTCAAGTTCTTCGAATAAATACCCTAACTGGCTGCAATGTTGAATGGAAGTGTGAGAGTGGACATCCTTGACTTGTTATGAACTTAGACAGAAAATATTTTATCTTTCACCGTTGAGTATGATGTCAGCTGTAGGTTTTTCATAGATGACTTTAGTCAAGTGAGGAAATTTCCTTCTTTTCCTAGGTTTTGGAGAGTTTTAATCAGAAATACACACAGGATCTTGATTTATGCTTTTTCTTAATCCATTGTGATGATCATGTTTTATTTAACCTATTAATGGAGTTTATTACAATTATAGATTTTCAGCTTTAAAAAACCTTGCATTTCTGGGATAAACCACTTTAGGTCATGAAATATTATTTTTTAATTTATTGTTGAAATCAATTTGATAAAATATTATTAACAGTTTTCTCATGTCTGAAGAATATTGGTTATAATTTTCTTTTCTTGCAATATCTTTGTTTGGTTTGGTATGAGGGTAATACTGGCCTCATAGAATGAGTTGGGAAGTATGATTCCTCTTCCATTTCCTGTGAGAATTTGTGTAGAATTGGTAGAAAATTTTCCTTAAATATTTAGTAGTATTTATTTGATGTAATTATTGATATGGGTTACTCCATTTTGGGCAGAAATGAAAGTCCCCAATGTGTTTGCTTTTTTTCCATCTCTCCTATAGCAGACTCGCACCTCCAGCTCCACAGGCCTCACTTGTGCTCAAGTTCTGTGTTGAGGTTCCACACTGGTGATGTAAGATGATGGTGGGCAGGCTCCTAAGACATGACAGATGGAGCTTTTACAAGACGACGTTCACAGCAGTTAGGACTCTTCTCTTTGAAAAGCCTGAAGCTGGAAGAATTGTCACAAGGACTTGTTCTCTTTGAACCTTGTGGTCTAATTGGAGAAAGCGGATGACCTTTTCTGCCAGGGCAGCTTCAGGGGGCTATTCTAATGTTCTTGTGGGCTGGTGGAATTTGCAAATTTACAATCTAGATTGCAATAAGTATATCCTGTTTCATAATAGAAAGAAGATACTTAAAGTACCCTATGATGTCTCCATGTCTCCTGTCCTCAGAATGAACTCATGCCCCTGTCAATGGCTCCTCTCATGTGGGCAAATGCATAACAGTTTGAGGGGATGAAAATGTTCACTAATATCTTCCCCTATCCTTCGTTCTCTGGCTTTACCTAGAGAGGAAGAGAAAACAAACACCTGAATAAGTACAGGTATAGTTGCTATTTCCTCAAAAGATGTGTCTAATTTACTCTCAATTTAGGGCTGGCTCAAAACTTGGCAAAAAAAAAAAAGGATAATCTCCCTGGCACATAGTAGGTACTCAATAAATATTTGTTAAATAAATTAGAGAACAGATAAATGAGTACATGAACAAGAAGATCACCTTAAAGATGTCCCATTTGGGAGGGTGTGGGGGGTGTCAGTCCATGAACTTTCCAAGGGAGCCGTGAGTAGGTTCAGGGAGTCTGCAACATCCACACTCCCCTCTCCCAATGAAAAACAGTGTGCAAGTGGGGCTGTGTGGATATGTGCAGTTTTTAAATTCTCAATGGGGTCCATGACCCAGAAAAGATGAAGAACCATTTCCTCAAGGCCTTCAAACATGCTGATGAATGAAGAACATAAACAGTATTAATTTGCTTGCCGTGGCTAAGTTTCTGGCTTATAAGGATGGGTCAGACTCTCAGGACAGCCTTGATGTCTACACGAGAGACTTCCAGATCTCTAAGCCCCACAGCAGAACTTCATTTACTGCATCTCCAAGTGCACGATTAACTTCCCCAGGTAGCAGACCCTAATGAAGCAAACCGATTATAGATCCATTAGAGCCTTGCAGAGGGCCATTAATCCTCCCCACAACCCAGCCAGAGAGAGATGCGGGGTTCTCCCAAGGAAGGGACTGAGCCTGAAGACAGTCATTTGTTCCCTTCAGAGCACTTCAGCCTCCAGTGGTCTCACCTTCCCAGAGGCATGGGGTGGGGGCAGCGGAAGCTGCATGTGTCCCTGTAGGATGTCACAGAGAGAAAGAGGAGTAAGAAAAGGAAAGAGGCACATGGCTAGGCCTCCCATCAGCTCTGTTCATCACCAAAGGGGACAGTCTGTTTCTGGAGGGCCATGGAATTTCCTTAGTTTCCATTAAACTCCAAAATTATTGAGACTGCAAGAAATACACTAGGCTCTGAAAGGAATTCAAAATGTGGACATGTCAATTCAACCTGAAGAACGAGATAGTGTTCTCTTGCAATTAAAATCAAAGATATGGACCACAGAGACTGATAAATGGCTCACTGGGATGTGCTGAGATGCCCTGGATGTCCATTAGAGTGAAAAAGCACCCAACTTGACCTCCTTACCAGTAACAAGCCTGCCAGAGTCTCTGCTAAGATGGTAGGACACATGTCCCGAGATAATTCCCTGGATGTAGACTGGGTATCAGGAACTGTCCACACTCTCTGGACTGGCTTCTCTAGAGACAGAGGCTGTTCAGAATGAGGGGTACAGTCAGTGGCCCTGGCCATCAGCAGTGTCCCCTGACGAGAATTAATCTGCTAGCACTCCCCTCTGCTGGGGAGGTGGGTGGGAATTGGGGTAAACTTTCTGGAAGGCGTGATGGAAATACACATCAAAAGAGAAGTGCATACCCTTTGTATTATTTACCCATTGCCGTGTAACAAATCACCCCAAAACTTAGCCACTTAAAACAACAAACATTATCTCACAGGTCCTGTGGGTCAAGAGTCCAGCCATGGCTTGGATGGGTGCTTCACTTCCAGGTCTCTTACAAGGTTGCAATCAAGATGTCAGCCAAGGCCGCAGCCTCATCTGAAGGCTCGACTGTGGGAGAACCCTTGTCCAAGCTCACTAACATGGTTGTTGGAAGGATTCATTTCCTCGCCAGACATTGGGCCAAGGGTCTCAGTTCCTCACTGGCTGTTGGCCAGAGGCCTCCTTCAGTTCCTTGCCACTTGGGCCTCACCACAGGGCAGCTCATGACAGGGCAGCCTACTTTGCTCAAAGCAAACAAGCAAGAAGTGTGAGCAAGATGGAAGTCAAGGTCTTTTTGTACCCTAACCTTGAAAGTGAAATCCTGTCACTTCCACTATATCCTATTCATTAGAGCAAGTCACTAGGTTTGAGCCCACACTCAAGGGAAGGGGATTACAGAAGCACAGGAATATCAGGAGATGGAGATTACTGAGGGCCAATTACAGGCTGCCCACACAGCCTTGGATCCAGTAACTCCACTTATTGGAAGTTACCCTAAAAGAAATAATCAGACAGGTACAAAGATGTACAGTCAACACTGCTGCTTAAATAGTGTACTACTGGAACCCATCTGTGCTGCCCAGTTCAATCACAAATCATTCATGTGATGGAATATACGACATAGAAGAATATTTAAGTACATGAGAAAACATTTATGATATAACATTAACTTAAAAAAACAGAACCCAAAATCATATGTAATATGATTCCAATATTCAAATATAGAGAGGAAAAATATTAAAAGAACCCTCTCCTTTTTAACATTTTGGAGTGTCTCTGTGTAATAGGACAATGCATGATTTTCATTTCCTTCTTCATACTTCCTTGTGCTTTCATAATTTTCTACAACAAATATGCGTTACTTTTATTATCAGAGAAGAGAATGCTTTCTTTAAGACGTACAGTCACTGAATGGTGACAGTGTTACGCTTTCCACATCTGCTCTCCCCTGCATACCTAAATGACAGAAGAAGAGATGAAAGGCAGAGCAGAAGGCCACCCCCTGTGTGAACTGGGCAGCTAAACAGCAGCCCTGAGGCTGAGGGAGAGGAGAGGATCAGGTCTCGGGCCACTGAGAGCCCATGTGGTGCCGTTGTGCACACCCGAGGAAGGACCCCCCTGAGAAGATGCAGCCCCATGAGCACACAGCTTGTCGAGCAGACGTGCCTTGGGGTAATCTCTGGACAGACACAGCCCCGAGCCAGGATGCACAGCGTGGCCAGCAGAGCATGGGCTGGATTTCAGCCCCACTTGCCTCCTCAGCCACACACCCTTGTTCCTGTCCTGTGGGTCCTCACCCACCTCTGAGAGACCCCAAGCTAGAAAGGCCTCAAACCCAGAATGTGAGGGTCAAGTGGGCAAAACCGGAGCTTCTGGGCATTGGAAGCTCACACAGCACCTTCCCACAGCTCACCTTCCCACTCCCGCCCTGCCTTGTGGGCAGCTGTTAGAAATGCCACCACTACATAGACAAGGACACACCCGGTAAGTGACTGCCCCAGGCCAAAGAGCAAGGAAGGAGAGGAGCAAGGACTTGAAGACTGGTCTCTCGACTCCTGCTCCAACGTTCTCTCTGTTCTGAACTGGACTCATTTTCTAGACCATCCTGACTTCCCATGTCCTGCTCCTCCTCACCCGTCCACGGGCCGTCTCGGCCTCACAGCACAGCTGTCTTCATCTCCAGGGCTTCCCCTGGTCCCACCTTCCTCTCATATTTCTCACCTCCTCCATCCAGAGGACAAGTCACAAGCCATTCAAAGAGAGGACCTCGCATCTCCTGAGTATTTCCTCTGTGCCAGGTGCAGCATGAGGCCGTCACACCTGCTACTTCAGACTCATCCTCAGCAGACATTATTACCCCTGACCTGCCAATGAGAACCCTGAGGCTCCAGGAAGGCAATGAATTATAGGAGGCCGCATAGCCATTGAGGGAGGGACAGGCCTGGGGTTGGAACCTCATCTGTATTAGTCCAGGTTGCCTCTTCATGTTTGTTCCACAGGGAAGAGAGGACAAGAAACAGGGCTGTGTGTTAGAAAACCCACACATTGTATTTTGTTTGTCAAATGACACGCAATAATTCAAAAGCAAGCCTGAGGGATGGAAAATCCCTGCTGGCTGTGTTTCCAGGGACTGGGAGAATCAAGAGACTCCCCTGACCAACAGGGCACAGGGGCCTGAGGCTGATCCTGCCACAGCGGGCAAGAAACTGCCTCACAGATCCCACTAGGCTCCACGCCTGCTGACCTGCCTTCTTAGGGAAAAGAGACAGGGTATGTCACCTCAGCAGAGGGTGTGGTTCTTGGGACACAGAGCAAGCCACTCGCCTGGCTACTCCAGCCTTGCCCTGGTCATGCAAGAGCTTCCAACCCTCCCGGGGCGCAGACTCGGGCAGCTGAGGTGCCCACGGCCCGGCTGAAGCAGAGGGTACACCCCTCCCGGCAGGCAGCCTGCAGGCAGGTGTACCCGCTCCACGCAGAAGGGAGAGGCCCCCGGTTCAGGGCAATGGAAAACAGCAGCATGGAGAGAGGATGGGCAGCTGCCACTTCGTGCCAGCCTTAGAGATGACCTCCCACATGGCGCCGCCATCTTGGCTTCCCAGCATGGCCTGGGCTCAGGAAATGGCCGCTCGGTGCAGCCTGGTTTATGAGGGGTGGATAAAGAAGGTGGGAGATGAGGAGAAAGAAGCAGATTTTTTAACTAAGTACCATGTGAGGTGTTTTTGTTCACATTTCCCTATTTACCTTCCACAACCCTGGGAAGTTGGCATTAACATTCTTCCCATTTTCTAGAAGAGGAAACGGCAACTCTGAAACAGGCAGTGGCTTGCAGGGGTCACATGGCCAGTGAGAACTGGGTTTAAACCAGGTGCATATTTCCCCAGCCCAGTCCAAAGGGAGGTTTCCGAGTTCCCTCGGGGATATCTGCTGCCCTGTCCTCACCTACCCGTCCAGGTGCCCTGCAGACCCCGCTCTCCTGTTTCCTGTCTAGGGGCGCACCGCCAAAGAGACCCACAGCAGCACCCCTCCAGGGGCCCAGCTTGGAGGGTCCCAGGCTCAAGAGCAAGGCACCGGCAATTGCTTCCAGCCAAGCATTACTAACCCATTTTACAGCTGAGGAAGTGAGGCCAGAGCCAGTCAGGCTGTGCTGCTGCCGGTGAAGGACCAAGCCCTTCAGCGTCCTGTGCTCTCAGCCACACGGCGGCCAGCACTCCACAGCTACCCAGGATGGCCGTTCCCTCCCAACCCCTGTGTGCTCCCAGGCCTTGGAGATTTTGAAAGGCAAGTTCAAGTCTATTTTGTAGGCGACTGTTGGCTGCCAGCTGCAATAATTTTGTATCTCTGACGACTTGGAAGAGCAGCTAAAGTGATATGAAGCTTATTTGATGAAAGCTGACTTGCCAAAGGAATGCAAAACCCTTCCACATGATTCACACTTGCACAGCCGCTCTTGGTGAGCTGTGAAGGGCACCATGGCGACATCAGAGCTCGGTGACCTCCTCCTTAAAGTCACAGTGAAGCCAGCTCTCTGCTCTCCAGGAAAAGCAGTAATTCCCTAAGGGGAGCCCCCCATGGCCGGGTCCTGGCTGGTTACAGCAGTGTTGAGTAAATCCCACAACAACCCTAAGACATAGGTACTATTATTATTCCCCCTTTACAAATGAGGAAACTGAGGCAGAGAGAGGGGCTGAGTAACTTGCCCAAGGAACTCAGCTAGCCACACTTGCCCTGGCAGTCGGAGCCTGGGAACTCACCCCCTGCACTGGGTGCCTCCCATGCCCTTAGAGCTGAGCAACCCAAGGCTCAGAAAGCCCCCAGCTTGCCCGACATCCCGCGTCCGGCTGGACCAGGACCTGTGTCCCCTCTGGATGAAGATCTGGGGGGACAAAAAGGGAAAATGAGGGGCACAAGGCCACCACAGCACAGACCTGGCAAAGAACACAGTATCCCATTTGTGGACGCTCGTTACATCCCTGTCAGAGGACTCCGAGACTGCCATCACAGGCCCAGGTAAGCTCCGAGCCGGCTCAGTGGATAAGGGGGCAGTTCCCAGGGGGACGGTCCTATTGGCACCGGCTTCACCGCGGGGAAGCAGAAGACGTTCAAAGCTGCCTGGATCCCTCCTTGTCCCATCTCTTCATCTCACTCGTGGGGGAGCTGAGTCCCGAGTGCCAATGTCACACAGCTCGTTAGGACATGGCCACTCCTGTCCTCAAACGAAGACAGCCGGGGCAGGGTGCTGGGATGGCCCTGGTCCCTGCTCAACCAGTCAATGGCAGTGGGACCTCAGGGCAGCCTCTCCCTCGCTCTCTGCCTCCGTTTCTCCATCTGTAAAACCGTGCAGGTTAAACCAGACACTGCTGCAGCCTGTAGCCTCAGCATGCCACGATTCCCTTTCAGTCTAAAAGGTTGTTGGCTCTGAACCCGATTAGGATAAATCAATTTCAGACAATGCTTGTCCCCTTGGGCTCTGCCCCACCGCCCCCACCCCTCCCCCCGACGCCTCCCGTTTGCTGTCATCATCGAAGTAACCACATACTGAATTATCAAGGAGAAGGCCATCAGATCAAGGAGGGGAAATGGCAAAAACCAATCTTAACAAAATGTATTTGAGCTCCAAATAAAATTTCATCTTCTTCCCCCTGGCAGATTTGATCCTTTTTTATTTAAGCCCAGTGCAGCTGAGCATATGGACAGGAGCTCGCCGCTGCCTGAGATAGAGAATAACAGGGGCCCAGACACAGGGCACCCGTAGGATGATGGAGGGCACAAGTACAGAGCCCCCTGCTCCACTCCCTCCGAGCCCTCCATGATGCCTGAACACCCCCCATCAGAGTGAGTCTCTTTGGAAATTACATTTAATAACAGTAACAACCATAGCAGCTCTCATTTCTTGAGCACTCACTATGTGCCAGATGCAGGGCTCAGCACTTCACATATAGTATCTCATTTAATCCTCTGTGGGGTGGACACTCTGGTAGTCTCCATTGTACAGATGAACAAACTGAGGCTCAGCAAGGATAAGTAGAGCCAGTTGAGAGCAGACCACGCTCTGCACTTCCCAGCCCTGGGACTCAGGAGACCCTGGGGCATTTCATTTATAAAATGTAAGGGATCATATCTGCTCTCAGGGCACCAGGATAATTTTTAAAAAGATAATGGAAATAACAGCTAATATTTATTGTACTCATTCTATGCACTAAGCACTGTACTAGGAGCTTTATTTGTATCAATTCATTTAATCCTCACAACAGCCCTATGAGGAGGAAGTACCACCACAATCCACATGTATAATCTGTATAAGATGAGGAAACTGAGGCACAGAAAGATTGAATAACTTGCCCAAAGTCACACAGCTAGTAAGTAGCAGAGTTGACCACGGGTCTGAAATATGCCCTAACCACCATGCTACAATGGTGCCTCTCAGTGGAGAGTGTCTGACTCAGGACTGCCCTGGGCAGAAGTGACAGAAACCCAAACAGGCAAGCTCAGGCATAAGAGGAAATACATTGGCTCATGACATGGAAAAGTTCAGGCACAGCTGGATCCAGGTGCTCAAGCGATGTGTGGAATCCACCTCCTCCATCTCTCACTCCACTTTCTCCTGGGGAGGCTCTATTCTCACGCAGAACAGGCAGTAAAGATGGTCCCAGGACTTCAGGCTTAGGTTCTACCTGTCCGGCAACCACCACAGAGCAAGGGGCTCCTTCCAGCAAAACTTCCAAGCTTGGGTCCTACTGGTTGAGCTTGGGCCACATCCCCATCTCTGAGCCAATCCCTGTGATTCAAGGGAGGCCCACAATTGAGAGTAGGGGGCTTCCCCAGAGGAAAATTGAGGGGCTATTCCCGAAGGATGGATAACAGCTGCTGGACAGGCAGAAACGTGAGCGGTCCCCTCCAATGTGGAAGTGCTTAGAATTCTGCCAGGCAGGGTCAGACGGGGGATTATTACTATAGGAGACCACTGTGTGCGTGGCATTTGCCACAAACCCAGGCTGAGAGACCTGGGGCCACAGAGGGGTTGGCAGGATGTCCCTGTTTGGTCCAACATCACCATACACATTCATCAGGTTCAGAAGGAGCCAGAAAGGAGCCTGGGTCTGCGGCCCTGGGGTCTGCATTCCTTCCCTCGATCTGGCACTCTCTGGCCGTGTGGCCTTGGGAAAGTGACCTAACTGTGCTCAGACTTGATTTTCTCATCTGGAAAATGGAAACAACAAAACCTCGCTTGTAGGATTGCAGTCAGGATTGAAAGAGAAGAGGATCCGGGTGCCTGAAACCATCCTGGCACACATCAGGGGCTCAACTGGTGATTTTTAAAAGACCGCCTGCCAGTTGGTGCCCGTGCTCCTGGAAAGCCCTTTTGGAGTCTGAACTGAGGACCAGAGGACCTTCAAGAAAGCAATTCCTCTTTGCCTTAGCTGTTGGCAGACTTTAACAAAAAGAAATTAAATAAAAGCCAATGCTAGGACTCTCTTAGATCAGCAGTGGTGAAAAGTCGAGGAGAACCGGTCCCACCATGCCAATCGATGGTGAAGATTAGCTCGAGGGTCCCTGAGGCCCAGTGCTCCGCGGTCCCCTGAGCCTGCTGCTCTGAGATGTGGGGACACAGTCAGGAGAAGAGCAGGAAAGACAACGCTGCTCGCCCACTGCAACAACAAGCAGGAGAGCTCGTCCAGAGCCAGTGTTCTGGTCTTGCTCCGCGGGAGCTCCCGGGAGCAGGGGTCCCACTCAGCAGCGACTGTCAGAGCGCTGTCTCGCTGTGAAATGCCACATCAATGGTTCCCAAAGAAGGAGCCACGACCCGCATCCCTTGGGGGACTAACAGGTGTGGTGCCTTCCAGTGATTTGAATTCAGGAGACAATGCGGCATCAAAATGTTAGGGAAGCCTCCCTTTGTGCAAAATTTAAAATAGTGCAAATCTCCCTTTCAAATGTTCAAAATGTGTCAAGAATTGCATAACTGCAAACCTGCTGGCTGAACGAGCTGTAAACTGGGCTTTCTGTACTGCCCATGTCAGCACCACAGTAGCTGGTGAATAATCATACCCTGCCATTTATCCCCGCTGTGGGAAATGGGTCTTGAATTATTCACATCATGGATGACACAGTAGCTTAAAGAATGGATCCTGTGCATGAAACCACCCCCTGACTTGAGAACAAGTGGCCATACTCAAACACACTCTCAGCACATACTTGGCACTCCGTACAATATTGTGGAGAGAGGGGGAGGGAAGAAAGGGGAGAGGAGGAGAGGGTAGGGAAGAAGGGAGATGATGGTTTAAATCAGAGGTCAGCAGATTACAGCTCACAGGCCAAATCCAGCCCACCTCTTGTTTGTGAATAAAGCTTCACTGGAACATTGATTTAGGTACCGGCTATGGCTGCTTTGACATGACAGCAGCCAAGTTGAGTGATTGTGACAGAGAGCGTGTGGCCTGCAAAGCCTCAAATGTTTACTATATGGTCCTTTACAGAAAAATCGGCCGATCCCCTGTTTTAAATAAAGTGGAACAAGTTTCTTTCCTGCAGGACTTCTCAGGGGCCTTTAAAGCATTATTTATTGGGTAATGTGAATCTCCTCACAAGGGACTTCCCAAACTCAAGAGGTGGTGAACCTTCCCTTCCCTGGGGTGTCTCCCCGCCATGGGGTCCACGGAGCAGCACTGGCCACATGGGCCCTGCAGTGGTCTGAGCGGGGCATCCAGGGACTGAGGGTAGGAGGAGGGGGGTGTCACAATGACTCCCCCAAGTCCAGGTGATGAAGAGGAGGTTCTGAGATTCCTGAACTGCACGTCCATCCTGCTTCCCACAACCATGAGCTCAAGGATGCCTCAGTCTGTATCCCCCAGGCTTTGGCCCCACTCACTGCAGCCAGCAGGAAGATGCGGCCAAGACAGGAAAGTGAAGGCTGCTTGGAAAATGCCCACGAGTAGCGTCCCAGGTCCCATAAGACAAAGCTGAGCGCTCAGGGTCAGCCCTCCTGCCCGGACGGCGTTAGCAAAACTGCAACCGCTCACCAGGAGCACCCTGTGAGCATGAGTCATCGCTCCTCTAGATGAACGAGCGAGGCAGCACACCCAGACAAGCTCTGTCCTCTCGGCGCTGCCTGCCTGCCCGGGGCCCCTGCCCTGCCTCTCCTGGGGCACTGAGCTGGCGAAGACTGGTGAGTGGAAGCAGCTGCTCCTTCCTCCGACCTCAGACCTCTGGCACATCCAGGCACTCACTGCCACACACACCCCAAGCCTGCTGCAACCGCTGCTGGTGTCCAGCCGGCCGGGGCCCAGCTCCGGGCCGGGACAGCGTTGCCAGAGTGCCCACTTACATTGAGCACAGGATCAGGAAACCAAAATCTCTGCCCTGGAGGGCTCATCAGCCAAGCTGAGAGGAATCATGGAAGGACAGGTGAAGGGCTATGACAGAGGGGAAATCCGAGAAGGCTTCCTGGAGAGAGTGGCTCCTGAGATGGGCCTGCCTAGAGGGCATTGACCAGGGAGACTGCAAGGGTAGAAAGGCATTTCAAAGAGCGGGAACAGCCTGCCCAGGGTCAGGGAGCAGGCAAGCACAGAGAATATTCGAGGAGCATTTTATTTCGTGTCTGCTTAAGGGCAGCCTTTTGCGCACTGAGAGAGCCTCGGCACAGCAGCCTGGTTGGGCCGGGTGGCGGCTAAGGGCCCTGAAAGGCAAAAGAAGAACCTGCTGGCAGCGAGACTGCTGGAAACTCAGAGATGGGCAGCAGCATGATCAAAACAAGTTGCTCACATGAAACCCCGCTATTCAACCCACAGGTGCAGAGGGTATAAATAAACATAACAACATAATAGTATCAGCTGCTGTTTGTGCGCACACGATGTGCCAGCAGTGTGCAAAACACTGATGTGCACTATTTCATTTTATCCTCACAACACCCTTACGAGGTGGGATGACAATTAACCCTGCTTTCCTAAAGAAGCTGAGGTTCAGAGAGGTTAGGTAACTTTACCCAAGGCCACTCAGCCAGGAAGTGGCAGGGACAGGGGTTTGAATCCAGGCCCTTGACCGCTCTTTCTTAACCTCTTCCTGTGGCAGAAAGAAGATACCCAGCACTTGGGCTGTGAGCTATTCTCTAATGCTGAATCATTTCCTCCAGATAGCCCCCACTGCACGCCACGTTAGAGCACCAGGAAGGACCCCGCTGGCCCTGGCCGTGGTGGTCTTCCCAGCAATGCTCCTCAGCAGGGCTGGGGGTCTCCAGGGAGGCACCAGTATCAGCCTGTCTCGGTCCCCATGGCCTGGCACAGAGCCTGGCTCATAGTAGGAACGGCTGTTTGTAAGTGACTGAAACACACCCCACGGCAACCAGCTTGCCTCTCTAATCCCTGTTAGAAGACAAAACGAAGCTCTCCAAATGTTTGCAAGATCATAATCCATCTTGAAGGTGAAATATGTTCCCTCAAATTACCCACCGTGTCTGGTTTCAAAGAACTTATATTCTTGTAGACTTCAGCTTCAAGATGGAACATGTCTAATTCTGACAGTCAGAACGAGAGGAGATCCTAAAATGTTCAAAAAGACAGCAGCCAACCCCTGACAGCTCTCCCAGCCCCCAGGGAAGAGGCCGGGATGGGAGAAGTGGAGTCTTACGTCTGGACTGGTGGAATTGCATGGTGGCATCAGCCGCTAGGGCTTCCCCACTCCTGATCATTCTTTCCACTAACCCAGGAATTGATGCAACAAATCTTGGGATTATTGATGGTTCCACTTCTCCAGGTGTGGACTCCTTGGCCAGGGATTAAACATCTTATTCAAGATGATCTAACTACATTTGTTGAGAGACAGACAGGCAGAAACAGAGACAGAAGAATGGAGGGCACATACCACAAATTTAAGGTCGTCCCTGGAGGATGGGTTTATGAGTAATTTTGGTTTCAGAAAGCAAAAGGTCATGTGTTGCCAGGACCCTGCAGCTGCCCCCACTGAATGGGGACATTCAGTCCAGCTGTGGTGATGTGGGCGGGGACAGGAAAGTGGTTGGGAAACAGGGATGAGCAAGTCTGCTGGGGCCCTGGCCTACAGGGTGTGGGAGAGGCCTGGAGGGTGGGGTGGACATTAGGCCAGGGACGGGAGGCAATGAGAGGGGTCCCCTTGCTAATCCAGCAGGGAGTGGGGGGCATCTGTGACCTGGCTGCCACCTCCCCTCGGTGCCCACCTGTGCCTATCACCCACTGCGCCGGCCTGTCTCCTCTAGCCAGAGGCACCCGTAGGGCAGGAACTGTGTCTGAATCCTCTCTCCCCATCCTGTGCCCATCCCAGGACCTGCACAGAGGAGGTACTCGGAGAAGGCTGTGGAATGGAAAAGTCACTGGTTTGGGGTTGGAAGGATCTGCCCTCAGAAGGCCCCCAGTACAAAGCCAGAAAACAGATATTTTGGTGGGGTTAAGAGTGGGCTCTATCATGAGAGGTTTAGGAGCACACGCTTAACACCTGGACTCAAGTTCTAGCTCCACCGTTGCCTGGCTGTGCGACCTTGAGGAAGTCACTTGACCTCCCTATAAAGTGGGAAAAACAATAAAACCCACCTCACGACCTTGTTGTGAGGATTAAAGGAGCAAACAGGCGTCAGACGGCCAGAAACCAGCTTTCCATGCATGGTTTGTGTCCATAAAGGCCACTGCCACATCTCCTCTCCTATCGTCTCTGCTGAAGTTTCCTCTGCTTAAAGAAAAAAATGTACGTGTGGCTGAGGATCCAGTAACACCTGGGTGTGGCACATCTCAGGCTGTCAGAGAAAATTCCGTGGACTCTGCGGGAACAGTCGCACCATAGAGGGGCCTCCGCGGAGGATGCTTTCCTCCTCCTCCAGGGGAGTTCTTTGTTCTGGAGTTTATTCTAAGGCACACAGATCCCATTCAGACCACCCATTTTGCCCTCCATTCTATCAACAAACGTTGATGGGTGCACACGACTGCCAGGCCCAAAGCGGGGGCACAGGATGGCCTTGACCTGTTACCTGCCCCAGGGGCCCACAGCCCGCTGGGTTCCAGACGTTGAGACCAGTCGTCACCACTCAGTGCCAGGGGCTCTGAGGAGGCCAACAAGGGCCTGTGGGGACCAGGCAGGGGCTGCGAGGGGCTGCTAAGCATCCCCGGGACTGGCATGACACCCAGGACCTCAGAGGGCTTTAATTTATGTCCACTCTTATCCAATGGCGGTGCTTCCTCTGCAAAGAGACTGCCACCCATTCCTAATAAAATTCCTCCAAACCTAGAATTCTAATAAGCAGATAAATGGGTAGTATCATGTTTCTTTTAAAATACGTATAAATAATGTTTCCTGAGCAAAGACTTAACGCATTCCCAATAATTCTGCACCGTCCTCATCACTCCCCTGGGCCAGTTTAGTTCTCCGGGGTTTGCTTCTCTCCCTGCTCCATGGTCAGGGCATCCAGCTGGTCCCATGTGATTCATCCTGGTTAACAAACTCCTCCCTGGGGCTTCCAGAGTACCAGGCACAGTGCCAAGAGTGCTTCAAATATTGACTCCTCTGGTCCCCAGGACAACCCTGGGTGAGCGGCTGCCATGATCCCTCTCCTTTTGCAGATGAGGAAACTGAGGCATAGAAAAGAGAAGGGACTTGCCCAAGGCTAAGCTGACTCTTTCCAAAGGGACCAGTGGTGACAAAGAGGGGGTCGGGCAAGCCATGACCGGGAGGGTGGAGTCCACGTCCCTCTGCAGAGCCCTTCAGGAGAGGGCGCCTGGCTCTCACACTTCCCCTCTGTGACCCGGAGTCTATCCTGCTTGAAAAGTGCAGGGTCCATGCCTCCCTCAAGGGCTGGCCTGGAAAACAGGGCCCAGCGTCCAGGACAGGGAGAGGTTCCGGGGGTTGAGAGGGAACATGTAGCAAGAGAAGACGCCTCCCCACCTCAGGGTGCGGGAGTTAGCCAACACTAATGCCTGCTGACATTTGCATTTCAGATAAACAGCAAGTGAATTTGTAACATAAGCATGTCACATGCAGTATTTGGGATGTACTTATACTAAGAAAGTATCCGTAGTTTACCTGAAGTACAAATCTAACTGGTGTCCTCTGTTCTTTCTGGCAGCCCCACCTCTCATCCCCCCACTACTCCCAATAGTGCTGGTAGAAGGTCAGGGTGCGGTTTGGTGCCCAAACTCACGCCCTTCTTCCTCAAGGTCCTGGTGACCAAAGGTGGTCACGTAGAATGATTGGCCGGGATGGAAGTCGCGGCTTTAGGAATGCTATCATCAGACTGGAGAACGTGCCTGAATTTGGAACAGACTGGCCTGGGCAGATGGCGGCTCCCCTGTCTCTAGCTGTGTGATCCAGCCAAGTCCCTTAATGTCCGAGCCTCAGTTTCCTTTCCTGCAAGTTGGGGCCAATAATAAATCTGCCCCACCTGCTCCCGGAAAGGCTGAGGGGATCGACCCCTCTGTCACGTGCAGACGTGCTCCTGGAAAGGTGAAGTGCTGCCCAGTCCTGCTGTATTATACTTTATTCACGCAATTTTAGTAATAATAAATGAACAGGTTGAATTCACTGCATGACTCCGAGGCCCTTCCAGCCCGAGCTCTCTCCACAAACCTAGTTTTCCGTGTGTACACAGAGCTAATGCAAACTCTATATTCTGGAGGTGGTTAAAAAAGACGAAAGCCGTAGCAAATTTGATTTAGGTGCCTAATTCCATTTGAAATGACTTCAGCAATAAATAAACCACTCTCTTTGATTCTTTTAAATCAGCACATTTCAGCAGCAAAGTGACATCTTGGAATCGGCAGTCCTCTCCATCTCGCTCTGTTGACCCAGGTGTGTCCACAGTGAAGGGACACCAAGGCCTGGCCCAATGCCAGGCCGCCAGCCTTTGCAAACACAAAGACTGTCTATTGCCAATGGCTTGAATCCTGGCTCAGCCAGGCAGTCAATCTCACCTGTGTGGGGCCCGCTGACAGTTGTTGCCTTATTCAGTTCCTCTGCAGTTGTGGGGCGCCTAAGGAGGCTTCCACAGGGTTGAGAGTGTGAATCGATGTGGAGCATCCTGTAGGGTGTCCGTGAGGGACAGGGAGGCTGTGGGTGGAGATGGTGGCCTGGGCAGGATTCCAGAACGGGAATGTGAGCCAGGGGTCCTGCCCTTTGGCCAGGAACAATTGCCCAGGGGTACTTCCTGGGGTCGGGGGATACTACTAGGGTGATGGGCATGGCTAAGCCCTGGAGTCAGACAGCCCAGGGCAGCCCCTTACCAATCAAGAGACGTTGGTGAGTTCCTGACCCCGTCTGGACCTCCACTTCCTCCCCTGGGTGGCGGGGAGGATAGAGGATGCGCCCCTAGGCTGTCATGAAGATGACCTCATAGCATCTGTCATCCCTCTTCGTGTGAAGAAAGCACCCAGCACAGGGCCTGACCACTGTCAGCTCAACGCAACAGGTAGAGAGCTTCCTACTAAGGGTCAGGACACTCTGGGGAGCTCAGAGACACAACACACATGCACACACATGCCCATAGACACACACATGAACACTCAGACACACACACACACGCAAACACACACACCCACGTAGAAACACTGATACAGTGACACCCATAGACTCAGACACACAGACACATACACATGCACTGACACACATACAGACACACATGCACACATATGTACACACACACACACACACACAAAGGGAAGACAGGGTCTGGACATAGCTGGTTGGATGTGACCACCAAGCAGCTACATCCAGCTCTGCAGTCACTGGTTCACGTGGACAACTGCCCGCTCCCTGACCCACACTCCACCCCAGTCACCACCCCAAGGTGAGCCCCAGCGATCAGGTGAGGACTTTACCTTTCACAACACTTGATAATAAAAAGAAAGCTGAGCAATTTGATGGCTTGGTTGTTAGGCTTCCTCAAAACGCCCCTGGGCCACTGGCTGCCTGGAGAGGCCTGTCTGGTCCTGGGCAGCGGCTCCTTCCCAGCCCCACCTCGCCCCTCCCCGCTCCGGGCTGTCTCTCCACTTGGAAAGCTCCCTAAAGCTCCATGGCGGGCCCTTAAACACAACCAGCAATCAGAAGCCCCTCCAGCCCTGGAACTGGTCGGGCCTCAACCACTGGAAACCACAGGGACCGCAGGGACCGGGGGACCACGGGCACCAGCAACAGGAGCAGCCACTGTCTTACAAGCCCCTGCTGCCCTTCGCCTTCTTCAGCGTGACAACCACAGCCCCTTCCTAAGCTCCATCCCTTCAAGCTTCCATGGGCCCAGAGCAGTTGGGGGACAGTGCAGTATGGAGGCCTGTTGTCCTAGCAGTTCCCAAATCCCCAGTGAGAAGCCCCTGTAAGTCAGGCATGGGCTTCCAGGGCCTTCCTGGGCCTCTAGTTCAGAGGGCCTGGCGTGAGGATGGCTAACACCCCTGGTGATCCTAATCACAGGGAAGGCTGGCACCACACTAAGGGAAACCAGGGCTTCCCAGCCCCCAGCAGCGTCAGAAACACCCGAGAGCTTGTGACACCACAGGTGGGGCCTCTGCAGGTCTAACCAGGCCCTGGAGATACTGAGGCTGCTGGGCGGGGCCCACACTTGAATGCGGATTGCTGCAAGCTGTCAAGGGACCTGCAGAGCTCTTTGAAGAGGTCATCTGACTTGATGGTTTGGGGAGGGACAGGGACATTGGCCATCACAGAGCTCCTCCACCCTCTGGACACCTCCAGCCGGCAGCCCACAGGTCCCTCTGATCCAACTTGTCCAAAGTAGGCCAGAAGCACCGGGACGTCTCTCTCTCCTCCATCTTCCTCACCTCTGCATCTGACTGGTCACCAAGTCCCAGGGTCCATCCATTCCAGTAACTGTTGCTGTGTGGCATAAAATTACCATTTATTGTATTCGAGGATGCATTTGGCAGGCCAGGAGTCCAGGCAGGTCATGGGGGACAGCTTGTCTCTGCTCCACCCTGTCTTGGGCCTCAGCTGGAAAGACTCAAAACGAGTGTGGAATCATCAGGAGGTATCTTCACTCGCATGTCGGGCAGTTGATGCTGACATCAGCTGGGACCTCAGTGGCATCTGTCCAACAGAACACAACATGTACATGTGGCCTCTTCATGTGGCCTGGGCTCCCTCCCAGCACAGCGACCTCGGAGTAGTCAGAGTTTTCTAAATGGATGTTCAGGCCTTCAAAGGTGTGTCTCAAGAGAACCAGAACCAGCCTCAGAAGTTATGCACTGTCACTTCCACTGCCTTCTGGCACCTAGAAGATCAGTCCAAATTTGAGGGGAAGGGACATGAATGCCGCCTCCCCATGGGAAGAAGGTCATAGAATTTGCAAACATGTTCCAAACTCACCTACCATCTCAGAAGTGTCTCCAGAATGCAAGGCCTGGTCTCCGCCTTGGCCTGGGGCCTCCGTATTTCCCATCTGGGCTTGTGAAACAACCTCCTCGTTGGTCTCCCCACCTCCAGCCCCACCCTCCAGGCCATCCATCACCAGCAGGGATGTTCATAACACAAGCAGGTCCAGTCGCTTCCCACTGGACTCCTCTAGCAGAGCCAGAGCCCCAGAGCCAGTTGTCTCACTTGCAGTATTCGTTTCTCCCAGCCTGCACAGCCTCCCTGCTGCTGCTCCAATCTCATTGCAATCCAAATCCTCCACTCTCCTTCCTGCTCTGTTGCCTTTGCATGTACTGGTTTCTCTACCTGGAAATGCCCCTTCTTCCCCTACAGGGATCCTAGGAAACTCCTATTTATCCTTCAAAACCCAGCTCCAACCTCACATCCTCTGTGATGCCATCCCCAACCCATTTATGATGATAATATAGGTGCAGGCCAGTGGTTCTCAGTCTTGGCTGCACATTGGAATCACCTGGTGAGCTTTAACATATGTTGATGGCTGGGTGCCACTCTCAGACATTCTGACTTAGTGGACTGGGGGCAGCCTAGACATGGAAACTTTAAAAACTCTTCAGGAGATTCTAACGTGCAGCTAAGATTAAGAACTACTGGTATAGACCAATGGTTCACAATGTGGCTGCACATGAAAACCACCTGGGACTTTTAAAAGCACAACTTTTCTCCAGGGCCCCACTTCAAATCCATCAAATCAGAATCTACAGACAATCCTAGACAGTGGCATGGATCCTTTAGAAAACCTCTCCAGATGATTCTAACTTGCAGCCAGGGTGGAGAAACACCCAGGTAGATTCTAGCTCTCACTCAAAAACATGACATTATGAGGCATGCTCAAAACCTCAGTCTAATTTTCGATTTATAGAAGATGATCTTTATCGTAGACGTGAACAAGGTCACAAGTCTTTCGGGTTTTTATAGAACACATCACAAGGCACTTTCTAATTCTAAACACAATAAATGAATGCAGAACGTAAATAATTGAAATATTAATTTCATGCACATAAAAGATGCTCTATAAATATTCATTGAATGAATTAATCAGTCAATCAATCAATACAGTCCTAGTTCTAGAGCTGCCCAAATACTTCTCCATCGCCCCGGTAGACTGGGAGTTTCCTGAGGGGGGACCCTAGCCCCAAACAGGGACATTTGATGAATGAGGCAATGAATCGACGCACAGAGCAAAAGGGCCCTGAAGGCCCGTGGCTATCTCTGTATTTTTTAGGTATGCAATAAATTTCTAAGTGAACAGGGAAATGCTAATATGTCATTTTTGTTGAAAGGATGACAATGTTACAATTTAATTATGGGAAAATCAGCTTGTCTAGGTTATTGTGCTTTTTTGGAGGCCTGGGGAGAAGCCCAGACGTGGTTTTCAACTCAGCAGGAAGCTGAAGGCTCACGGCCAGTCCCTAGCCATGCACAGACAGGCTGGTCAGGTGCCGGGCCCTGCTCCATGCACTGCCCCCGCCACGACGCGGTGGCTCAGCCTTTCCTAAGCGGCCCTCACTGGGGACGTGGCCTCTACTCTGTGACCAGTGGAGGGTGGAGACTGGAATGTACATCACCCCTGTCTTGTGATCTCAGCTGATTTGGCCCCTTGCTTGCAAGAATATTCCTTCTCCAGAGGCCCCCTTCAGCCATGGAGCTACAGTCCAGTGGTAAAAAGCAAGGGCTCTGGGGTCAGACAGACCAGGGGTCTAGTGTCTGGTCCACCACTTGTTAGCTGTGTGACCAGGGCAAATCACCGAGCCTCTCTGAGCCCTAGTGTCCCCGCCTATAAGATCACATCAAAGCAGTACCAGCCCCGAAGGTCATTATGAGATGAAAATGGAATGATGCCTGCAGAGCCTGAACACTAGGCCTGGCATGGAAAAATGGCTCAGGATTTGGCAGGTGACAGCACAGAGGTTGAGCCCTCAGACCCGAGGGCTGCCACTTAGTCACTATGCCGCTCAGAGCAAGTCAATTGCCTTGGTAAGCCTCGGTTTTCAAGTCTGTAAAATGGGACCAATAAGAGACTTCATCATAGATCATTGCAATGTGCAGTGCCATGAATGAGCAATCAGGGTGACTGGCTTACTCTGAGTTCTCAGTATTAGCTGCCGGCATTATTTTCACATTTAGGGGATCATGGTTATCAATAGTTGCCATTTATTATTATAACCAGGAGCTGACTCTTCTCCCAGCAAGGGTGTGGTCATGTTTTGTGTGCTGACAACATCCCAGAGACTTGGAAACAGCTCTTCTCCCACCAGCGCAGGCCTCGCCAGACCTCTGCGACAACTCTTTTCTCATCAGTGGAAAAACACGTGGTTCAACGGAGGCAGGGGGTGAGGGGAGCTGCACATCACAGGCCTGCATCTGCCCTCGTGCCTTCTGCTGCCACCAAGGCTGGAAGGAAGAACAAATTCAGGTCCCTGTGCAGGATGACGGGCCCTTTCCCCACTTGTAATCCGAGCCAGCTCTGCAACCAAACACCCTGTTACCCCAACCCCACCCCACCCTTCACCCCAGGGGGAGGGAGAGTGGGGCAGCCCCGCCTTCTCCACGCCCCTGAAGCAATCTGAGGGCCGAGGGGAACGTGTGCCAGGGACAAGGTGGTGGGTCAGGGGAACGCAGGCCGGGCCAGCTCCAGCCCTGGCTGGACACAAGGCTCCTTCCCAAATGCACACACGAGTCCCAGTACAGATAAGAGAAAGGAAGACAGAACATTCCTTTGGCAAAGAGAAACAGTGTGGCACTCTACCAGCCCATGTGCACTCAGGTGGCCACGTCCTTGAACAAAGGCCAGAGGGCCAGCTTCTCCCCGCCTACCGTGAGGAGATCAGCCTTCATCCCCATCAGGACCGTGGGGCAGCGCAGCTCTCCAGCAAATCAGCACTTTCCTAAAGCAGCCAAGGCCAGCCTCCCAGGTCCCCCAGGCAGCCGTGTGGCATCCCAGAGCACATGACCCAGAGAGGTGCATGCAGAGGAGAAAGATTGGGAGCACATGTCTGGAGGCAGGGGTTCCATCCGCGCTGCACATGGCTGGCTTCGGGACTCCGATGGCTTAACCTCTCTGTGCCTATAAAATGCGGATCAGGTAATTAATGCTGGGTACTTCCACATGCGGTGAGAGTTTGCAGAGTGCTAGGCGGGAGTTAGCGATCATTACCGGCTCTCCCTCTGGCCCTGGGGAGCCCCAGGCAGAGGAGGGTAAACTGAATCTGGGCTTCTGGGAGCAGTAACTCAGAGCAGCTCTCTGAAAACACGAAATTTCTGCAGTATCTCCTGTTTGATCTCAGAGTTCATGCAGACTTTATGTTTAATTCATAAAATCTTAGCTTGTTTTAATAAAATGGTGTTTTAAATTAGTTACCATCTGGTACATTGATGCATCTGGTAAATCAATGCTCCAGGAAGTTGTGGCTGGGGAGTGGAGCCCGTCCGTCCTAGCAGCAAAGGCTGCTCCTGGCTACGAGAGGTGAAAACCCCAGGACGCCTCCCACTAGGCTCATTCAGGTCCCCTCCCACCCACCCCATTCCCCTGAGGAGTCAGGGCTGCCTCTGGCAGGTGATCCCCCAGCCCCACCTCAAATGCGCCTGGGCTGCATGTTGGTGGAACTCTCCAAACAGCTTCTCATCTGGATTAACCTGGAAACCCGGACTGTGGGGAACAGCTTTGTGGGGTCATCTGGACACGGGGTCTGGGACACGATCAAGTCCAGCTCCCATTGTCCAGAAAAGGAAACTGAAGTCATCAGGACTGTGCCATTTCTGTCACCTCTTGGTGATCCCATTAAGTCTGAGACACAGCCTGGCTGACAGCCCTGGGGGGCCTGGTCTTATGCGAGGTTACAGGAAAGGGGAGGCTGGCCTCAAGTTGTGAGGAGGGCTCCGCGGTTCCTGAAGCCCTCCCTCCAGGTCCCAGGCCCAACTGCACTGTAAGAGCAGAGTTGACCCACCGTGGCGGTGACAGAAGCTCCCTTCTGGGCTGTCAGGAGAAGTCCCAGAGGGCACAGCTACCCAGACTGTCCTCCTCTTCCTGCGAGTATGTCTCCTGTCTTTCAAGAGCTTAGATTTGGGAGCCAGATGGGCCTGAGTTCAGATCCCAGCAAGTGGCCTTTGGCTTGGCTATCCGGGTCTCCACCTGGGAGGAGCTCTGGGGAAATTACCAGCTCCCTAGATTGGACCCAATAGCCACCACTAGGTGAGCACCTCCCAGAGCTGCGGGCAGCCCACTTGTCACCAAGGTCCTCGCCAGGACAGGAGAGCAGTGCATGCAGTGCATGCCCCCTCTAAGAGCTGCTGCAGGGTCTCCCTCCTCCCTGTGTGGAATTCCAATGAGATAGCCACGTGCATCCTCATGAGCTATGGAGCCAGCCCACCTCCCACTGGGGTAGGGCCTTAGGCAGGGAGCCACAGATATGGGACCCTGAGAAGGAGGGATCTTTGGCCCCCAAGGCAAAAGCTGATCCCAGATGTGGCCTGCCAAGAAGCCAGAGCTGGACCTCACAGTCATCCAGTCCAACGTTACTATTTCACTTGGATGTTAAGATGTCACATTTCTTAGTTTGTCCTAAATCAACGTAAACCTGTCTTGGAACACCCACTCAACAAGATGGATAAGCAATCTAATACCGTCCAGTTGGGTGGTCCCTCCAGCACCAGACAAGAGCTCCAGGAAATTTAGGGAGGGGGTCTTGGGTCTTCAGGCCACAGTGGTCCTCTTTGAGAGCTCTGCATCCAGCTGCCACGGTCCTGTGAAGGTGGGCAACTCTACTGTTTTTGTGCCAAGCTCGGACATGGCGACCTTAGCCATTGTGATCCAGGTCTCTGTGTGCCCCACAGAGGGCACTGCAGTTCTGTGCCATGCCCTTCTGAGACCCTTCCACCACCGCTGCTACCCCCGGAGATGTGTGGGAGAGGGGCCCATGTTCCTGCTACTTATAGAACCCACAAAACCCGTGACCCCAGCCCAGCCCCAGTCCACGCCTTTTCTCTCACTGGTCTTCTTTATCACTACTTTGAAAATACTTCTGTATAGTTCAAACGTTTTATTACTCATCATGTATTACTTACTCTCATTATTCATTTTTTTATAAAGAAAAAAAAAACAAAATAAAATGAATGGCCCTATTTCTTACTGAGAGAAGCCTGAGGTCAGCAGACAGAGGCAAAAGAATCAGGTGTGTCACCCCGGCAGGCAGGAGAGCAGAAAAGTTGGCAGCTGAGATCTGACATTCCAGGATTTCTGGCTATGCTACTTGCCAGTTATGGATGCAGGCAGGCTGCACAACCTTTCAAAGCCTTGGTTTCTTCCTCTGAAAAGTGGAAAGTAATTGTACCTGCCTCCCAGATTGCCATGGAGATGAATGGGCTCCTGCGTGTATCGTGCTTAGTGCAATAATGTGGGTTTATCATCATCCTCTTCCTCATCAGCATCCTGATGGATCCTGCCCCCAGCTGCTACCAGAGACCAGCGTCTACTCCCGACTCACCCCTGAATAACTCTAGGATCTCAATAGGCCTCTCAGGCTCCATTCCCTGCCCCAGGGCTGTCTTCATAATTGCGGGGCCCCATGTTCAAAATGAAAATGTGGGACCCTTGTTCAAAACCAGGGGAAAAGTGCTATTAAAGTCACTAAAATACCAAGCTTTCTCTTTTCTTCCGTGATACCTTTCTTCCTCTGTCTGTCTCTTTCTCTCTGCCTGTCTCTAGACTTGTCATGGTGTTTTTCATTTGCTGTTTAATGCCATCCTAAGTACACCATTCATCACTGTATGGTGCAGTGCCAGCTTTAAATGCAAATAAAAGAGCATTTAACTCACATGTGGAATCATGGAAATTACACACCTCATATTTCATACTTTGCACACCCAAGCATATTTTTGTCCTTACCAGAACAGTGGAAACGCTGCACGAAACTCAGCAACTTTATTTCAGTCCTTAATATTCTACCCACAGTCTGTGCCTTTGCCTCACTGCTGAGTAAGGAAGGACTGACGAAAAGGGAACTATGGTGCCCTGTCTCTCCCTTCCCTTTCGTGTCACCATTTTGAGTGTAAGTGCTTGACTAACACGGAAGTAACGTGAGTAAGAAAGGATAAGACAGGGTTCCTTGGTCTCTACCTCTCTCAGAACAGCACTGCCTTCTTTCTGCATTCAAAGCAGGCTGTGGGTTGAACGGGACATGCGGCCTAGCAGGATGTCAGCGCCCTCGATCACCCAGACCTTGACGAAACCTGTGTGCCTTTGAGTCTCGCAGGACTCGAGAGTGCATCAGGGCTCCACTGCAGTTCTGTGCTCATAGGGCTTCGGGAACGGCTCTGTGCGACTGTGGCAGCGCAGAACAAGTGACACGTATGTTGTGCGGATCTCCTCTGCTCACGTGCTGTTCCGTGGTCCCATCAGACTTCATTTAAAAAACACACAGGCCCTTCTGAGCCGGCCCCTGCTGTAAAATGGGCAGAACTTGCTTCAGCTTGCCTACCTGGGCTGGGGGGGCAGTGGGGGAGCACCACACGCAAGCGAGATGGTGGAAATGCTTTATAAGCCGCAATTCCCAAGCCCACGTGGAGCGTCATGCTCCTCCAAGGAGAGAGCAGGGGGCACCCTGAGCTCAGCAAGCATCCGCCTGGAGCCACAGGAGCAGCCTCGCCAGCCAGCGGGGAGATGGACAGCAGGGAGCTGATTTTGATTCCAGACAAGCTAGAATGACACAAAATCCATTTCCTGTCCGAGTCTGAACTGCGTTCAGGAACCCAGCAAGCTCAGCACCACAGCATGGTTCTCCCAGCGGCCGCTGGGCTGGAAAGCGACACCGCTGTCTGCAGCCCCACTCCACGGAGCTCGGAGGTCAAAGCCGGCTCACTGCTCAGAGCTTCGTCCCCGTCTGCGGACCTCGGAGCCAGCGGGCGAGGATGGAGGTCTTCGGCGACGGCTTCTGCCCAGCTGCTCTCTACGCGGTCGCCCATTTCCTCTGAACAAGCCCGTCCCCGCCCATCAGGGCTCAGTGGAGGTGTGAGGGCAGAGCCGAAAGCTTTTCCCTGTGTCTGCTGAGGGGTCACACGTTCCCAGCTCGGAAGGCGATTTCACACTCTCCTCTCTTCTCGGTGGGGAGCAGGCAGGCCCTGTGGACACGGGAGCGGGGACTCAGGTCGCACAGCACGGGGGGTCGGGGCTGTTCCTCGGCTCTGTCCAGCTCCATAGGCAGGACCGAAGAGGCACCGGACTGAGATCCAGAGGTCCCAGGTTCTCCAAGAACAGCCATGGAACCGGGGTCCCTCCACAGTGCGGAGGGAAGCCACCAAACCTTGGGTACTGTCCTCAAGTGTCACCTGGGAGCAGCGATGACCGCACGGGCACTGCACCAATCTCATGGCCACCCTGAGAGGGAGTGTCCTGGTCCACTTAGTGTGGACGCGCCTGAGGCTTAGAAAAGCTAAGTGACAAAAATGTTATTGTCCCAGCTTTACACATGAGGAAATTGAGGCTTGGAGAGGTTAAGCAACTTGCTTGAGGTCACCCAGCAGAGCTGAGGTCACACCCAAATCTGGGTAATGCCTAAGTTCACCCTCCAACTCAGGACAGAAGTGCCGGGAACAAATGAGCTCACACGTGTGACAGGGCATCGATCGCAACCTTTACTACGGGACAAGGTGCGTGGCTGTCACTCATTTTAAACACAGAAGGCATCTCATGGGCCACTGTTATAAAGAAAGGGGCCGCGTTGGGTGAGGGAGCCCAGCCTGTCTATCTCCAGTGCCCCTTGGCGCCCAGCCCAGACTGAGACATCAGAGGCATTCAGTCAGTGTGATGGGTCAGTAAATAAATAACGAGCAGAGACTGCACGCCCTGTGCTGGCCCTCTTCCTCTCCCAGCCCCAAATGGGGCAGTGCGCAGACTGCTTGTCCCTCCCACCCTGTCTCTGGAGGTTTGTTGTCCACGCGTTCCCCCAGCCTCCCTGGCTGTGATGCTGGTACCCAGGCCAGCATTTCTGCCCTTCAGCTAGAAAGTGCCCTACAGCCACGCCTCACCTCAGCCTCCACACATCCGAGTGGCGTTCTCCCCTCTGCCCTGCCCAGCTCTCCCCCACTCCCACCACACTCACATCGCTGTTTCTATGTTGGCCCCTCTGCCAATTGTATGCCTTCTTCTCCCTTTAGCCCACAAGTCTCGTCGAGACTCTGTCAAGCCTCCAGGTCCTTCTCTCTCACAATGCCATAGCCTGGGCTTCAGAATCACAAGGGTCCTAATTCCAGCTCAGGCCTTCCAGTCCCAGCTCTGAGCCCCAGCCCTCATCTGATGATGGTGCACTCTCCCTACATCAGAGGGAGAAGGGGTATGTATGTAATTGCCTGGCGTGTTGGGGCCCCACTGGCCTGACCACTCCTAGCCTATTCACGCTGATGTCCAACCAACCAGTCCACATACCCAGAGCTCTCAGGAGCACTCCCACTCTGAGGAGAAGGCTCTGGGGAAAACGTTAAAATTTACTAGGAATTCTAGAAAAAAAATTAAATGGACAAATTAATGAGTAATGGAATAACATCCCCAAGTGCTAAAGGAATATATAAATCTTCAGGTAGATGGGACCCACTGCCCAGGCAGAATCCAAGCAGAATGAATCCGCCCCAGAGGCAAAGAAACCCTCACCAGCTACAGACGTTCCTCACACTATTTCAGCCTCCATAAATACGGACAACCAAACAAGGGGCTAAAGAGCACCCCGGCACAAAAGGCAAGGATCCAGGTGAACAAGACAACAAAATTCAAGGAATGGAAATTCAAGAAGATACTGTGTACCCCAAAAGAGAACAGGTTGTGCTTAAAATGGAGCAATTAGAGACCAAGAAAGAGTTCTTAGAAGTGTGATTGCTAAAATAAAAATTCCATAGAAAAAACTCAAAATAAAGCTCAATAAATCTCTCTGAATATATATAAGGAGACAGAGGAAAATATATGAGACATACAAGATCAGTCTAATAAGTCCTATATCCATTTACTAAGAATTCTAGAAGAAATAAAATGTAGAAAATGTATAAATTATACAAATGGTAGAATAACCTCCCCAAGTAATGAAGGAACATATGAATCTTCAGATTGATAGAACCCACCAGGTACCAAGAAGAATGAATGAAAAAAGACCCATTCCCAGACATTCTCTTGAAAACTGGAACTCCAAAGGTAAGAAGAAGATTCTAAAGGCTTTCAGACAGGAAAAACAGATTATCTGCAAAGAAATTACAAGCACATTGACATATGACTTCTCATCAGCAACAGTGGAAGCTAGAAGACAATAGAGAAACACTCCAAAGTTTTCATTAAAGATAAAAAATTCTAAACTTAAAAATTCTATCTTTTCTTTAAAACATTTTGTTAAATTAGTGTAAGGACAAAATAAATACTTTCAGGTATAAAAATACTTTGAAAATTTACGTCCCAAATATTCTTTTTGAAAAACATTCTCTCAGGATATTCTCCAGCAAAATGAAAAAGAAATCCAAGCAAGAAAAAAGACGTGGGAATTCTTAAAAAGAGTAGAAATTCCAGGAGTCCAAGGAAAAAATTCCACGGTCACAGCTGGACAGCAGAACTAGAAACAATCTGCCCAAACCGTAACTGGAGATCAGAGAACTCGGAGAAGAAAAAAAGTCTTTGAGAAGAAAACATTTTCTTTAACAAAGTATGGTTGAGTGATGGATAGCCTTAAAGATATAATGGAGGTGTATAGTTCTTTTGTTAAAAAGGAAAAAAAAAAAAAAAGGTAATTAGAAACTTCACGAAAGAAAAAAGGAAAAGAAAAAATAATAAGAAAATGATAAAAAAACTAAAATGTAGCAAATTTTGAGCAACCAATGGATTATAACAAAAGAAAACCCTTTCATTTAGGCTCTTAAAATACTCTCTTTCTAGCATTTATTTTTTTCTCCTTCAACAACTAATCTGTAGATAAAGCACCAACCACTGAATTATAGCTAAGAATGTAATACACACATTATAAACATTAAGAGTGTGGAAATTACAGCGTGGTTGACAGACACTTGAGAAGGGATGGGATAAAGACAAGATGTAAAGAAACTATAGGAACACTAATTCTTAACACAGTTAAGATGTCCATACTTCCTAAAGCAATCTATAGATTCAAAGCAATCTGTATCAAAGTTCCAACAACATTTTTCACAGAAATAGAACAAAGAATCCTAAAATTTATATGGAACAACAAAAGACCTCAAATAGCCAAAGGAATCCTGAGAAAAAAGAACAAAGCTGGAGGTATCACACTCTCTGATTCCAAAATATACTGCAAAGCTATAGTAACCAAAACAGCATGGTACTGGCACAAAAACAGACACACAGAACAATGGAATAGAATCGAGATCCCAGAAATAAACCCACACGTCTATGGACAGCTAATTTTCAACAAAGGAGCCAAAAACATACAATGGAGAAAGGAAAATCTCTTCAAAAAATGTGTTGGGAAAACTGGCCAGCCACATGCAAAAAAATGAAAGTAGACCATTATCTTACACCATAGACAAAAATTAACTCAAAATAGATTAAAGACTTGAATGGAAGACCTGAAACCATGAAACTTCTAGAAGAAAACATAGGAAGTACACTCTTCGACATCAGTCTTAGCAACATATTTTCAAGTACCATGTCTGACCCGGCAAGAGAAACAAGAGAAAAAATAAATAAATGGGACTACATCAAACTAAAAAGCTTCTGCACAGCAAAAGAAACCAACAACAAAACGAAAAGACAACTTAACAGTTGGGAGAAGATATTTGCAAACCATATATCTGATAAGGAGTTAATCTCCAAAATATATAAAGAACTCATGCATCTCAACAACAAAAAAACCAACAACCCAATTAAAAAATGGGCAAAAGACCTGAACAGACATTTCTCCAAAGATATACAGATGGCCAACAGACACATGAAAAGATGTTTAACATCATTAACTATCAGGGAAATGCAAATCAAAACTATAATGAGATAGCACCTCACCTCTGTCAGAATGGGTATAATTAACAATACAGGAAACAAGTGTTGGAGAGGATGTGGAGAGAAGCGAACTCTCATATACTGCTGGTGGGGGTGCAAACTGGTACAGCCACTATGGAAAACAGTATGGAGATTCCTCAAAAAATTAAGGATAGAACTACCATATGATCCAGCTATTCCCTGCTGGGTATCTATCCAAAGAACGTGAAAACACCAATGCATCAAGATACATGCACCCCTGTGTTCATTGCAGCATTATTCACAATAGCCAAGACTTGGAAGCAACCTAAGTGCCCATCAAGGGACAAATGGATAAAGTAGATGTGGTATATATACACAATGGAATACTACTCAGCCATAAGAAATGATGAAATCCAGCCATTTGTGACAACATGTATGGACATTGAGGGTATTATGCAAAGTGAAATAAGTCAGAGGGAGAAGGTCAAATACCGTATGATCTCACTCATAAGTAGGAGATAAAAACAACAATCACATACAGACAGAGATTGGATTGGTGGTTACCAGAGGGGAAGAGGGGAGGGAAGAGGGTGAAAAGGACTATTAGGCACATGTGTGTCGTGATGGATGGTAGTCTTTGGGTGGTGAACATGAGGTAATCTATGCAGAAATAGAAATATAATGATGTACACCTGAAATTTATACAATGTTATACACCAATGTAACCACAATAAAAAAAGAACACGAATTCTATCCCTTACATGGTTGACAGTTGAAAATCTGTGCAAAGGTTATGGAACAAAAAATAGAGGTGTAAAGGTAGAATTTAAAGTTCTAAAAGTAACCAGTAGAATTGAAATATTAATGTAACAAGTTTCTTTGAAGGGATAGAGGTGAAGGGAGGCGGGGTAGCAGGAGTGAGCTAGGCCTGTCTTCATATGAGGGACTCACTCAGCAACACACGGGAGGTTGCCTGACCAAGAGAGACTAGCGACAGCAAAGTGTACGGAGACATGGGCATGAGACCTGAAGTACTAAAAGCAACTAAATCTATTTCTTTTTTTGTGTGTGTGAGGAAGATCAGCCCTGAGCTAACATCTGCCAATCCTCCTATTTTTGCTGAGGAAGACTGGCCGTGGGCTAACACCCATGCCCATCTTCCTCCACTTTATATGGGACGCTGCCACAGCATGGCTTGCCACGCGGTGCGTCGGTGTGCGCCCGGGACCGGAACCAGCAAACCCCAGGCCGCCGAAGTGGAGCGCGCGCGCTTAGCCACTGCGCCACTGGGCCGGCCCCCTAAATCTATTTCTATAAAGTAACACTTAGGGTGGAGATCGTAGGAAACGGTCTAGAAGAGTTTTCCCTTCTCCTCTTCTGAGCCATTTGAGTTGTTTCTTACATGCATACACATTTCTTTCATAGTAAAAATAGAAATGTGTTCCTCTGACCAGATCATTCCCTATAGCCCAGCTCCAATGCCTCCTCTTCCACGAAGCTTTCCTTCACCCTGGGAACACAGAGCTGGAGGAGACACTCTCCCTCACGTGAAGGAGTGCAGAAAAGCCAGGAAGTTTCTCTCACTCCTCTGGGTTCATGGCACTCATCCTCTCTGTCTTCTTCTGACACACTCTCAAGAGGGTCTCAAGTCACATTTATATTTCTGTCCTCTCAACATCTCCCTCTGAAATAACAATAAAGCCTCAACAGTGTGCTAAGTGACATGTAGATGCACGATGAAGCAGGGACTCACCTTGCCCTCAGGGAGCCCCCACTCTAATAAAAGAGATTAGCCACACACAGAAATGTCCAGAAGACGAAGTACCATGGTAGTCAGCATCATAAGGAAAGTTTAAATAAAGGTGCAGGAAAAAGAGAGGTTACTCAATGCAGGGTATGATGGGCTAAATTGAGTCCCCTCAAAATTCATATGTTGAAGTCCCCAGCACCTCAGAATGTGACTGATTTGGAGACAGGGCCTTTAAAGAGGTAATTAAGGTAAAATGAGATCATTAGAGTGGGCCCTAATCCAATATAACCGATTTCCTGATAAGAGGAAGAAACTTGGACGTGGATACATACCAAGGGAAGACCATGTGAAGACACAAGGAGAAGAGGGCCATCTACAAGACAAGGAGAGAAGCCTGAGAAGACATTAACCCTGCTGGCACCTTGATCTCAAACCTCCAGAACTCTGATAAAATAAATTTCTGTTGTTTAAGCCCCCCAGCCTATGGTACTTTGCTATGGCAGCCCTAGCAGACTGTTACACAGCAGGAATCAGAAAGAGTTTCTGGAGGCCACACGTCAAGGTTCATTAATAGGATGACCATACGTCCAGGAACTAACACCTCCCTTTCAATAATACTGTGTAGGAATACACAGGAACATGAGCAGCCAGGGATAGTCTTCCATTACCAGGTGGCAGGAGAAATCTCCAAGTCTGCTGCTCTTTCCAGCCACTTATTATACCAGCCAGGTGTTCTATGACCTGTGCCACAGCTCGTGAGAGCAGGCCCTCGGTCAGTGGGGTCAGCAGGTTACGTGAGAGACAATAAGTAATGTATATGTGAACTACGTGCACCAAATAACATGGCTTCTAAAACTCTGTTCTCTTTTGTTTATTCTTTTTTCTCTCTGTGCTTCAGTTAGGATAATTTCTACTGACTATCCTTGAGTTCACTAATCCTTTATTCTGCTCTGTCTAGTCTGTTAAGCCTAACCAATTAATTCTTTACTTCACACATTGTTGTTGTTTTCAGTTCTAAAATTTCCATTTGGTTTCATTTTAGGGTTTCTGCTTCTCTACTAAAATTCTCCACCTGTTCAACTACATTGCCCATTTTTTTCATAATTTTTAAATCATATTTGTATCAGGTATTTTAAAAGTCTTGTTTGTTAATTCCAACATCTAGATCATTTGTAGGTCTGCTTCTATGTACAATTTTTTTCTCTTGATTATGAGTCTCATTTTCCTGCTTCTTTACATATTCTGTATTTTTTAGTTGAACTCTGGACATTGCATATTACACAAAAGTAGAGATGAGGGTAGATAACTCATATCCTTTCCTCTGTCAAGCAGCTAAGCTAAAGAGTTGATCACTTTGACCCAGATAGGAATTGAGCTTGGTTGGAGCTGGGTTGCAACTTTAATTAGTTTCAATTTACCTCTGGTTTCAAAATGTTTGAGATTGAAATCAGGCCTCCCCTTCCAGCACAGCTTTGGGACCAGGCATCATGAGACTATGAGATCTCCTGCTTTCTAGCCACACCCTCAGCTGTAACTTACTCAGTTATTAGCAGGCAAAGAAGATTAGTTTTACATTTGGCGCTCTTCAAAATTCCAATCCCTCATGTCAGCTCACACAGTGATTAAAAGTTTGGCTTATTTTCTTCCAGCAAAATATCTTTATCTATGGCAAACTCACCCCTCTTCCCACTCATATACTGGGTAGGAACATCTCCCAGGTATAAAATTAGCCACCAGTCTTTGTTCTTTTAGGAAGGATTAGTCTCTCTCCCTGGTATATAAACATTTTTGCAACCACAGCTCTTCAATAGCTTTTTAAATATATATAATTTTTTATCCACAGTTTTCTTAGTGTTTCTTCAAGAGAGACAGTCTTTTACTATTTTCTACATTCTAATCAAAAGTAAGACTTGAATTTCCTTCATTTTCAATTCTAAACTATCATGTTCACGTACACAAATGAAGATCACTGTTTACATGTTGGCTCCATTAGAAAAACTATACAAATTGTAAAATTATGCAAATTTATTTCAGTGTCATCAGATTCTTCAAACAGGAAATCAGTTAATTCCAATATTTATATTTTTTTCATCCAAGTCGTGGACTCAAAGTAAAGCTTTTGGAAGTTTTCCTCATTAACTGTGCATCATCTGAGACTATTATGAACACCATTGTGAGGCTGACATTGCAGCTAAATAGTTCTCATTTTTGCCATGATAATACAAATATAGTTCTTGGTGAAGCACAGCGTCATGGTAAAAACAACATCCTTACTAAATGAAGAAACCTATGAAGCAGAAATTTACTTGGAATTGGTGATGGTGCACATATAACTCATAATCGGATCCAAGGAGGCTGATATTCTACCAATTTAAGTAAAAGCTGAAGTTGCCAACATTTTGTGACAACGCTGATGAAAAATGAAAAAAACAGAAAACATGCTTCAGCATGGTTTAATGTGCTTTCTCTCTTTCCTGCCTGCCATCTCTCAGGTTTTAGAAGAGTTGGAGTTTTGAAGTCAATTTAAATGTCCTACAACAATACTGATTTTTTTTGTAAGTGAATGCTCTAAATTTTGGATGCATGTTGTTCTAAAAATTAGATATTTTTGATCAAATTATTCAGCATATGGACTTTCAGTTTTTGAAGCTTGGAAAGAATTGCATTAATTGAAAACAAACCTTGCAAATGAAAAGACATTGGAATTTATTCCTAAAAAATAAAGGAGAAAGGGAACATATTAACTAACGAGAGCTCAATATTGAAATTCTATAAGGGTACTTCAAAATATCTTGACTTGTAAGAAGACTCTTTTGATGGAGCTCCTATTTTTAATTTAAAAAATTACATTCTGTCCCAAAAGGGCATGAAACTGAAAAAGCCTACAATTTTGCAGCATCTAAATTTAATGGGAAGTTCAAAAGAATCATAAAGACAATTTGTTTGTGAATTTTATCTTGTAAAAATATATTTTGAAGAAAGGTACTTTGAAAGGAGGCAAAAAGACAGTACCTGGTAAAATATTTGGGCTGAAAGAGTTTCACATTTTAAGGCCAAAAACTTAGCACTGAGAACAGCCTTCACTTGCCCTGAGCCAACTAGCTACCTCAACACTTGTAGAGAGAATATTTTCCCAATTTAAAATATTATCATAATAATTTCAAGTTTACTATCCACGAAATGTTTCTTTGAAGAAGATTATGGTAAATTTTGTGAAAAAAATATTAATATGTTGAGACCATACGGAGAAAAAAAATTAATACCATTGACATATCAGAGCAAGATGTGACTTAAGAAACTGATTAAAGTACACTATTCTGCTTTTGTTATTTTTAATATTCAGATAGTCAATATAAAAAAGTGTTTTTAATTTTTACTTTATTGTACAAGAATGTATGTTAGTTTTTGTTTTAGAAAGAATTTTATTATTGAAAAGTTTTTAATAGAACCATTTATGACACCAGTATAATAAAACCAATCTGTCAGTCAAGAAATAAATATATTCAAAATATACAAAATTTTAATCACTTTAGAAGCTCCTTTCACTCTCAAAAGTGCCGTGGTGTTGTCAATAAAACATATGGTCACTCTAGCCATGAAGGGTGAGGAGGCCTATTAGTTTTCTATTGCTACTTAACAAATTACCCCAAAACTTAACAGTTTAAAACAGCCAACAGTTATTATCTCACAGTATAGACAAGATATTGTGTGGCTCAAGAATCCAGATGCGGCTCAGCTGGATGCTTCTGGGTCAAGGTCTCCCGTGAGGCAGCGGTAAAGTTGTCAGCCAGAGCTGCAGTTAAATCTCAAGGCTCGACCGGGGCTGGGAAATCTTCCAGGCCCACTCGTGCAGCAGTTTCAGGAGATGAGCCTCCAGACTCACTAACACGGCTACAGGCTGGTATTAGTCGGCTCTGGTTGCCATAACCAGTACCACAGACTGGGGCTTAAACAACAGACATTTATTTCCTCACAATCCTGGAGGTTGGAAGTCTGAGATCAAGGTGTGGGCAGGATTGTTTCTCCTCAGGCCTCTCTGCTTGGCCATCTTCTCCCTGTGTCCTCACATGGTCTTCCCTCTGTGTGTGTCTATGTCCTAATCTCCTCTTCTCAAAGGACAGCAGTCATATTGGATTAGGGCCCCCCTAATGACCTCATTTTGACTTAATTACCTCTTTAAAGACTATCTCCAAGTGCAGTCACATTCTGAGGTACTGGGGGTTAGGACTTCAACACAAGAATTTGGGGAGACACAAACCAGCCCCTAACAGGGCCTCTCCACCTGAGTGTCCTCACAACACAGCCACTTGTGATTCAAGATTGGGAGGAGAGAGAGAAGAGAGATCTAAGACACCAAGACATAAGCTACAGTCTTTTTATAATTTAATCTTGGAGGTCACCTCCCATCTTTTCTGCAATATTCTATTGTTATAAGAGAATCAGTAAGTCCAGAGGAGGAGGGGATTGCACAAGAGCGTGAATATCAGAAGGCGGCCGTCTGGGAGGCTGCCTTCCACACTCTGTAACCCTTTTGCTCACGTCCACTTAACAGATCTAGACTGAGAGTGGAAACACTTGCTTTGGAAAGGCAGTTCATCCTCCCAGATCTCTAAGGAGACCATAGTAAGGCCAAAAAACATGTGAGCCTCTTGGGCTGCCCAGCATGACTAAAAGATCAAGGCCTCCACAAACAACAGGCATGTGCACACAGCTCTCTGGGCTCATCGGAAGATGAGCGCACAGCTGGGCGTCTCCCCATCAAATTCCGAGGTAGAAACTGTCCAGTAGGCTGACTCACCTCAAGGTGGCAAACTTGAGGTTTTCTCCCTCAACTGCATGTAGTCTCATATGTGAAGCCATAACCAGGAGCCTAACCAAGGTCACCAGCTGTGCAAACCTCCCCCCAAGGTTGGGGTCCCACCTCTCTGTGGGGTGTCCCCACACAACTTCCCAGCACTCTGGACCAGACCCAGCTGAGGTTTTCGTTTGTTCTCTAGATTGGCTTTCCCTCCACTACCTCAGCCTCTGATTTATGCTTAACAATTTGGGACACACGCTTCTCCATCATCTTAGACACTGCTATGCAGCCTCTTTCTCCTTCACAATGTTCACACATCACCCCACACTCACAGCAGCCTGGCTGCCTCCCAGCTGGAATCATTTTAAAATTGCTGTAAAGTGTCGGGGGTAGAAAACATGGGGCCTGCGATGATTTCGGGATTGTCCCCACCACAGACAGGAAGGGCTGAGAGGTAGGAAATGGAGGAGAAGGTGTTCTGGGCAAAGCCAAGACATCAAGGATGGGGAATTGGGAGCTGGTGTAAGGAACTCTGAGCAATCCAGGGTGGTGGGAGTTTAGGGCAGTGGAGGAGGAGAAAGGTGGGGGGCAGGTCAAGAGGGATTTGCCTATCAGAGGAAGAAGGTACTGTGCGCAGGTCTTGTATTCTATCCCTGCGAAGGCCATGGGCTCCTGGGGGCAGGACACAGCATGCTATTCACCTCCGCATGCCCTCCTCTCCCACCACACACACACACCACACACACCATATACACCACACACACCATACACACACAGACACACACACACCATACACACACACCATACACATATATCACCTGCCAAGCAGAGTCACATAGACACAACCCATACACACTCACATGCATGCACGCACACTCATATACAGTCACAATCACATACACACATGTGAGCACACATGTGAGCACATACAAGTCACACATGCACACGTATTCACACGTATACACTATCACCTACATGTGTGCACACACAATATACAAGTCACACGCACTTGCACACATGGTCATACACACACATGCACAGCACACACTCACACATCGCCACACATACACTCACATGTGCTCACACACACACTCTCACACACCACACAGCCCCTCCAGCACCATCCCAGGCCTGGCATGCGGCTGGTGCTCTGTGGGGGTTGACACCATTGACGAAACATTAAGTCAGGGGAAATGGTATTGGGGGATCCTTTTTCCCCGACTAATCTTTCAGGTGTTTAACATCGGCTCCTGGGCGTTCACTGCATGCACGTAGAGCCCGTAACTCGTGCTTCTCAGAGCTGGAGAAATAGCATTCCTCTTTCCTGCAAATTGCCTCTTAACTGACCATGCTTTGGGGGATATTTAATGAAACACGACTTTGTAAATTGGGCCGTGTCTAAGTCCCATACTTTACTAAAGCACCTGGGGGAGGGGGAAGCATAAACAATCCTCCCCAAGCAAACCACCTCCCCACGTTTTGGGGGTCCTTTTAAGCGAAAGGGAAACTTTTGGGAAAATAGTTCATGGCCTAATAGCTACTCAGTCTAGGGGGCTGCGGCTTCCACCAGCCCCCTGAGCATGCACCGGGAACGGTGCATCCCGGGGGAAAAAGCACAGTTGAATTTGTTGAACTATATTTTCTAAAGAATATCCAATAAATATGCATTATTTTGTAATCAGTTAAGGGTTATTTTTTAAGAGGAAAGAAATAATCCTGTTGACACAATGCATGCGAAGAATTTAGCAAAGTGCCTGGCAGGAAGAAAAGGCTCTATAGATATAGATATTGTTTTTTGGTTGTTTTAGCTATAAAGAACCCACTGGGAGGGAGCCTGCTTTCCGAGAAATTAGCATCCTTGTTAATTTGATGCTCCTTCCTGGAGCCCCTCAGAATCCTGCTTCTGAGACGGAAGGCTCAGTGTCAACACAGCTCCCCAGTCCCCACTGAAGAGGGAGGCTTTCCGCACACTCCATTCTTAACCACCAACTTGGGACACGAGAAATCCCAATGAAAATGCAGCAACGTCGGGAACACTCCCACAGTCCTGACCTCAGTGTCTGCCTCCCAACAACCCCCTGGTGTCTCTCTTTTATGACGGGGCTCCACCAAGCCTGCTATTTCATATTACAGCGTTATTCTTTATTTGATTTCAAAATTATTCTTTATGTGTCGTCTTTTTCCTTGAGCCATTTTCTCCCTCCAATGAAATCCTGGCACCCAAAGTAGCTCTTAAAACTAAATTAATTATAAAAGCATATTAATGTCATCCATATAGCAATGAAATTAATTTATTCAGTAGATCCAAGAGGAAGTCATCAATTATGACCAGCGACTGTAGCATTTTGTGTTAACAGCATTTACAATTCTTACAAATTTTAATATTTCCTCCAGCAAGAATTGCCATAAATATCACCTGCTGTGCAGCCTTGATTTGTGAATTAAGTGTAACTTTTAGATGTCACTAGTGTTCAAATACTACATATTTTATTCTTATCAAGTGTGTGTTCTGGGGATTTATCCTTCTACGAAAAATAAGGATCTCCATTCTCTTAGGGATGAACTCTGCCCTCCAGGTGTGGAAATATGCAATCGAGTCTGTGCTGGGATCCATACAAATTTCTTGGAAGTGTTCCCAACTTTCCCACAGGTTAAATTCCCCAAGATACAGTATAAGCTCAACACCAGGAAAATCTATCTGCACCCTCGTGTCAAGATCTGAATACATCTAAGGGTCCCGAGTGGCCCAGTCTCAGAATGAGTAAGACATTCAAAGGAACAGTCTGGTCTTCATTTATGCCTCTCAAAGGCCATTTGAGGAGATCCAATTCACTAGCCATAGCAATTCTTCTTAAATTTCTCTTTCCACTCAGTTCTTCTAAGTCACCCCCAAGACCCACAGCTAGCCGGAAATCCTCTCTCAGCTGTTCCCCAAAACTCCCCAAGAGAAGATAGCTGACATATATCTGACAAATAACGTGTATCCCAACTGTATAAGAAATGCCTACAGGGCAATAAGAAAAAGGCAGACATGCCAACAAAACAAAGGGCAACCAACAGACTAGAACAGGCAATTCACAAAAGAGGAGGCACGAGTGGCCAGCAGGCTTGCGAGAAGGGGCTCAGCTTCTTGAGTCCTCGGAGACACGCGAATTAAAACCACAATGAAATCAAAACAGAACACACTCACTAGAATGACTACCATGAAAAAGGCAGAAAATGCCAAGTTATTGGCAAGCATTGGAGAGCAACTGGAACTTTCACACATTGCTGGTTGGAGTGTAAATTGGTACCATTTGGAACGCCTTTTGGCAGTATACACAAGCTGAACATATGCATTCTCTATGACCTAGAAATTCCACTCCTAGGTAAATACCCAAAAGAAATAGTCCATATGTTCACCAAAAGACACGTACTAGATACTAGAATATTCATAGCAGTTTTATTCATGATAGCCCCAAACGAAAAACTACAAAATATCCATTAACAGAAGAATGGAACAGGGTTGCCAGATAAAATACAGGACACTCAGTTAAATTTGAATTTCAGATAAACAACAAGTAATTTTTTAGTATAAGTATGTCCCATACAGCAATATTACCCAAAATGTGCTGCTGCTATGCACAACGTGGATGGATCTCACAGACACAACGGTGAACAAAAGAAGCCAGACACAAGCAAGTACAGTTTGGGTGGTTCCGTATATGATATTCAAAAACAGGCAAAACTCATCCACGCTGTTAGAAATCAGGATAGTGAGGGGGTAGGTATTTTCTAGGTGGGGACACGAGGGGCATTTTGGGAGCCTAGAATGTTCTGTTTCTCAGTCTTGGGTGCTGGTTACACAGATGTGTTCACTTTGTGAAAATTCATCAAACTGTACACTTTTGATATGTGCCCTTTTAAAAATATAATACATGCTTATAGCAAAAAGTATTTGTTGTTTATCGGAGGTTCAAATTTAATGGAGTATTCTGAATTTTATCTGACAGCCCTATTCCATTCTCCTGTTAATGGACATCTCCATCAACACATATCAGAAGTGTATTTTGTACGTCAATAAAAGTTAAAAAAAAAAAAAAAAACCCTCATAGACACTGCTTTCAATACGGATCCTCCTATTTTTTCTCTAAGAAGGGAGTGGGGAAATGCCGGTGAGCAAAGTTGGAATTTTTAGTGGGCTGGGAGTAGGGTCAAAGCAGGAAACAGGACTGCAAATGCTCATGTAGTAATAATTTTTGTAACACAGAAAATCAGTCTTTCAAAGTCCAGAGATAGAACCTGTTTCCATCCTCTTAGGATTTAAATTTAGGTTGCCTACTAGGTACCTTCAAAATTTGTCTGTTTTTGTAGGAGAGAGGGTGGTGATCAAATGTGTTTATTTGAGTCCCTCTCGCCCTCCCCCACAATAACAGATCCTTGGCCCCCAGACGGGGATTAGGGAACCAGCAGAGACCCCCAACAGGGTCGGGAGGGACACTGAGAAGTGTGGCTGCTGGTTAGACAGTGTCCCGTTAAAGTGGAAACAAAACTTATAGCTGAGAAGAGCAACAAGTCAGCTGAGAAGCTCCATCCAAAGATCAAAAAGCAGCCTAGGAAAGGCAGCAGAGGGCACTGGTTAGACTCAGCCCCAACATTGTCTATGTGCCCTTGAGCACATTACCAGCCACCTGAGCCTCGATTTTCTCATCTCAAAAATGGGGATAACAGGGCCGGCCCTGTGGCTTGGTGGTTAAGTGCGCGCGCTGCGATGCTGGTGGCCCGGGTTCGGATCCCGGGTGCGCATCGAGGCACCACTTCTCCGTTCATCCTGAGGCCGAGTCCCACATACAGCAACTAGAAGGATGTGCAGCTACGACATACAACTATCCACTGGGGCTTTGGGGGGAAAAATAAAATAAATAAAAAATCTAAAAAAAAAAAAAAAAAAAAAAAAAAAAAAAAAATGGGGATAACAATGATACCTACCTCGTTGGGTTGTTCTGGGAATTGGGTGAGATAATGGATGGCAGATTATATTCTCCCAAAGTGGCCACAATGTATTTCCTGCTCCACACGCTCCTCTAGAACCTTGCCACTCCCCCGTCAAGGTGGAGTCGAATTCCCTTCCCTTGAATCTGGGGGGAGCAGAGAACTTGTGACCGGCCTGTGACCAGTGGAAGGTAGCAGAAGTGATGCTGTGTGACTTCCGAGGCAATGTCATGAAAGGCGGTTACCATCCCTTTGTTAGCTGGGATACTCGCCTTTGGAGCCCTGGGCCTCCACTAAAGTCCAGCTACCTGGAAGCCACCATGCTGTGGGGAAACTCAGGCGCCACTGAGAGGCCACGTGTAGCTGTTCCAATGGACAGCCGCTGCTGAGATGCCAGCTAACAGACAATATCAAGTCCCAGAAGTGAGTGAAGACACCTCCAGATGATTCCCACCCCCAGCTGGCCGAACCCGCAGGTATCAGCCCTTGAGTCTTCCCAGCCGAGGCTCCAGACATCATGGAGCAGACATGTCATTCCTGCCGTGCCCTGTCCAAATCCCTAACTCACCTCCAGGAGTGTGATAAAATGGTTGTTTTAGCAATTAAGTTTGGGGGTGCTTTGTTAGACAGCAAGAATAACTGAAATACAATGTCTTGTATCAGTTAGCTTTTGCTGTATAACGAACCACCCCAAAACTTAGTGGCTTAAAACATCACGCACTTATTTAGCTCATGACCCTATGGGTCAGTTAGACGGTTCTTTGCTTTGAGCTGATTCAGCAGATCTCTCCCGGGCACTCTCATGTCTGTGGTCAGCTGGCGGGTTGGCTGGTGGCTGGATGAGCTAGAAAGCCTCCCTCACAGGTCTGCCAGTTGGCAGGCTGTCAACTGGGCAAATGATGCAACTGGGCTGTGGTTCTCTCGTTATCCAAGAGGCTGGCCCAGGCTTCTTTGCAAGGGAACAGAGTTCCAAGAGCAGCAAGACTGCGCAAGCTTCTCAAGCCTCTACTTGTGACATACTCGCTAACATTCCCTGGGCCAAAGGAAGTCATATGGCCAAGTCCAAGTTAGAATGAGAGGGCTCCTAAAGTAACATGGGAGGAAGGTGTGACTCTAGGGAGGGGAAGAATCCACGGCCATTTTTGTAGTCTACCACGTTCTGGCACAGAGCAAGCCTCCAACACACGTGGGCTGCCCACATGCATAAGGGACACAGAGCATGTATTGCTCTGCACTCCCTGGACCTAGGCTCCCTGGACCTAGAGCATAAGGTGTCTGAGAGGAGCAGCTGGGGATGAGGGTGAAGAGATAGGCAAGGGGCGGGTATGAAAGGCATTCATCCCTGACTCCTCAGGGACAGGAAGTGTAGCAGAAGGGGACAGAGTTTGAGAGTCAGATGCCCGGGTTTAATTCCAGCTCTGCCGCGAGCCCCTGTGAGGCCCCTTGCTAGTCCTTAATGTCCCCATCTTTCATTAGGGATAAGAGCACCTACCTCTTAGGGCTGCAGTGAGAATGAGATGAGGCCAGGTGCCCAGGCCTGGAGCAGCCCTGCCAGAAGAGCTGCAGGTTGGCTGTAAGTGGGCCCCAGAGGCTGGCCGAGGTCTCTTTTGTGCCTGCTGAGTGACAGTGGCTGGCAAAGACAGAGCCAGCGGGAAAAGCTCCCCAGCCAAAGCCTTCACAGATGCTTGCTCCCCGAACTCCCTGTTATTGTGCTACAAAAGACTGGTGCAGCTGCTCACCAAGAAATGACTGGTGCTGTGCTTGTCTGAGGGTCGACCCGTGCAAATTGCAATTGCTCAGATTCCCGCACCTGGCCAGCCCAGCAGGTCCACGCGGATGTGCTTATGTACGCATTTCTCAAAGGCTCCTGCTGGGTGGTGCCAGCTGGTATGACTGACGTCCAGCAGTGGAGCAGAGCCAGGCCGCGGGCCCAGCTTGCAGGGTTAGATGTCCAAGGAGGAATGGTGCACTTTCCAGGGGCTGCATCCCAGAGCAGGCTCAGGAAGAAGCTTTTCCTGCTGCAGGATATGCCCAGGAACCAGGCTGTGCATGCAAAAGTGCACACATCTCACACACTCCCACCCACGCACCTGCCAACCCCCTTACAATGGCATGCCGTGGGGTCCCTCACGTGCCAAGATGCTGTCTACTCTAGGATTGCTACCCTCATCATCGCCAGGCCTTGTTGATGGGGGAGAGGTAAAGGCAATCCTGTAGAACGAGCAACAAATGAAAACACGTGGGCCTGAGATACCCCAAAGGTGCAAAGTTCCGTGAATAAAGTGGGAACAAGAGGATCCAGACCCCCCTGGAACATTAAAATTCAACTTGTAAACCTTAAGGGTCAAGGGGAGATTTTTAAGCATCAATGTGATGGCCAGTCACGGAGATGGGTTTCAGGACCACTCCCCTGGGGACAGTTAGAGGAAGGAGAGACTGGACGTGGGTGACCAGTTTGGAGATTTCCACAGCCCAGGGGAGAGCTGCTGGGGGAAGGAGGGGATGGAAAGAGCTCAGAGGAGGTGCCCAGGTTGGCATCAGCAGGCCCTGGTCACTGGACGTTGGTGTGGGGTGGCTGGAGGGGACGGGTTGACTTCAGGTTTCAGGTATGCACAGTGGGGTGGGGTGGGGGCCATTACCCCAGCCAGAGGGCACACGAGGAGGAACAGGTCTAGGGAAGAAGCCGGGCTCAGTTTGGGATGGTTTGTTCAGTCCGAGGGCTTGTTCAACTCTCAGCTGTTCATCATCTCTCCTGCCCTGTGCTGCAGCCACTCAGGAGGCCCTTCCGCTCCCCGCAGACAAGAGGACAGGCTCCACTTCCCATTTCTACAGCTAAGGCCACGTGAAATGGTCAGGGTGAAAAGGGAAGGGATGTCCCCACGGGTTGCCGATGAAGGAGGGGACCCGGGAGAGAGGGTCAGGCGACCGTGATGGAGCCCTATCAGGGGGCATGTCTGCTTCTGGGGCTTCACTCCGCCTGAGGGAGCCCTAAGGTCCTCAGGGTGCACATTCCATCCCCTAAAGACATCCGTCTTCCCTGGCATTTGACCCTCCAGGCCTGAGCCCCTGGTGCAGTGGGCCCATGACACACCGCCTCTCACAGGCAACCGGGAAGCCCTCCAAGTCATGTGTCACCCCTACCGCCGTGATCTAAGCCTGACCTTGGCTGGGACCCACAGGCCGTGCACACACATCCACACCCTGCCCTCGCTGATGGTGAGCACGATGCAGAGCTGTGAGAGGGGTTATTTTTGAAATCTATTTGCAAGGTAGATTTCTCATAAATGCAGAAAAGCAAAACAAATTCTCTACATTTTTTAAAGGCAACACAAAAACTTTATAGATTCTCTGAATGCATGTGTTTGCAGCATCACTTTTCTTTACCTCGTGGTCCTGCATGTTCAGACTCTGCAGGCGCTCCTGCCCCAAACCACCAACAGCTCCAGGAAGCAGCCACTGGGCACCTGTGGGGCAGGAGGTATGGGGGTGGGGCTGCCACAGGCATCTTGGGGGCCCTCTAGAAACCAGCACACCCCAGGCACCCACCCCTGGTAGTGACAGGCTCCAGACTCTACCAAAGAGAAGGGCAGAACCTGGGGGCTGAGTCTCAGGTCTCAGCCTCAGGCCATAGGAAGGGACATACATCCACCTTGGGGTCAACAAACTGACACCGTCTCCACCAACATTCTGCTGTTCCTTCCCTGAGCTCCCCATCTCCACGAAAGGTGCCACCCCCACATCCAGGGCACAGCATGCAAGAGGGGAGGGAGGCCTCTCACACTGCTGCCTCCCCTCCCTCACTGTTCCTATCTGTCTCCAGGTTCTGGGGTTCCACCCTCCTGGGCTTCTCCCCTCCACCCCCCATCACCATTCTGGTCTCCCACAACTAATGTCTCTTGCTCCAGGCAGCCTCTACGTATATGGCAACTGGAGGGGCCTGCCTGAAGCACAGTGTATCTGTCATGCTCTCCCTCATTAACCTTCTGTTGTTCCCATCACCTACCAAATCAAGCCCACACTCTTCAGTCTCGCACGACCTGGCCCCACTACTCCCCCAGGGCCTCAGACACATCGCCTGGACTTCAGCTCTTGCGCCTTTGCTCAGATGGGGCTCCCTTCCCGAGCAGCCTCCTTCTCCTTAGCAGCTCTGAAATGTCCTCCTCCCGGCCTATCCTCCAGGAATTCTTCCCTGACCCCCGTTGAGACCTGCCCTCCCCTGGCTGCCCCACGTCCTTCCGTGTGCCCTGAAGGTACCCACCCACTTTGGGTTACAGCCTTTTATATTTGCCATGTCCTCCAACCTTTGTGAACTCCAGAGGGAAGGGAGGGCCTTCCATCTTCATCTCTGGAGCCCCTTGATCAGTTGAGGTGATGCTAGCTGCTGTCACAGATAAACCCAGACTCTCAGTGGCCTAACACAGTAACAGGTGAGGTCTCACTCACGTCCCATCCTGGCCCGGCGGCCTTCCAGGGGCTCATTCAGGGCCCCGGACTCCATCCATCCTGTGGTTCTACCCTCCCCTCGGCCCTTGGAGTCCTCTCTATAGAGAGAGCGCATCCTAGTTTCGTTTTTTGTGTTTTTGTTTTTTTTTGATTGTGGTAAAAAATACACAGCATAAAATTTACCATCTTATGTGTACAGTAATGTTAACGTCATGCACATAATTGTGCAGTAGATCTCTAGAACTTGTTCCTCCTGCAAAGCTGACATTCTTACCCATTGAATAACAGCTCCCTTTCCCCCTCCCAGCATACCCAGTTTTCAACCAAGTCAGCTATGACGTGTGTCACTTCCACTCACATTCTGATAGCAAGATTTCACCACATGGCCGCACCCTGAGGGGTTGGGAAATGTAGCCACTGGGTGGGGAGCCCTGCAGAAGGGAGCACAGACCTCTGCCTCGGCTCAGCAGAGTGCACAGATGAGGCCTCGATAAACGTGTGTTGAACTGAGCATATCCAGAGCATGGAGGAAAGAGAGCCTTCGAGGAAGGAAGGAGGGAGGGTTCATGCTAACACTTCCTGAGCACCTACTGTGTGGGAAGTGCTGAGCTGGGCGTGGTCACACACGTTAGAGCCACCCAGTACTGTGGAAAGAGCCCTGACTTGAAGCCAGACAGGCCCAGTCCAGATTCCGGGTCTCTGAGCTTAGATGAGTTAATGAATTTCCCAAGTCCTCCATGAAATGAGATGAGATGCACAAAGGGCCTGGCACACAGTAGGTATTCAAGAGCAGGGAGGCACTGTTATTATTTACCTCACATAATCCTGCGATAGAGAAATCCAATCTCCAGTTGCCTTGGCCACTCGTCCAGTTAAGTGGCAGGGCCAGATCTGCCCTGGCACTAAGCCTGCACATAGCTCCCCAGGGCATCCCTGAGATGTCCTCTGACCTCCCAGCTCTGGCTTGATGAAGATCAGGGAGCCAGGGACCCCTCTCCAACCTCATGAGCTCCCTCCACTGACCTGTGGGATCTACCAGATGCCGCCACCTCCCTCCACACCCTTTTCAAGGAGCTTCGCCTGTCAATTCTCAATAAAAATACTGCAGAGCTGTGGCCAAGACCTGCTTGTTGTCTGTTCACCCAGCCTTCCTGCTGTCCCCCATCGTTGCCTGCCGAGTGAGTCCTCGCCTCCCACTGTTGACCTTTTCCTTGGTGTATCAGCCGTTGGCCCTCTCCACACACGCCGTCTCCCAGAGCCCAATCTGCAGGCGCAGCCCCCCCGCCTCTCCTCGAGAGTCCTCCCTCTTCAGGCCGGTGCAGCAGACGAGCTCAGCAAGGAGCATTCAGACATGCCGCGGCTAAAGAAAGCAAATCTGAGCTCGTGTCCCACGGGTGTTCCTTGGGAAGAGGTGTGGGCTGCATGGCTGACGGGGAGCAGGACCCTCAAAACTGACCCAGCGTCAAACCCAGCAGTGCAGGTGCAGAGGCATCATCAGGTCCCAGCCCCTCCTGCTGGCAGCTTCCTAAATGCTGTGGATGATCAAACAGACATTTACACCTCCTCCCCGCTGCCTGGCGCACCGCCGGCCTTAAGCTTCAGAAAGATGCGGAGGAGGGTGAAAATGTAAAAACCACTCCTCCCTGCTTGGAAAAGGACCTGTGTTCATTAGAACATTCTTACCTCACTGGCATGAGGCAGCTTATCACAGAGAAATATTGATTTGTGGTCAGTCTCTGGCACTCCCGGAGCTTGCTTTCATGTTCGCTGGGCCGTGTGCATGGAGAAGGCCCCTGCCCACGGCTCTGCTTCCTGTGCTGCGTGTGTGCTGTTTGATCCTGAGCCAGGGCGGCTGCAGGCTGGCAGGAACCGTGGGCGGGAGGCCAGGCCGGTTCAGGCGCCTGCAGCCCGCACACCGCCTTCCGGGCCCTGCAGCTTGTTAATGTTTGATGCATCACCCTCTTTCTTCTGCACCAAGGTGCACAGCAGAATGGAGGCAAGTTAAATCGTTGGAGGGGGGCCTCAGAGGGAGTGTTGAGAGGGAAATAAACCTCATTGCTCTTCATCAATACCTGAGGCCGCTGCAGGCAGGGCATGCCCAGGATCACATTTTCCTTTCTCCCTCCACCGCCCTGGAATTAGGCAGGACATTTGTCATCTTTGGGTGCTCAAATGTCAATCTCAACGACCTCTGGTGGGGCTTCCAGCTGCCTCCATCCTTCTAGACATGTGGTGTTTTTTCCAGGCTCCGCAAGGCCGGGCCCTGTCCAGAGGCTGCAGATGCTCTGGCCACGGCAGCCTACAGGACACACCTAGGATTTCAGTCCCAGAGTCAGTGCCCCCTGATTCCCTGCCCCTGATGCCCCAGGCCCCACAGCAGACAAACAGCTGCAGACCCACCTCCAGGCCCGAGGCCATGGGCACCAGCAGAAGAATTGTCAGCAGCCATGACCATGGCAAGAGGAAGGAGCAAACTTCTATCACCTGAGGTGGGGAGGAGGGCCAGGACCCCAAAGCACAGCATGACACTGGGCTCCTCAATGCTCCCCGAGATCCTTGCCTCCTCTCTCCTGCCTCCAGGCGTGGCATATGCTGCTCCCTCTACCTCAGACACCTCCCAGCCACTTCCCACTGCTCATTCCCATTGGACTTTCAGGTCTCAGCTTGGGTGTTGCTTCCTCCAGGGAGCCCTCTCTGACCACCCCAGACAGAGAGATGCCCCCCTCCCTCTCTCTCAGCTCCCTGCACTCCCCGCCCCCCATGCTGCCCCTGTCACTCTGGGAGGAAGAGCCTGTCGGTGGGTCTGTCTCCCTCTCCAGGCCGTGAGTTCCACAGGGCCAGGCAGGGACCTGGTCAGCTTGCTGCAGTCCCTGACATAGCACCTTCATGAAGATCTGCTCTCTGAATGAAAAGATAAAAAGAATAAAATGAATGAATGAATGTAGGCTTGTGAGTCCTTCCCAAGGACCTGTATTACCCAAAAGCCCAGGCCATGTTGCTGCAGAGGTGAGCCCTAAGCAACCATGTGGCATGGACAAGCTTCTCTCCTGCTCTAGCTGCCCCGGCTAGTGGGTGGGGCCTCGCCTCAGCCTGACTCTGAGCTTCCAGACCTTCCAGGCCAGTGCCCAACAGCCCACACCCCACAGACTGGAGCTTTCTACCACTGGCTGGCCCCAGCTGAGGCTGGCCTTTGCTCAGGCCAGGCCCTTCCTACAATGGGAGTTGGCTGTGGGCCTGGCACTGGCAGGCTGGTCCTGCTGCTCCCCATGGAAGTCAACCACCTTCCACACTCACTGTGCTGGACACAGCTAGCTTCCTCCTGCTGTGTCCCACCACCCCCCCCACAGCCCATCTTAGGACACTGGCTCCGACAGTACGATGAATGCCGATGGACCCTGGTGTCCCATGCCCCACCCACCACTGCACCTCAGGCCTGCCCCTCCAACCTGGATGGTAAAAATCAGCTCACTCAAACCTGAGTCCCATTTGTCAGACCTCAGAGCTCCAAGATCCCACCCTCAGGGCACCGTGCTTCTCACTGCACTTTCCCTTCCCAGTGAAAACACTTCCTGTCTGTCCTCTTTGGGTGTGAAGACTTCCACACTCTCCCCATCTGGTGTGAAGACTTCCATACTCTTCCCATCTGGTATAAAGACTTCCATACTTTCCCCGTCTGGTGTGAAGATTTTAAAGACGTCTACACTCTCCCCATCTGGTGTGAAAACTTCCACACTCTCCCCATCTAGTGTGAAGACTTCCACACTCCTCCCCCATCAGGTATTAAGACTTCCGCGCTCTTATCATCTGGTGTGAAGACTTCCACACTCTTCTCATCTGATGTGAAGACTTCCACACTCCCTGCCTTCTGGTGTGAAGACTTCCATGCTCTCCCCATCCGGTGTGAAGACTTCCATGCTCTCCTCATCTGATGTGAAGACTTCTACACTCTTCCCATCTGGTGTGAAGACTTCCACACTCTTCCCATCCAGTGTGAAGATTTCCACACTCCCTCTCATTTGGTATGGAGACTTTTCTGCTCTCACTATCTGGTGTGAGGGCTTCCACACTCTCCCCTTCCAGAGTGCACCCCTAACACTCCACTTTGTTCAAGCTATTTTCCTAGCTAGGAAGGCCTTCTACCACCTTTCTGACTGTCAGATGTTTACAGACACTTCAAGACCATGTACCAATCTTCTCCCTCATTGAATGTTGTCCTGATCACTCTGACCAGAGTGAGCTTCTCCTTTGTCTGGACCTCCATTTACTCATCCAGCATTTCCCACAGGGGCATCACCTCTCTGTTCATTGCCTGCTATGAAACGAGGCAAAATCTTCTAGGGAAACCCCTCTCCTGGCGCCCTATCTGTATCCTCCTCACCCCCATCCCACATGATTCAGGGGGCTTCTCTCAGCCTGACCTGCCCTCTGACTTGGACGTTTCTTCCCAGGCCTGGCATCTGCAGCTCATTTCTTGCTGTTGGTGCAGCTTTTCCTCTGCTCAGCTCAACAGATCAGTGACAGCCCACTGAGTTGCCCTCTCCTTTTTGGATTTTGGTTTGGCCCCTGGATCCTGCCTCTCTGATCATGTCTTCCCTCCCCATTCTATACTTCGCAGACTCCACTCCCAGCCCAGTCTTTGCCTTCAGACCTCCTGTCCTGTCCAGGGCCCTAGATTCCTGCATATCAGGGGTTGAGTGGGCCATCCAGCTGAGACAGATGTCCACTGTTCCCTGGACAATATTATTTGCACACAACTCCTTCTTCCCCCCGCACCCTTGCCCTGGGATCCCATGGATAGAGATATTTCATTCGTTTTTGTTGTCAAATAATATTCTATTGTACGAATAAACCACTTTTTAATTTATCCACTCATCAGTGGATGGATATTTGGGTTGTTTCTATTTTCCAGCTATTGTGAATAATGCACTATGAATATTTGGGTGTAAGTTTTTGTGTGGACACACGCTTTCAGTTCTCTTGGATATATACCTAGTTGTGGAATGCTGGGTCTTAGGGTAGCTGTGTTTAATCATTTGAGGAACTGCCACACAGAGGCCTCTTCTCCTCTCCGCTGTACTTGGACCTGGGAGGAGATGAGCCTGGAGCTGCTGGCTGTCTTGCCAACACATCGAGCCTGAGAAATAAGCCAGCATGGAGGAGAAAAGAGGTGAAAGAGAGAAACTAAGCCCTGGTGACATTGGATCAATCAATCCACGAACATTTCAGCTATACAAGTCAATATATGCCTTATTCGTTTATTGTTTCCCTCATTCATTCACTTATCATTTAAATGAGTTTGAGCTGGGTTTTGGTACTTGAGAAAAGTCTTAACTTATTCAGGCTGAATCGCCTTCATTCTAGTGCTGACTTCCAGCTCTGGACTTGTTCTCGCATTGGTTTTGCTCCTAAAGAGAACCCACAGTGGTCACTCGGTCTCTAAGCCCACCAGGCTTAGATGACGCAGGGATGACCACAGCATCACTGCGCTGATGGGGAGCAGGTCTGCATGGCCTGGGATGGACCAGGCCCAGTCCTTCCCCTCTCATCACTCACAGCAAGACTCACCTCTCAGCGAGCAGTGAGGCCCCTACCCTTCCACGTCATGCATCCTTTCACCATCGACCTCTCTTCTCTGCCCACGTAAGGTCGTTTCCCATTCAGGGATACAGCCCATCACTTTTCTGCACTCTCCATGCTCCAAGACAGTAGTCCAGGCCTGCCAGCAAGGCTGTCTCTATAAAGCCACGTGCCTCTTGGTGGCTCCATGACTTTGTCCAGATAGAAGTCACAGATTCCAAAACTACTAAGTCAGGTCTGCTAAAAGACTATTGGGAATGGTTCAGTTTGAGATGGAACAGTAGCCAACATTCAGGGGTTGCCATGGGCACTGTTTTCTTCTCTTCTTACACACAGAGCTGGGCTGAGCAGCCAGGAGAAACATAGGCAGAGCCTTGCCAAGGAAGAAATTGTCTCTCACTCACAGTGACTCTCTTCAGGCACAGGAAGGAAGAACACTGCTTCTGCCTGGGATTTAGTCTGGAAACACTCGAGCAGGTCTGCATCCCGGTGTAAAAATCTCCAGGCCCCTGCTTGCAGGTGCGGACAGTTAGAGCAGAGATATGCAAACACCTCTGCAGAAGGGCACAGTGACAACTCCGAAAGGATGAGGGTAGACAGCATTTTCTCCTGCAAATTGGTGAGCCTACGTGAGGACAGTGGGCAGGTGTGCTTCACCAGGGGGACAACCCAAGGACACAGGTTCTACCCATTTTTGGCCATCCAGAGCAAGCTATCAGAGTGTCATGTAGCCAAAATTTCCCAGCGTGCTTCACTTCATGCTCCTGGTCCAGAATCACTGTTGGCAAATGTTGCCTTGGGTTAATTAGACTTATTAATAAAATGTGATGGGAGGAGAGCCAGTTCTGGTCCATGTTTTAGATATTCCCTAGGGAGTTGGCGGGGGGGGGGGGGGGGGGGGATGGGGGGGGAGGACTCTGCCAACCCACAGCAAGGTTCCATAAAGCTAATCACTCTGAGGACTCGTAAATTAAGGGTTTGACACAAGTGTTGAATATCTGAGCTCTTTGAGGACAGGAATCAGGTGCCGCTCACCTCATGTCGCAGTGCCCTACTCAGCCGGGCTCACAGTCGGACACGAAGAACCCCTCCAGCACTTTTTGGGGAGTGTGATATCCCTTCGCTATGCCCTGGATGTTTGGAAGGAAGGATCACACACACAAAAGGGTTCCTGTTAGACTGTTCAGCACACACAGCAGTCCAGAGAATGAGGCCAAATGACTCTTTAATTTTCCCCCAAATCCCCCAATGGGCCTAGTAAGCACACTTTGAATGGGCAGAAAGGGCTCCCCTCTTCCTCCTCCCCACCGTTGTCCCATCCTTCTCTTAACCCCTCTGCCGTCCCCCTAGAATCCCATTACTTCTGCATCCCTGGCCCTAGCCAGTCTTTCAGTCCCACTGGCTTTGCCCCACTCCATGGGTGAAGGGCAGGGAGAAAGTTGGGATCCTGAGAGATGGAGGAAAGGGGTTCCGTCCAGGTCCAGTCTCAGACAGAAGTATCCACCTGGCAAACATATCTTGTCCTGCCCAGGCTGACTGCCCTTAACTCTGCAACGGTGCCATGAGTCTCGTCTCTTTGCTCTGCCCTCCAAAAGGCTCACTCCTGTTAGCCTAACCTGCAAAAGGCCAGTGCTCCACGCTCCTTGAAGTGACGAGGGAAGCAGAAAAGTCCCACCCCTGTCAGAGCTCCAAGAAAAAGCCCCCGTGGCCTCATGATATCTCCATCCCAATGAACATTCCCCCCCGTACACACGCACCCCATGGAAAGTGAAATAAGCAAAGGAGGTTCTAGGAAAATGATGAACTCACCAGCTCTTTGCAGACCTGACCCCTTTCAACTCTCGAGAGAGTTCTGTGCTTGTGCTGTCCCTAAGAACCAGGACAATTAACTGCACTTTGCACTTAACCTTTCCCAGTCTCCAGAATCTTCTGTGCATTAAATTCTCTCCGCCTCCTCTCCACCTCACCCACAAAGCCTACGCCTGTCTCTGGTTGGAACTTTGCTCCCCAGAGCCTGGGCTCTCCCAGGAACCTGTCAGCAACTGAGCTCCCTGTGGTAGTGACGGAAGGTGGCCGCCAACTCTGTCCTGAGGGTGGAAGCCACCATCCTCGAGCTTCAGCACACAGCCACTCTACCTCCCTTTCCATACTCGACTCTCGTCCCTTTACTGAGCAGCCAAGCCGCTCCTGGTTTTATAAAGGGCATGCTTGTTTTTACACTTCCAAAGTAAAGCAAAAGAAAGATCAACAGTGAAATTGGAAACAGATTCACAAATGCAGAGGGGTAGAAAGGGAAAAATTCTCATCCTCTCATCATTGCTCGGCCAGCTGCATCCCATGCCTGCTCATAGGCAAGGGGCTGGCCTGCTACCCATGGATACTTGTCGGGCAAAAGACAATGTCACTCTAGCCAAGCTCCTTTGTAATGGACGTGTTCATTCAATGAACCAGAGATGGCATGGGCAAAAGGTGGCCGCAGTACTGGCTTTATTCCAGAGAGGGTCACTCATAGTCCCGGCCTTCTTCCACGTGCCAAACAGCAGCCATTCATTTCTGCCTTTGAGGTAGATAAAAGACAGAATACAGGGTGAGGGAGAGGGAGAAAAAGTGAATCAGCACATGAGGGCAGCAGAGGTGAGGAAAGGGCAGCCAAGGGCCTTGGAACCATCTTGGATTTGACTACATGTTCAGCAAAGCCCAGGTTATCTGAGATCCCCATCTCTTTACACATCCTGAAAAGAATGGAGAAGGTAAGTCATAACACCAGTACCAGAGCCCAGCCTGCACCTTCCAGCCCGGGGCTCCTCCAACAGACCCAGCTGCCAATTAGTCTGAGTGCTTCCAAGAAGCCATAACAGGTCATCCATACAGGACTTGAACTTCTGGAGTAGGGCAGACTAGGTATCTTGAAAACCTTCTGTACTGCATTGAATTGTGACCTCCCACAATTCATGTCCACCTAGAACCTGTAAATGTGAACTTATTTGGAAATAGGGTCTTTTCAGATGCAATCAAGTTACGACAAGGCCATACTGAATGAGGATGAGCCCTAAATCCAATGACTAGCATCCTCTTAAGGAGAGGCAGATTTTAACCTAGAGACCCACACGGAAAGAACGCCATGTGACGACAGAGGCAGAGATTGGAACGCTACATCTACAAGACAAGGGGTGCCAAGGATTGCCAGCCACCACCAGAAACTAGGAAGAAACGAGGAAGGATCCTCCTCTAGAGCCTTTAGAGGGAGCAAAGCCCTGCCAACACCTTGCTTTCAGACTGCTAGCCTCTAGAACTGGGAAAGAATGCATTTCTGTGTTTTAACTCACCCAGTTTGCAGTAATTTGTTGCAGCAGCCTTGGGAAACTAATACACATTTCTCTACAAAATACCTAGAAATGCTAGTTAAAATAAAACAGAAACCCCTACCTAGATGAGCTCATAATAAATTAAAAGGCAAATATAATAGGGAAAATGAAAACCAGAATAATGATGATGTTGCCACATCTTTCTTGGGAACACGCAATTAACCAAGGGGCTGATGTTTTAAGGACAATTTAGGGATAGAGACAAGGCGTTGGGCCCACACTGAGCTCCACGTAAACCTCCACCTACAGCCAAGACCCTTGAAGGCCACATCTTCAATAAAGGAGTGGAGTAAGAAAACAAACCTCCCACTGACAAAGGGAGATGACAACAAAACTTGTCTCTCTCGGCCTAAAATCCAGGTAGTGGGGGAGGGGGTGATCCTACCTTCAGACAGGTTTGGGATTAAGATTTATATTATACATGTACACCACAGGAAACTTCAAGCCAAGAAATTATTATAAAGTCATCCCCAGAAGGTAACACTTTGGGGGACCTGGAAGAAGAAAATGCAAATACTCTCTGTGAGCACATCACCTTACCCCAGGCCCAACAGGAGCTCACAATCCAAAATTACAAAATGCATAAGAAAACAAATGGAAAACCAAACTTGCAAAAACCAAGATAAATAACACCCAGAAGAATTAGGTCCCCAAAACTTAACAGAATTGCTGGATACCAAATACAAAATAAGAATGTTTAAAATATTCAAACAAATAAAAGATAAAATTAAATACATAAGGAATAAGCCACTCTTAATAGAGACCAGGCAGATTTGAATTTGAAAAATAACCAAATAGAAGTCTGTGTGTATGAATGTTATACATACACACATATATTACATATATACACACATATATTACATAGGATATATGCATGTATACCATATTAGGCAGAGCTGAAGAGATAATTAGTGACCTAGAAGAGAGACATGAAGAAAGTATCCAGAATATAGCAAAGAAAGAAAGGTTAAGAATAGGAAGAAAAGTTGAATATACTTCTAATTAGAGTTCCAGAAGACAAAGGGAATGGAGAAAATGGAGAGAGGCCATATTGGAAAAGAAAGGAATTTTCTAGAATTGGTTTAAGAGATGAATACTCATATTCAGGAAACTTAACAAATCCCATGAAGAATAAAGGCAAAGAAAGCTACACATAGACAGATAGCAGAACCCCATGCAAAGAGAACATCTTAAAAGCATGTAGAGAGAAAGACAGATTACCCACGTTGAGACTGGCAATAAACTTCTAACGACAACAACAGAAATAAGAAGTCAGTGGAAAAATATTTTCAAAATACTGATGGCAAATATGTTTTCACTAAACTAGTATGCATAACTAAGCAATTATTCAAAAACAAGGGCTAAATAAAAATATTTTTTCAAAGAAAACAAAAATGCTTTTAGCCATGACGGAGTAAGAAGGTCTAGACTAGAAATTGGACAAAACATAGGAAACATCTCTTTTCAGATATTGGAAAACAGGTATCATAGAACTATGATCTCTGAGAAAAGGAAAACAGAGTGAATCTCAACATAACTCAGGCTAGCGGCACTTCTGGTCTGTGGTGCAAGGAGGAGAGCTCAAACAGAGAGCTGCAAGCCCAGAGTTGAGGAAACACACTGGTGTTCAGGGAGGCCACGGTAACTAGAATTTGTGGGAGAGAATACCCAGGAGGAGGAAGCATCACAAAGAAAAGTAGAAATTTAAGTAAGGGTCCACTTGAGTCTTGGGCTGAATACCACTCTAGGCGTGAATAAAATTACAGCCCCACAAGGCCAACAAGAACAACTTCCAAGGAAAGAGCCATTAATGAGAAACTGTAAGAGGAGCAATTCCATCACACAGGGCCAGGAACTAATCGAGTTCCCTCCAGACAGAGTGGAGAGATGTCATTCAAAACACAGGGCATTCCGTAGAGAATACAGAAGGGCCAGGCCTTACAAGTGGGAGCTAAATCAGTCATGGAATAAAGGATATTTGATACCTGCTCAGAAATCCTAAAAACAAACCTCAAAAGAATCAAACTAACCCACTAATTCAAACTAAGTAACTTAACTGCCTGTCTGAAAAAGCTCAACGCTTTTCCTTCAAAGTTAAAAGAATATATGTAAGCATCAAATTGCTTAGTCAAAGGAATATACCAAAATCCAGCACTCGACAGTGTAAAAATCACGAAGTTCATCATCCAATCAAAAATTATTACACATACAAAGAAATAGGATAATGTGTCCCCAAACTGGAATAAAAATCATTCAATAGAAACCGATCCAAAAATAGCAGAGAAGATAGAGTAGAAAAAGACATTAAAACAGCTACTAGAAAAGTCTCAAATGAATAATCTAAGCTTCCATCTTATGAAACCAGGGGAAAAAAAGGCAAAATAAACCCCAAGCAGGCAGAGGAAAAAAATCGTAGAGCTATCAGAAATGAGTGAAATTGAAAGAATAGTTGAAAAGATCAATAAAACTGATAAACCTCTTGAAAGACTGACAAATTAAAAAAGAAGGAGGGCCGGCCCCGTGGCTTAGCGGTTAAGTGTGTGCGCTCCGCTACTGGGGGCCCAGGTTCGGATCCCAGGCGCACACCGATGCACCGCTTCTCCCGCCACGCTGAGGCCGCGTCCCACATACAGCAACTAGAAGGAAGCGCAGCTATGACATACAACTATCTACTGGGGCTTTGGGGAAAAAAAATGAGGAGGATTGGCAATAGATGTTAGCTCAGAGCTGGTCTTCCTCAGCAAAAAGGGGAGGATTAGCACGGATGTTAGCTCAGGGCTGATCTTCCTCACAAAAAAAAAAAAGAAGAAAGAAAGAAAACACAAATAACCTACATCAGGAATAAAAGAAAAGATATCACTGCAAACCCCACAGAGATTAAAAGGATAGTAAAGGAACACTATGAACAACTCTATGCTCATAAGATTGACAATGATAAAATGGAGTAATTCCTAGAGAACAAGTACTACTAAAACTCCCCAAGATGAAATATATAATCTGAATACCCCTATAACTATTTAAAACATTGAATTCATAGTTAAAAACCTTTCAAAATAGAAATGTCCAAGCACAGATGGTTTTGCTGGTGAATTCTACCACACATCTAAGAAATAAACAACCCTAATTCTAAATGAGCACTTCCAGAAAATAGAAGAGGAGGGAACATTTCCCAACTCATTTTATTACGCCAGCATTACCCTGCTGTCAAAACCAGACAACAATAGTACAAAAAAGAAAACTACAAAGCAACATTTCTCATGAACATAGATGCAAAAGTCCTCAACAAAATATTATCCAGTCGAATCCCACAACATACAAAAAGAATTATGTGTCATGACTAAAAGTGTGATTTAGCACTGCTTGAGAATACAAGCCTGCTTCAATATTCAAAAATAAATCAATGTAATACATCATATTAGCAGTCCAAACAAGATAAACTACATGATTATATCTATTAATGTGTAAACGCATATGACAAAATTCTACATCTATTTATGATTTAAAAAAAAAAAACCAACAAACTAGGAATAGAAGGGAACCCCCTCAACTTGATATAGGGCAAATATAAAATACCTATACCTAACATCATACTTAGTGGTGAAATGCTGAATATCTTCCCCCCAAAGAACAAGATAAGGATGTCCAATCTCACCACTCATATTCAACATCACATGGGAAGTCCTAGCCAGTGTAATAAGGAAAGAAAAAGAAAGAAAGCCATACAGATTGGAAAGGAAGAAATGAAACTTCCTGTTATAGATGACATGATTGTCTGTGTAGAACATCCCAAGAAACCTGCCCCCAGAAAATATGTCTTAGAACTAATTAGTGAGTTTAGCAAAGTTGCAGGACTAAAAGTCAACACAAAAATCAATCACATTTGTATATCAGTAATGAACAACTAGAAACCAAATTTTTATTTAAAAATACAGTTTACACAATCTTGAAAAAAATAAATACTTAGACATAAATATAACAAAATGTGGATAGAATCTGTATGCTAGAAACTATAAAAGCTGATGTAAGAAACTAAAGAAGCCCTAAATAAATCAAGAGACATACCATGGTCATGAATTGGAAGACTCGCAAAGTTAAGATGTTAATTCTCCCTAGATAGATCTATAGATTTAACACAATTCCAATCAAAATCTCAGCATGAGATTTTAAAGATATGGGCAAACTAATTTTAAAATTTTAACAGAAAGACCAATAAACTAGCAAAGCCAAAACAATTGTTAAAAAGAAAATAAAATTGGAGGACTGTCACTAGCTGATTTTAAGACTTTCTAAAAAGCTACATTAATCAAGACAGTATGATATTGGTGAAGGAGTAGACACATATATCAATGGAACAGAACAGAAAATTTAGAGATAGACCCTCACAAATATGCCAACAGATTTTTGACAAAGGTGAAAAGGCAATTAAGTGAATAAAGTATAGTCCTTTCAGGAAATTGTGTTGGAACAATTGGACATCATGGGCAAAAAATAAATTTTTTAAAAACTGATCTAAACATACACCATATACAAAAAAATTAACCCAAAACGTGATATAGATCTAAGTGTAAATCACAAAACTTTTTAAAGAAAACCTTCATCACCTGGGATTAGTCATTCTTAGATATGACACAAAATGCAAAATACATAAAATAATGACAAAATGGACTTCATCAAAATTAAAAACTTTTGCTCTTTGAAATACACTGGTAAGAGAATTAAAAGACAAGCTACAGACTAGGAGAATTATTTCAAATTACATATATAATAAAGGACTTCTATATAGAATACACCAAAAACTCAAAATCCAACAGTAAGAAGACAAACAACCAAAATTTAAAATAGGCAAAAACTTGACCAGGCACTTCACCAAAGAAGATACACAGAAGACAAATATGCAGACAAAAGATGTTTAACGTCATTGGCCATTAGGGAAATGCAAATTAAAACCATGGTGAGATACCACTACACAGCTATCAGAATGGCTAAAATAAGAAATAATGATAATACCAAATGCTGGTGAGGGTGTATGGCAACTGGAACTCTCCTATATCTCTGGTAGGAATACAAAATGGTACAGACACTTAGGAAAATAGTTTTGACAGTTTTCTTTAAAGTTAAATATACACTACCCATATGACCCAGCAATCTCACTCTTAGATATATATCCTAGACAAATGAAAATGTATCACACAAAAACTTGCACATGAATGTTCACAGCATCTTTATTTGTAATGGCCAAAAACTGGAAACAACCCAAACGCTCTTCAGTGGGTGAATGGGTAAACTCTGGTGCATCCATGTAATGCAATGGTACTCAACTATTGGTCAACGCAACAATTTGGATGAATCATAAAGACATTACGCTGAGTGAAAGAAGTCAATGTTAAAAGGTTACATTCTCTATGATTCTACTTATATGACACTCTCAAAAAGACAAAATTCCCAAAAAGATAAAATTCTCAAAAAAACTGTCACAAAATTAGTGACAGAGTACAAATAGGTGGTTTTCAGAGTTTGATGTTGTGGTGGGGAGTCATTACAAAAGGATAGCATGATGAAATTTTGTGGGTGTAATGGAACTGTTTTGTATTCTGATTGTGGTGATGGTTACTCAATATTTACATGTGTTAGATTCATAAAACTATACACCTTCCAAAAAATATTTTACTGTACATTAATTTTAAAATAATATTTTAAAAAACTATTATAAATATGTTCTGTATACTCAAATATGTAAAGGAAAATAGGAACATGATAAAGAGAGAAATGGAAGATATAAAAAAGAAACAAATAGACTTCCACAGATGAAAAATACAAATGAAAAATAAATTGAATGAGAGTAACACAGATTAAATACTGCAGAAAAAAAATCAGTATCCTTAAGGACATAGCAATAGATATTATTTAAAACAAGGCACAGAGAGATAAAGGACTGTAAAATAAGACCAAGTAGTCTAACATGCATGCAATTGGAGTCCCAGAGAGAGGGCAGAAATAAAAAATATTTGAAGAAATAATGGCTGAAATTATTCCAAGTTTGATGAAAATTATAAACTCGAAGAACCAAGAAGCTCAACTAACTTCAAACAGGACAAAAACAAAGAAAACCACACCAAGGCACAACATAATTAAATTGCTGAGAACCAGTGATTAATGGAAAACTCTTAAAAGCCATCAGAGAAAAAGACACATAAAGAGGAACAAAAATTAAAACTACAGCAGACTTCTCCTCAGAAACTATACAAGCCAGAAGACAATGGAATTACATATTAAACATTTGGGGAAAGGGGAGTCAACCTGGAATTCTATACCCAGTGAAAAAACATTTCAGAAATGAAGGCAAAATAAAGACTATTTTAGATATACAAAATCTGAGGTAATTCATTGTCAGCAGATCTGTACTACAGGAAATGTTAAAGGAAATTCTTCACTCAGAAACAAAAATGAGGGGGTGACATCAGTGGAAATGGGAAAACAAGGATATCTGAAAAGCCTCTGCTCCACAAAAGCAATGAGAACCCTGGCAGAAATTGTCAGAATCAAGCTTTTCAGTATTCTGGAAATTAACTAAAGGCTTACAGCAATCTAGGGAGCATTTATTCAAGAAAAATCGATGAATGTTGGTAACAACAGTGTGCAATGTGGTATTTTAACTTGCCCTCTTCTCATATCCCCTACCCAGCTCCTTTTCCCTGTCTAAATATCTCATAGTAAAGTAATAATTTAAAAAACAAATATTTTGCATATCTTTTGTTATTTCTCCAAGTCTAAAACTCCCTGTTTAACAGACAGAAAGGCAGTTTTCTCCTAGATCCATACCACTGTGCTTTCAAGGATCTTTCCCTATTGACCCTATCCATGTACTTCTCCTTCTCTGGACACCCCCAGGCCACTCTCTCTTCTTGATGTTCCTACCATCCAGCACCTCAGACTTCCTGGAGGCTTCATCCCAATTGCCTCAACCATCATGGTACCCCTCTGCCACGCCCCAGGGTGCCCCTCACCAAGTTCTCTGCCCTGCCTGGCCCTGACTGAGAACTTCCTGCTCAGGGATGGGGTCACCAGGATCCCCTTACAGGCTAGTCTGACACATGGCAGGAGGGGCAAGCCAGTATCTGATGGAGGGCACTGCCCTCTGTCCCTCTGAGAGGTGAGGAAGAACAATAACTCAGATCCCACAGTCAGAGCAGCACTGCCTGCCCTCAGTCATTCCCTTTCTATATTAGCGGGTCATTGTGTTAGTTACCTGTCCAAGTTACCATAACATAATACCATAGACTAGGCGGCTTAAACAACGGAAATTTATTTCCCACAGTTCTGAAGGCTGGAAGTCCAAGATCAAGATTCCAGCATTGTTGGTGTCTGGTGAGAGCCCTCTTCCTGGATTGCAGGTGGCCACCTTCTCGCTGTGTCCTCACATGGCAGAGACAGATCGTCTCTCTCGTGTCTTTTCTTATAAGGGCACTAATCCATTCATGAGGGCTCCACCCTCATGACCTAAAAGATACCCAAAGGTATCTCCAAACTCCATCACACTGGGGTTTAGGGAGTCAACATATGAATTTTGGGTGGACACAGTGCAGTCCACGGCAGTCACCGTGTGTCGCCCTCTGCCCGGGAGCCTTCACACACCAAGCGAGAGCCAACAGCCCCAACCTTTGCACATAGTTGAGTTCTTCCATTCAGCTGGGCTCACTTATGTAGACAACCTGCTTATTTTAACTCAGACGGACCCACACATCTCTTCCTCAATAAAGGGGATCAGCCCCTCTGAGGCTCCCCAGCCATGCAATGTGAGTGGGAAGTGGGGAGCTGGCAAAGCTGTGTGCCAACAGCTTCCCTACAACTGAGCTGCAAAAGCAGGCCTGGTGGAGTCATCGGAGGAGGCTGTAGATGGATAGGAAATGACAACCCAAGGCAGGGCAATGGGAAGGCTCAACTTACACACATGGGTTTGCTGGGCATTCGTCCCTGTGTTTATTCATTTCTCCAGCAAATAGTTCTTGAGCAATTACTCCAGGTACTGGGCAGGTTGCTGTAGGCAACAAGAGGAGAATCAGATGGGCCCCTTCATGCCTCCAAGATCTTCCAGTCCTCCATCAGATGCCCTAGTATGTTACAGACACCATGGTGCACACCAAGACTTGCCAGCACAAGGCTTGGAGGTGGCCTGTCAATGGAATGATGGGCCCCAGCATACCACTGCCACACACATCATCTCTGGATGCCAGATGGCAGCAATCTCAAGACTGGTGTGAACAGTGACAGTGCTCGCACCATTCAGGGGCACTCAGGGCTGACACTGTGTACACACTTCACATGCAACTTCACTTGTAGCCTTGGACCAACCCTATAGGATGCAATTATCACCCCATTCCTCAGATTAGGAAACTGAAGCTCAGAGATGGGAGGTAACTTGTCCCATGGCTAGGTTAAGTCAGGTGTGAGTCCAGACCCTAAGGAGCTGCTTTTTCCCTCCACCCTTGGCCTCTGAAGCTGTCCCAATCCCGGGACCTGGGGACTGCTTGAGACACATGATCTGCAAATGTCATTTCCCGTTTCCCCATCATGAATCTCTGCTCCTCTGTGACTGCATGCCGGATGATTTTCATGGGAGCTCGGGGTTGAAGCTGGGTCTGCAGAGCTGTGTTTACACCTTGCCCCATCCTTGTGCAACTTCCAAAAGCAGACATTTTTGTGCTGTGACCTGCCACATTCCCATGACTGACCAAGTGCTTTCCGCATGGAATTGTTTACTTTCATAACACGTATGTTTCTCTAGGCATGCTCGTGCAAATACCCTCCTAAGGCTGCCAGGCTTCCAGAGGGAAGCACACTGCAGACCACAGCTGCTCTCCTGAGCATCCGCTCCTCAGGCCACACCAGCCTGGCAGAGGCTGAGGCCACAGCACCAGTCCAGAGGTGTGACGCTGGCAAGGCTGCCAGGTTGCTCAAAACCCTCATCAAGGTGTTTGTGTAGGTCCCACAGTGACTGCGCTGGGTGTGGTCTGAGGCCACCCCAGAATGACCCCTCCTTCCCCAGTATGGATGGTCCAGCACCCCGCTGAGGCCACTGTGACCAAGTGGCCTGCAATGGACTATGAGCAACAGAAAGGAGAGCCCCCGCCTGCGACCCTCTGTGGACTTCAAGACTCGGGAAGGCTCTGTGCACAGCCAAGTCCAGGGGAGGGACTGTGCGGGTCTCCAACCACCATGCCTCAAGGTGACAAGCCCTCTGAAGGAGGCAGCCAGGAGCATATGCTGGGAGACCTCAGTAAACCAGCGGTTTCTGAAGCTCCAAGTGCTCACCTGAGAAATGAGGACAATAATACCAGGAGAGTATTACTGTGAGCATCACAGCTCACAGAGCTGCCAAGAGGATTAAATGCAATACCGATGTTAGAACGCTTTGCATGGTGCATGGCAAATGCCCCTTAAAGGGGCAAGGGCCTCTTTAAGTGCCCCTTAAATGTGAGCTCTTGTCACCACTAAGATCAGGAATGTGAGGGTCGAGCAGGGCTCACCCACCTCCTGCACCAACCGCTGAATTAAGGTAGCGAAATATTACTTGATATTTATCAAGTGTCTTCGCATCCAGCTGGAACCAAGCAGGAATACCCCAAGCTCTCTGCAGTAGCTGCTCCCAGAGACCAAGCCACAGGGGACGCCCACGCCACTACTGATCTGGGCCTCCGTGGCTTCGAGCTGATCTCAGATTACAGGCTCACGATTCAAGTGCATTAGCGTGAACTTGGGGGCGAGGTCAATGTGCCCAGCAGCAGCTGCCAGATAAGCACTTCCACCACACCAACGCACTTTATCTCATTTCACCGCCTGAGGGCACTGAGAGGTGGGAGCTATAGTAAAGACTGGTAGGTGGATGGGGAAACTGAGGCAGCCTCTGTGGCATCCCTGGGTCATCAGAGACCCCCGGGGTGTGGCCCAAAGAAGGTAGGGAAGCTCGTGCTGGACAAGAGCAGATGTGGTAGCCAAAATGCTCTCCAGCAGCAAAGGCTGGACTCAAGTCAGAGGCTCGGAGCAGGGGACCCGCTCGTGGGAGTGCTGGAGACCCCTTGCCCAGGGCCTGGGGTCAGCACCAAGGGCCTGCACAGTCTTCTCCTGTCACATCCTCCTTCTTCCATCACTCTCCATCCCCAATCACCCCAAAGGGGCAGGGTTTCTGGTAAGGCCGAGAGCAGAGGCACAGGGAGCTCATGAGTGCAGCACATCGCGCGCTGCCGTGAGGAGGGGCCAGTACCAGCAGGAGAGCAGTCTGCCTCCTCCAAGATCACCTGGAAGAATTGGGGGGTCGTTCCAGTGAAGTCAAGGCAGGACCAGACATTGTGCGCCACCAGGACCCTGGTGCTCAAAGGGGTTAAGAATCCTGGCCCAGGAGATAAGGAGCGCCAGGCGCCCACCGAGATGAGCTCTACCTGGCCAGGTTGGCAACCGATGGGCAACGAGATGAAAAGTAAGACAGGCCAGCAGCAAGGATATCCTTCTGGACGAACCCACAGGCCTGCCAGACCCTGTAGGTCTGACTCAGGGAAGTCACAGCCTCACGGGTCACAGTGTCACCATGTCATAGCATCGTGACATCACCACGTCACATTGTCACCATGTCACACCAACACCAGGTCACATCAACACCATACCACACTGTCACTGCATCGCAGCATCACCATTGGTGGCTCTCGAGAGTTTTCTGGCTCCAGGTGATGGCTGCTGAGAACGTCTTTCCAGGAAAGCCATAATTGCCCAGGGACCCACCAGAATCCTGCCACCCCAGAGATAAACATCTCCAGATCCGTGACGGGCGTGGACTTCGACAGCCACAGATCCCCTGCAGGCTGTCAGCATGATGAGTTTATGCGACTCCCTTCGGAGTTCAACTTTAAACGGTGCCCAGAAATTTTTATAGATCTATTTTCAGCATCAACTCTGGAACAAGCTCCTCGTCAACAGCTAAGTAAACAGCCAGGTCCAGGAACACGATGAGGGGCAGGGCTTCCCATCCCTCTGCCTTCCTCGGACCGTCCCTTTGGGCAGGATGATTGCTTCCATACTCTCGAGCCTCTGCTCCCCGGGTCAGCTCCTCTCCAACAAGTCAGCCAGGAAGACCTGGCCTTTGCCCCCAAAGAGGCCTTCAGAGCCAAGTCCTTTGTATAAACCCAAACTCTCACCCACCGGCGGGCTTCCGGCAGAGGCACCAGCCTGAGAGTGAGTGATGTGCGCTTTAAACTGTTGATACCACCTACTCCAGGGCCCAAGGCCTGGAGAAGCAGCAGGCAGCTTCCCCATCTGATTTGCTAGGTGCCCTGGGGCTGGGAAGCACAAGAAGAATAGATCTTGCTGACAGACCTGTGTTTCCATTTTGTCTCCGCGTCTCTCTCTGTGACCCTGGGCTAGTTACAGAGCTAGTTACCCTCTCTGAGCCTCAGCACCCTCCTCAAAAAACAGGAGGATAACACCCACCCCTCCAGCAAGCTCAGGCCTAGTTTAGAGTCAGGGCTTGGCTGCACACTAGTCCTGCGCCAGGCTCGGCAGGCACACAGTGCCTGGTTGGTTCCTTACCCTCGTTCCTTACCCGAAGCCTTTAACACTAGAGAGATGCCAGAGAAAATGGCACCTTTGCCTTTTCTCTGCAGAGGCCATCACCTTCATAGCATGTGGACTCGCTGTCCCGCAGGGCCCAAATCTGCCGGAATGGCGGCTCCAGACTGGGGAGCTCAAAGAGCCTGGGAATGGCCTGTCCTCGCAGCACCCCCTCCCCAGATTGCACAGAACAGAGCAAAGGCCCTGCGTGTGGTCTGGGGTCTGTAGGAGCCAGACCCCACCGGGCATCAGTCTTCTCGGAAAAGAAACAAGGCTTCCAGCCCCTCTGCTCTGAGCCCAGAGTGCAACAACTTCTGGACACTGGAGAAAGGGGTCCTGCAGTCAAAATGCAGGCTGACGGGAGCACAGGGAAAGAGGTGGCCATCTGGAGGCTGTAGACAGGCCGGGTGGCCCAGACTCTGGGCTTTCCTGGGAGATAAGGACAACCCTAACGGCGGCATCTCTGAGAGCATCCAGGCAGCCTGCCATCCCAGGGCAGGGCCTCCCAGGCTCTTGCCAGACTCACTCACTCAAGAAAGGTTCATTTTGTCCAGACACTGGGGACTCAGCTGTGAGAGACACCAACAAGGTCCGTATCTTCTGGAACTTACAGACACAAATCAAAGAAACTAACAAATAGGATAGCTGCCAGCTGTGATAAGTGCTCTGCAGGAAACAAGGACGTGGTGCTGAGAAGGAAAATAGACTTCTAAACACCTCTCTGAAAATATGCTGTGCCGGGACCCGCAGATGAGAGGGGCCGCCTGGCTAAGCGCAGGGCCACAGCCGTCCCAACGGCCGATCCGTGGGTGCCAAGGCTCGAGGCGGGATAACAGCTAGGACTGAGTGAGTTCTTACCTACACCAGGCACGGTCCCAGCCCTTCACAGGTAGTGTGTTCCTCTCCACAACGTTACGAGGGAGCTACTACAATTACAGTTTACAGATGGGGAAACTGAGGCACAGAGCAGTTAAGTGACTTGCCCAAGATCATGCAACTAGAAGTAGCGGAGCAGGATTTGAACCTGAGTGATCTGGCTCTGCAGGTGGTGCCCACGTCTGATTTCTGTCCAGGGGCACTATCAGCCCAGGAATGGCCCTGCAGGCCCTTTATCTCAGCACCGAGGCCAGGTTGGGCAGCCCAGAGCACAGCCCGAGCTCTGGAGTCTGAAGACAGAGTCCATTACTCCTGAGGATTGCTCCTGAGACCGGGCTTCAAGTGGAGACACACTTGGACATGTACATTCGCTGCAGTGGGGAGCAGCCGTCTGGCTTGGGATGAGGCTGAATCTATGCTGGACAGGCAGGACGGCTCCCAGCCTCTCGGGTTCAATCCCCAGCTCAAACTCTTGCTAGCTGTGTGACCCAGGGTGAGTTACTTAACCACTCTCTGCCTCAGTTCCCTTATCTGTAAATGGGGATGATAAATGAAGATCAATTTAGAAATAGCTATCGAATTGCTCTGCAAAGGAAGTTTTTCCCAAATGTTGGCAACACACACTAAGAAATTTCTGCTATATGTTCCTCGCCGTTGGCGGGGAAAGGCAAAACCTGGCCTTTTCCAGGGTGCCTCAAGGACATTTGTGCTGCTTCAGTCCCCATGGGCGTGCAGTGCTATCCATCACTGGTCAGGACACACTTTGCACATTCATATCAGTGCACACCAGAGAAATGGAGATGAGCTGGGCACCAGCCAGGCCTGGGGCTTAGTGGAGTGACTTCAGGGTCTGAGTCATCAGCTCACCCAGGTCCTGCTTCTGCAGACACCTCCCAACCCCCACAGCCAGGCTGGGTCTACCTCTGTCTCCCACACACGTGCACACGTGTGCACACACACACATGCAGCCTCAGGAACCGGCTCAAGCAGCACTAGAGGCCACATGTAACCAGGCCTTGTGAGGATGCTCTCAACTGCAAAGGTCCTGAGAGCCAGGGCAGGGAGGAGGCCCCAGGTAATGACGGGGGTCATCTGTGCAGAAACCACCAGCCTCAGCAAGAAAAGGGGCCAGGCAGGCGGAGTGCACAGCCGGCTCCGCGTTCCTGGGCTGCCAGCCTACGGCCAGCACAGCGCTGAAACAGCTGTCAGCAGCTGTGGCCACAGGCTGCATCCCCTGGCTCCCTCCCGCCAGCTCCTCCTGCTCTGTAATTATCTGCCTCTAGGTAGGCCACGTCCCCACCCCCGCCCCAACCTTGCCTCTGGGCCCTGAGGGCAGCCCTCTCCCACCCTCCTCCTGACTTTGAGTGTCCCCAGAAAATGCCTAGAAAGCCTGGCACATCTGGGCTCCCTGCAGGGTGTGCCTCCTTAGTGCCCTGTCCCTCCCGACCCCTGGAGAGCCAGCCTGCTCAGAGCCGGGCAGGACACAAGAGAAGATGGACTCCTGCCGCTGCCACTTCAAGCCAAGCAAGTCCCAGGTCCCTGTGCCTCTCTGGGCTGGGCAGAAACTCCAGGGTTCTGGTCGCTGCAGGGCCGCAGAGCTGAAATCAGAGTGTGCTAGCTGTCCCAAGCGCCTCTGTAAAGTGATCGGCATAACCTCACTGCCCTGCGTCCTGGAAATTCTTCCTCCTAGGTTTCCAGGGCTTTCCCTCTCCTACATCTTCTTCCCCTCCAGCTGCTCCTTCCCCGTCTCGTCTGCAGCCTCCCCCAGCACCTGCCCCTTAGGTGTGGGGGTTCCCTCGTGGTCTGCCCCTGACCCTCTTCTGAGTCTGCCGTCTCCCTGGGCCGTCTTCGTCGCTCTGCTTCAGGAACCCCAGCTGTCTCTCTAGCCCCACCTCTGAGCCACAGACCCATTCGCCCCACAGCTGACTGGACCTGGCTATCGCGGTGGTGCTCCGGGCCGCCTCTGAGGGACTCGAGAGCCATGGAGCTGCAGACCCCACTTCCAGCCCCACAGAGATTTCTCCACCTGAAGGCAGGCCAGAAAGGGAGGCAGGGCCTTGCCCAAGGCTCAGGCTCAGCAGCCAAGAGAGGCCTGAGAACCCCACCCATGAGGACCTCGCCCTTGCCAGGCCACCCACTGTTCGTCCCAGGTTGGCCCTGGAACCTTCACTTGGTCCTCACCATAAGCTGTCATTATGCAGTGGTAAAGTCCCAGATGGACACCCTCTTGTCTAAATACCACCCCTCACCCCCAACACACACATCCACACCCACTCGCACCTAGGCCCAGGAGGGTGTAAGCCACGGGGGATTCTCCGACTCCCTGCTCCCCACTGTGACGAGGCCCAGGACTCCAGGTGCAGGTCCCGTCTGCGGTCTCGGTGTTGCCCCCAGACTCCTAGAAGAGATGGGGACAACCTCCTCTGTCCTCACATCTCCCCCTTCTCCACCATCTTTTCCGTGGCTGCCAGAGTCACATTCCCAGCACCCACACTGTGAGCACAGATCACCTTGTCTGCATTTACTTCCCTCAAATTCTTTCTGGAATCAACTGATGCCTAAATAAATAAATAGAAAAATGTAACTAAGATTATTCAAGCCACTGCCCCCCACCATTCACATGCTAAGATTCTGTTTTTACACATCTGTATATCTACATATTTTTATCAACAGATATTTGTAGATATCTAGGCAGCTAGCTGGCTGGATAGATAGGTAGGTAGATAGAGAGAGAGAGAGAGAGATGGATAGGTAGATAGGTAGATCTCATTTAATCCGCTATATATGTTCTGGGAAAGTCATAGAATTTTTTTCTAAATCAAACCACATTTTAAATTCATCTGGAAAGCAAGACTTTTGCAAAGCAAGCACACGCCCTCTGGTTTAACGGCTATTTACGTTAAGGTTTTCCAATATTGGATGGGCTTGGAGTGGGACACATCGAGGAGCAGATTCCGCTTCCCTCATCTCCCCTGTAAATCTTCTTGTATCCGACCGGCCTACTTTAGCACAATCCTCTTTGCTGCCCAAAGTGAGGTTAAGACAAAATTCAAAGTCTGCCTCCTTGGGTGCAATTAGTTTCCCACTGGCTGTTTCTTCACACACAACACCACCAGCTGCTTTGATCTGTGGCTTTGCTCCCCACCCGACCCCCTCGGGAATCTCACACCATCCTCCACCCCAGTGACCACCTGCCGGCTGAGAGCTGTGAACACGGCCTGAGCAGCCCGGCTGTGAGAGATGGGCCAGAGTCAGGCTCTCCTAGGACAATTTGGGGGAGAAGGGGTCCCTAAAAGGAATGGATATTCCCACCACCCAGGAGAGGGTTGCATGAGGAACGAAAGGCAAATGGAGGGAACGGATCTGGAGGAAAGGAATGGAGACTCTGGACAGCTGCCTTGACTGGTCACTTGGAGAAAAATTGCTCTCTGTGTCATGGGCAGTTTGGCTGAAGCCTGAGGTGGAGAGGAACCTGGAGAGGGTCTAGCGGTAGGAAGCCATCTGAGGGGAGGGTTGAGTGGTGGGAAGCAATCAGCAGCCACCAAACAGGGGCCACTGGGAGCAGCCTGTGAGAGGCCGTGGTCTGGCTTGGCTCTCGGTGCAGCTGGAAGGCTCTGGGCCCACATTTGGGCAACAGTAGTAGGGGAAGGTGGATCTGCCCTCAGCCCAGGGCCAGCGCTCCTGGAGTGGGAGCAGCCGTGAGCAGGGCACCCAGACAGCAGGAGCAGGGACATCCAGGCCACCAGCAAGCAGCACCCTGGCGCCTCCTCCCAGCTGTGTGGGTGCTGGGGCAGCCCAGAGGGGCATAGGGTGCAGGGCCCCAGAACCCCAGGCAGCAAACTTGAGCTCCATTAGTGAGTAGCAAGAACAAAAGTCACCTTGAGGATTTGGGGATCTATCTAGGGAGAGGGACCCAGGAGAAGGACTGTAGACTTCTGCTGACCTGGGTGTTGACTTTGAGGAATTGATGTGAGGTGACATTATTTGCACACTGGACTTCACTTATGTGGGTAGATTCTCCACTTTCCCACACCATGCCTTCAGTGACTATGGTGATGACTCTCCACCATCCATTCCAGCTGAGACGGTCAGTCTAAGCCAACTATGATAATACCACCCCCTTGGAAGTGACTGGAACAGGAATAAGCATGTGACCAAATTCTGGCCAAAGTGCAAAGTGAAATTGACTAGGAAGCTTCTGGGAAAGGTCTCCTCACTCCCAAGAAAGATATGGGAAGAGACAGCCTCGTTCTTCCCCTAGACATTGTCATGTCTAGATGTGATGCCTGGAGCTGTAGCAGCCGTCTTGTGAGCATGAGATGCACCAGCCTGAGGACAAAGCTAACCTTCAAGGACGGCAAAGTAGAGGCATGGAAATAACTCAGGTCCTTAACGACACTCTGGAGATTCTGAACCAACCAACCCAGGAGCCTACCTGCCTCTGGACGTCTTGATACATAAGATGGGTGATGACTTTCCTTCACATTTAAGCCAGACTGGTCAGCATTTTCTGTGACATGCAGCCTTTGGTTATTTCTCCATCTGTCTTCTCCTGGTGGGCAGAACCACCTCAAAGTTCATATCTTTGATGAGAAGTTCATACTGTCTATCTTTTTTAATGATGACAATACCCTCCTGCAGGTAGTTCTTCTCAACAGCAAATACTGTCACATCTGTCACCTTGGTGAATCCTTACAACCTCCCTGCCAGAGACACGTCTCCATTTGCAGATGAGAAAACAGAGACTCAGCAAGGGGAAGACACTTGCCCACATTTACACGGCAGGTAATCATTGCACTGGGCTTCGGCCTGCATCTGGCCCTAAAGCCAACGTGTCGTTGGACACCCATCTGCTCACATTTCCCAGGCAGTCCAAATCTTCCCAGCTTGTGGTTAGAGATGGTCCCTCAGCAGGGTCCAGCCCAGACAAGTCTCCAGGTCAGACAGTGGGGTCTTTGTGCCCTTCTCTGGCGGCCATCTTCTTGGTGCCACTTTGACCAAGAAGTGCCCAGGGAACCTGTGCTTGGCTGGAAGGGCCCCCTCTGGAGCCTCAGAAAATCCAGGATGACCTGGAGCAGCTAGCCACAGTGGTCACACACACATACACACACACACACACACACACACACACACACATCCTCTAAGGGGAGGCACAAACATGCCAATGAAGTGGCACCAACTCTACCATTTTCATGCTGTGTGATCTTGAGCAAATTACTTAACCTCTCTGACCCTCAATTTCTGCATTTATAAAAATGGAGAAAAGAATACCAACTTCCTAAGGTTTTATGACACATAAATAAGAATTCATGAGAAAGAATTCTGCAAATGGTTAAAGGTTGTATAAATGAAAGCCTTATTATCATCATTATTATGTATTTATTATTTTAGAATTGAAAATGTTATTAGCATTAGGACACCCAGAGTGTCTTCTCCAAGCAAAGCAAGAAGACCAAGAGTGTTAAAATGCACGTGAACAGCCAAGATGAATCTGTAGGTAGGCATGAGCGGGAGGAGGTCACTGGACCTAAGAGAAGACCACAGCGGCCTTCCTAGTTTGACCTGAGGCCTGAGGTGCCTGTTCTGGGCAAGGATCTCTAACTTCCAGAGGTTTCCCTCCCCCCGGCCCAGCCATGCCAGGGATGTTCAGGAAACAGCCAGCCCTTCTGTTCCACCTCTTCTCTCACAAGGGTACCTTGTGGGCCTGTCCATCTCCAGGGCAGTCTTAGTCCCAGGCAGGGTGACCTCAGCTCCCTCCCTCTGGGCCCATGGTTGCCCTCCCGCATCCAGCTGCCCCCCAGGGCAGGCGGCTGGTGGACCCTGGGGTCAGGAGATCCGGGACCTCAAGAGTCCTGGCATGAACACCCATCATTTTGGCGACCACGGTTCGTCCTCCGAGCCTGAGCCCTGTGTGTACGGATAGCACTGGCCTGCTGAGGCCACATCCAGTCTGGGTTACCCTCGGAGGTAGGTAAAGCCCCCCGGCCCCGCCTCTCCCAGTGCAGCCACCTGCGGCCTCCCTGTCCTGCAGGTCACCCTCTGACCACACACGTCGGTTTAGGGATACAGGGGGGAGGCCTTCCCAGCACCCCAGACCATGGGGTATGGTTCCTGTGGGCTTCAAACCATATGCCCACCCCTAAAGCTCCCTGTCACAGCCAGAGACTTGCTTAGGCAGAGCGAGATGGAGCAGAGGAGGCCACAGGCCTCATCGGGGTGAGATGCAGCATCCCCGGCGTCCTCCCAAGCGGGAGTGCCCCATCTCCCCACTGCATCCGCAGCATGTGGTCTCGGGCCCCCCAGGCTCCGTGCAGGCTGGAGAAACCAGGCCAGGCACCCGCCCACCCAGCTCCCACCCACTGCTGCTGACACTCCAGCCCCAGGAAGGAAAACGAAATCCTTTTCCTACACTCCTGAGCTCTGCTGAGACAGGCAAATCATGAAAGAAGAGCTGAGGACAGAGGAGGGAAATCTAATCCACCAGCGGAGGGAGAGAGCAGGCCTCCGATTCTGTGAGTCTCTTCCCCCCAGCTCCCTGGGGCCCCTGCTGTTGTTTCAGGCTCTTTCTTTGCTGTGCTACTAAACCAAAGATTGGAGGCGGCCCTGAGCCCCTAAAGGGAACACCCAGATACTCCCCACACACACAGCATTGCATGCAGGCCGCTGAGGGTGCCTGGGGTCGCGGGGCCCACTCTGGCCACAAGCGCTGCAAGCCCAGAGCACCGTGGGAGTAGGGGGTCCCTGGGGGCAGTGCTCAACCCATGACTGACTGGGGTTGCCATGTAAAGCCCCCAGCAACCTCGCCCCTCAGGTGGGCTATCTCAGGCTTGAGTCTCCCATAATTCCCCAGCAGCAACCTCCTTCCCTGGCTCACGTCTCCACTCCAGGTGCTTCTGGGATCATCTCCCCACTACTCGGCCTCCCTCCATTCCTGGCCTCAGGGTCTATTCCCGGGAGGCGGGACAGGAAGGGGGTGAGGGAGGTCAACCAAGTCAGAGGCCCAGGGCTCCGAGGTTGGCAGAGGAAGGACTCGTTGGAAGAAGTGCCGTTCTACAGCAGATGCGGGATAGGGGAGGTGGGAAGGAATTAGGATCTCAGGGCACCTACACACCATTCAATTCTCACAATGGTCCTTTTGGGTAGCTGTTATTATGCCCATTTCTCAGATGCGGAAACTGAGGCTCAGACACACCCAAGGTCCCCAACCAAGGATAGGGGGAGCTGGGATTCAAACCCAGAGGCCAGGTCCCAGCCTGGGGACCACAGTGCTTCCAGGCAGAGGGCGCAGAGCTAGAAGAAGTAGCACGTTCCCCGGAAGTGGAGCATTTTCACCCATTTCATGAAGGTAACATGGTCCCATCAGGTCTGTGAGATTGACGAGAAGGTGGTCGGCGGGCAGGACAGTGTTCTGTCCCCCTGGCGCCTCCTGGGACAGGCCCCTTGTGCCTCAGCAGCCCAGGAACACGGACAGCCCGCCCACTCCGCACAATGAACGGCCTCGTCTCCCACTCTCCCTTTATCTTAAAAAGCCCAGCGCTCAGCTTTCTCTTGAAAAGCTCCACTAATTAGAAGCATATTTTGTTTTCTCAGGGGAGGCAGCTGTGGGCTAAAAGTCAGAAGTATAAACTCTGGTGGTGGATGAATCATGTTGCTTTTTATTAATTTTTTTATGGCAAAGTTTTTATGGCTTTCTAAAAACAAGGAAGAATAAGGCTCATCTCACTTATTATTGGCAACGACTGATCGGGGCAGAGTTGAAAAGGCTAAGCCGTTTTTCAAATAATCTCCAGGGGTTGGCGGAGCTTGTCATCCTCGAAACCAAGCCCCACGCCCACCTCAGGCCCATGAGAGCATCTGTCCACGGCAAGACGATGAAGAGAGCGATCGGCACCGTGGAACTTCAGGTTCCTCTATTTGCACATCGTAGGTGTGCAGTGAGTGTGTGCTGGAGGAGTTAATTAACTGATTCCACTAAAACCTTCTGTTAGACAAAGGAAATTAAAAGAATTGACCTATCGTGGCCCATTAATAAGATGGAATGTGATAAAGCCATAAACCTAATGACTGGGAGATGTTTAAGGATGATGGGAAAGAATTCCCCTTCTATTATTAAGTGAAAGCACAGTGTGTAGACTAGGATCTGAGCCTTATCTTCAAAATATAACGTATCCGTAAACGACTATAGGGAAATCTGACGTAAACGCGAGGGCGGGCCAAATGCCGACGGCTGTTGGCTCTGAACCGTGCGGTAATGAACAGTCTGTAATTTCTTCTCTGTCTTTCTCTGTGTTTTCCAGTTTTCAATAACGAACATGAGCTACTTCAGAAATCAGGGAGAAGAAATGTTCTACTGACAATAAGAGGAAATACGATCAAGTACCAGACAGCCTGACTGCTGGCGTGGAAGGCGGACGTGACTTGTCGGAGCCTTTCTGAGCGGGGTCCTGCGGCTCAGTTCCTGAGATTCCTTGAGGACCCCTGGGAGGGGCGGGGAAGGAGACCTGCACAGACAGGGCACCGTCCCCACGTCCTGTTTCTGCCAGGCGGCTCTGCTCTGCTGGGTTCAGCGTGGACTTTACTCCACTGACGGAGGCACCAGAAATGGCACTGTGTATTTTTCAAAAGCAAATTAAATCTGACCCTGTGCTCCCCATCTCAGGGCTGATTGCAAATTCACCCTGTCAGTATTAGGGGCTCCCACTCTGACGAGGGTTGCTAGATTTAACAAATAAAAATACAGGATGCCAACATAAATAATGAATAATATTAGTATAAGTATATCCCATGCAATATTTGGCATATACTTATACTAAAATATTATTCATTGTTTATCTGAAATTCAGATTGAACTGCTTGTCCTACACTTTATCTGACAACCCTACCTCTGCCCGCTAGGGGTCTTGCAAAGGCCCAGGGAGATTATACAGAGCAGAACAGAGGGAAGTCTCCAGGCCACTGGTAGCCACTGTGAGTTCTGAGTCCACCATGGCTCCCTCAGGGCCAGGGAGCTCTCCTGTCCTCATACTGAGTGGGGCGGGGGGGGGGGGGGCATCTTTGCCAAGGCTGGGCACCTGGTGACCAGGGGTACTAGTTGGTCATCACCCCCCAAGGCCCTGCCACCTCTCAGGACACTGCTGGCATGGGGCCTACATGCCCACTACTGTCAGGACCTCGTGCAATATCCCTGGATCAGTCAGGGCCCTGGTGGGAGACCACTGGCCCATCAAATGGGTGATTTGGGCAAGTTTAATAAAGAGACCATTTACAAAGGTTTTGTAGCTTAAAGAATAAAGGAGTGAAAGCCAGGGCTATAAGCAAACCAAACAAAGAAAGGCACCAACTCAAAACTAAAATCCCCACACTTGGAAAAGTGCATGTAAACCAAAGCACTGCTGATGACATGCTCTTAGCATGAACATTAATCAGCCAGGCCCAAACAGACCTGCTCCACAGAGGATGCCTCCCTGATCCCATGATCCAGGGGTGGGGCTGATTTTCTTAAGCCAGTCAGCAAATTCCATTTTCCCTGGCCTCAATAGTTAGTTCAGAAATGGGCACCCAAGCCAGTCAAAATCAATGAGGCCCCTTTTTCAGTAAGAAAGCAACAAGAAGAGACTCAACCTTTCCCACTGTACACAAATAAGGAAGGATGTAGCCCCAGGAGCTTTGGCAGCCATTCTGTGACCATGAGGAGAGAACATGCCTTAAAATATGCCAACACCAATGAAGCAGAGCCAAAAGAGGAAAAGAGATTAGCCAGGTCCTGGTTACATCATTTGAGCCCTGGATCAAACCATTCCTGACACAGTTGAGTTATAAGCACCAATAAAATCTCGTTTTGCTGAAGCCAATTTGGGTTAGGCTTTCTGATACAAGCTGGATTCCTAAACAGCATGGGGCATATCGAGGGCCAGGAGTATCACTCCCCCGTCTTTCAAGGCCAAATAAGTAGAAAACTTATAGCATCACCTATGGTATGGACTATTGTAGAGATTAAATGAGGTAATACTTGTATAGACCTTAGAACAGTGGTTGGCACAGAACTAGGCTCATGAAGAGGTTTTAGCTGCTATTGTTGTTGTTGTTGTTGTTGTTGTTATTAATGATAATAATATATAAGCTCTCCTTGGATGAGGTTCACTCCAGAGGTTGATGGCCCTCCAGCCTCCTGGCCACATGTGGAAGAATCCTGCTGCCTGTCCTGCCTGAGCCCTCTCCTCTTTCCCCCTCTCCTTGCAGGCTCCACCAGCCTGACCCTGACCCTGACCTGGTGGGCTGCCCTGGGCTCCATCTGCTGGTCCAAGCACGTGCAAACTCAACCATCAACGCCTTTCCCCAGCCCCAGACTGTGACGTTTTTCTGTTGCAAGTGACAGAAAACCCTCCATAGACTGGAACAATGGGAGAGGTGACTTTACCATCAGGACTCCAGGGCTCCTGTGATGCTGTCACCCTCTACCTCATGCCACCTCTGCTGGCCGTGCTTACCTCTGCGTTGGTTATACCTTCTGACAGGTCGTTTTGAAGTCAAGGATAACTTTTTTAAAAGTCTGCAAGTTTAAAAGACCCATCACTTTAAAAATTAGAGTCAACAAGGAGAGGGAAAATGATAATCATTCAGAACACTGAATGCTGAGTAGCTAAAGTTACAAAAAAAGCTGAATCATAATGAACATCTACAGTAAAAATTCATGGATCGTGGCTGAAGTCATCCTTAGAGGAAAATTCAAAGCCTTTAATATATTAACTACAAAAGAAGAAAAAAATGAAAAGAAATGAATTTAGCTCAAGGGGCTAGGAAAAGAACAACAGTCAACCCAAGGCAACAAGAAAGACCGAAGCAAACACATAAGGGCGGAATTCAACAAAATTGAGAACAAAACAGAAATACAACCAAAATACAAGTCAAATACAAATTTATCAAATATAAAATGAGAACAGGAACAACTCAGACATAACAAACAGTTTTAAATTAAATATTTAAGGGATATTATTCACAACCACAAGCCAAAACCTAAAAATAGATTAAACAGATACATTTCTGGGGATAAAAACATACAGTGCCAAAATTGGCTCAAGAGAAAATAGAAAAATTGAATGAATCAATAGCTATGAGAGAAAGTAAAAACCCAAGAGAACCAACAGACAGATTAATAGAACGAATTAGAGAGTTCAGTGTGGCTCCCAGACACATAAGCAACACACAAGAAGCAGTAGTGTTCCTCCGTTCCAGCAAAAACTCACTGGAAAAACGTAGCCAAAAATATGATAGCATTTATCATAGCAACAAAAAATATAAAGCATCTAGGAGTTAGCCTAACCAAGAATGCACGAGATCTCTATGGAGAAAATCTTGACTCTAGTAAAGGCACACAGGAATGCGTGAGAAAATGGAGAGCTGCGCCCTAGGCATGGTGGCATGACTGAGCATTGCCAACATCAGTTTTCCTCAAGCTCGTCAGTAAATTAAACACAATCCAATCAAAGTCACAGCCACCTGTTTCCGGGAGCTTTACAAATTGACTCACAAATTCATATGAAAAATAAAGATTCATGAACGGCTAAAAGATCAAAGAAGTGGTATCGGCAAGGCAACAGATGAGAGGATCAAAGAAACAGAATAGAAATTCCAGAGTCATACCAAAATGATGGATGTGGCATCAAAAATCAGAGAGGAGGAGGCAGAACCAAGATGGCGGCGTAAGCAGACTCGGAACTCACCTCCTCCCGTGGACACAGCCAATTTACAACTACTCGTGGAAAAATTACCCCTGAGACAGAACTGAAAACTGGATAAGAGGAACTCCTGCAACAACGGACAATCCTAACTGAGGTGGAAGAGGCAGAGACTCCCTTCTGGAGAGGAAAAACGCCGCCTTCACAAGCCGCCAGCTTCACGGCCGCCGGGAGCAGCGCACAGGCACGCAGCCTCCCTGGAGGCGCGGGGCCCTGAGCCGGGAGTGCCCCCACTGTGGGCATTTTGTGGACCCAGCACAGTCGAGACCAGCGGCATAATATCTGACTTTGCCTGCGACTAAAACATTCGGGAGTACCCCTAGAAAAGCTGGTTCACAAAGAAACTAAAACTGGCTCTTAAAGGGCCCGTGCGCAAACTCACCCATTTCAGAAAGCATCCTAAAATCACCAGAAAGAAAGGTGCACAGTGCTGGGGTGAAAAGAGACTCACCTAATAGGCCGTGAGTGCATCTCGGTGAGGGGTGAGACCTCTCCAGGGACTGGGACGTTGGCGGCGGCCATTGTTGTGGCCCGGTGTGGGCGTGTTGACACAGACACCATTGGAGTTCTCCCTGAGGCCTGCTAGCCCAGGGTCTGCCCCACCCGCTAGAGCACCGATTTAATCCAGCTCAGCCAGGGCAGGCAGCCCACCCTAGAGACTGGCCCCACCCAACAACAAGCCCTCAGGCAACTTGTGGGCCTACATAGATCAGTGACTGGATTCGCTGCAGCCTGGCAACTGAGCCGACTTGAGCGGGGCAGGGCATGCACAAGGAGCGGCTGGAGAGTGTGGGGCGGTGGCGGAGTGTGTGGGGCTCCCGCTGTGGAGAGACTGGGTCCGCTTGGGGAGGTCGGGGCACTCACACGGGGCAGGACTGTGTTGACTCTGTGTGTGGACCTGTGGGCGGCAGGGTTTGTCAGCTGCAGAAGACTTGTGCTTCTCAAAGACCCACATAGGAGGTTTGCCCCACCTTCCAAAGCCTGAAATGATTGGGTGCTCCTGTGCCTGAGGCCAGCCCCACCCAGCTGCAATCCTCAGAGAGCTGACAAGAGACCTAATAGGCTAGAGGCTTATAGCAATTGTAAGGCCCTGAGCCTAACAACCTGGCACGCTGGGGGCCTACTCACTTAAAAGAAATACTGCAGGGGCTGGCCCCGTGGCTTAGCGGTTAAGTGCGCGCGCTCTGCTACTAGCGGCCCGGGTTCGGATCCCGGGCGCGCACCAACGCACCGCTTATCCGGCCATGCTGAGGCCGCATCCCACATACAGCAACTAAAAGGATGTGCAACTATGACATACAACTATCTACTGGGGGCTTTGGGGGGGGAAAAAAAAAAAAGAGGAGGATTGATAATAGATGTTAGCTCAGAGCCGCCTTCCTCAGCAAAAAAGAGGAGGATTCAGCAGGATGTTAGCTCAGGGCTGATCTTCCTCACCAAAAAAAAAAAAAAAAAGAAATACTGCAACACAAATGTGGTATTAGAACTTGCAGCCAACTGTGCTGGGGCTCCCCACACCTGATAAAGAGACTGAAGGGCCCACAACAACTACAAGCAGCTGAGCATTACAACAGCTGGCCAGGAGCAAACTCAGCCTCCCTGGGTGCCTACAGGGAAAGCAAACAGGCCACAACAGAAGGACACACGTAGCCCACATAGGGGTCACCCCTGGAACATTGAGAACTGAGGGAAGCACACTGCAGGCCTCCTAAGGCATCCACTTATATAAGGTCACCTATCCAAGAGCAGGAGACGTAGCTGACCTACCTAATATACAGACACAAGCACAGGGAAAGAGGCAAAATGAGGAGGCAAAGGAATACATTCCAAGTAAGGGAACAGGACAAAACCCCAGAAAAGGAACTAAGTGAAACAGAAATGAGCAACCTACCCAACAGAGAGTTCAAACTAAGAGTGTTAAGGATGCTCACTGATCTGGGGAGAAGAATAGATGAACTCAGTGAGAATGTCAACAAAGAAATGGAAGATATAAAAAAAGAACCAATCAGAAATGAAGAATACAATACTGGAAATGAAAAATTCATTAGAGGGACTCAAAAGCAGAGTAGAGGATACAGAGGAACGGATCTGTGAGCTGGACGAAAGACTAGAAGAAATTACCCAAGGTGAACAGGTAAAAGAGAAAAGAATTAAAAAGAGTGAGGATAGTCTAAGGGACCTCTGGGACAACATCAGGCACACTAACATCCGTGTTATAGGTGTCCCGGAAGGAGAAGAGCGAGACAAGGGGGCAGAGAATCTATTTCAAGAAATAATAGATGAAAACTTCCCTAACCTAAGGAAGGAAACAGACATCCAGGTACAGGAAGCACAGAGAGCCCTAAACAAGATAAACCCAAAGAGGGCCACACCAAGACATATCATAATCAAAATGTCCAGAATTAAAGATAAAGAGAGAATCCTAAAAGCCGCAAGAGAATGTCAAGTTACATAAAAAGGAAACCCCATAAGGCTATCAGCGGACTTCTCAGCAGAAACCTTACAGGCTAGAAGAGAATGGCATGATATATTTAAAGTGCTAAAAGGAAAAAACTTACAGCCAAGAATACTCTACCCAGCAAGGTTATCATTCAAAATGGAAGGAGAGATCAAAATTTTCTCAGATAAGCAAAAATTAAAGGAGTTTGTCACCAAGAAACCAGTGCTACAAGAGATGTTAAAAGGACTGATTTAAGGGGAAAAGAGAAGACCACAAATAGGAAAAATTATCTATTTCCATGATTAGAATGTATTGGATACAAATACACAAAAAAGAGGTTAGATATGATATCAAAAACATAAAAGGAGGGAGGAGGGGAGTTATGAGTACAGCTTTCAGACAGAGGTCAAACTAAAGTGACCATCAGTTCTGTATAGAAGAAGAAAGGAACAGAGAAGGACTACTAAAACACTGAGAAAAAAAAAAAAGTTAAAAAATGGCAGTAAGTACATACTTATCAATAGCTACTTTAAACGTCAATGGACTAAATGCTCCAATTAAAAGGCATAGAGTGGCTGACTGGATAAAAAAACAAGACCCATATATATGCTGCATACAAGAGACACACTTCAGACCTAAAGACACTCACAAACTGAAAGTGAAGGGATGGAAAAAGATACTCCATGCAAATGGCAATGAAAAGAAAGCTGGGGTAGCAGTACTCATATCAGACAAAATAGACTTTAAAACAAAACTATAAAAAGAGACAAAGAAGGGCATTACATAATGATCAAGGGAACACTCCAACAAGAGGATATAACACTTGTAAATATCTACGCACCCAATGTAGGTGCACCTAAATATATAAAGCAATTATTAACAGACATAAAAACAGAAATAGACAGTAACACAATAATAGTAGGGGACTTTAACACTCCACTTACACCAACAGATAGATCATCCAAACAGAAGATCAATAAGGAAACATTGGCCTTAAACGACACACTAGAACAGATGGACCTAGTAGATATATACAGAGCATTCCATCCAAAAACCGAAGAATACACGTTCTTTTCAAATGCACATGGAACATTCTCCAGGATTGATCACATATTAGGCCACAAAACAAGTCTCCATAAATTTAAGAAGATTGAAATAATACCAAGCATCTTTTCTGACCACAACGGTATGAAACTAGAAATCAACTATAGGAAGAAAATCAGAAAAGCCACAAATACGTGGAGATTAAACAAAATGCTACTGAACAACGACTGGGTTAATGAAGAAATCAAAGAAGAAATCAAAAAATACCTGGAGACAAATGAAAATGAAAATACGACATGCCAGAATTTATGGGATACAGCAAAAGCGGTTCTAAGAGGGAAGTTTATAGCTATACAGGCCTATCTCAACAAACAAGAAAAATATCAAATAAACAATCTAACAATGCACCTAAAGGAACTGGAAAAAGAAGAACAAACCAAGCCCAAAATCAGTAGAAGAAGGGAAATAATAAAAATCAGAGCAGAAATAAATGAAATAGAGACCAAAAAAACAATAGAAAAAATTAATAAAACCAAGAGCTGGTTCTTTGAAAAGGTCAACAAAATTGACAAATCTTTAGCTAGACTCACCAAGAAAAAAAGAGAGAAGGCACAAATAAGTAAAATCAGAAATGAAAGAGGAGAGGTTACAACAGACACCTTGGAAATACAAAAGATTATAAGAGAATACTGTGAAAAGCTATATGCCAACCAATTCGACAATCTGGAAGAAATGGATAAATTCTTAGAATCATACAACCTTCCAAAACTGGATCAAGAAGAAGTAGAGAATTTGAATAGACCAATCACCAGTAAGGAGATCGAAACAGTAATCACTAACCTCCCCAAAAATAAAAGTCCAGGACCAGACGGCTTCCCTGGTGAATTCTACCAAACATTCAAAGAAGACTTAATACCTATCCTTCTCAAACTCTTCCAAAAAATTGAGGAGGGGGGGAAGCTCCCTAACTCATTCTACGAAGCTGACATTACCCTGATACCAAAACCAGACAAGGACAACACAAAAAAAGAAAATTACAGGCCAATATCACTGATGAACATGGATGCAAAAATCCTCAACAAAATACTAGCAAATCACATACAACAATATGTTAAAAAGATTATACACCATGATCAAGTGGGATTTATTCCAGGGATGCAGGGATGGTTTAACATTCGCAAATCAATCAACGTAATACACCACATTAATAAAATGAAGAATAAAAATCACATGATCATCTCAATAGATGCAGAGAAAGCATTTGACAAGATACAGCATCCATTTATGATAAAAACTCTGAATAAAATGGGTATAGAAGGAAAGTATCTCAACATAATAAAGACCATATATGAGAAACCCACAGCTAATATCATCCTCAATGGTGAAAAAGTATCTCAACAACAAAAAAACTACCAACCCAATTAAAAAATGGGCAAAAGACCTGAACAGACATTTCTCCAAAGAAGATATACAGATGGCCAACAGACACATGAAAAGATGTTCAAAATCACTAACTATCAGGGAAATGCAAATCAAAACTACAATGAGATATCACCTCACGCCCGTCAGAATGGCTATAATTAACAAGACAGGAAACAACATGTGTTGGAGAGGATGTGGAGAGAAGGGAACTCTCATACACTGCTGGTGGGAGTGCAAACTAGTGCAGCCACTATGGAAAACAGTATGGAGAGTCCTCAAAAAATCAAGGATAGAACTACCATATGATCCAGCTATTCCACTGTTGGGTATTTATCCAAAGAACTTGAAAACACCAATTTGTAAAGGTACATGCACCCCTGTGTTCATTGCAGTGTTATTCACAATAGCCAAGACTTGGAAGCAACCTAAGTGCCCATCAAGGGACGAATGGATAAAGAAGCTGTGGTATATATACACGATGGAATACTACTCAGCCATAAGAAACGACGAAATCCAGCCATTTGTGACAACATGGATGGACATTGAGGGTATAATGCAAAGTGAAATAAGTCAGAGGGAGAAGGTCAAATACCGTATGATTTCCTTCATTAAGTAGTAGATAGTAACAACAATAAACAAACACATAGAGACAGAGTTTGGATTGGTGGTTACCAGAGGGGAAGGGGGGAGGGAGGAGGGTGAAAGGGATAATTCGGTACATGTGTGTGGTGATGGGTTGTAATTAGTATTTTGGTGGTGAACATGATGTAATCTACGCAGAAATAGAAGTACAATGATGTACACCTGAAATTTTTACAATGTCATAAACCAATGTTACTGCAATAAACAAAAAATTAAAAAAAAAATACTAAGTTTCAAAAAAATAAAAACAAATCAGCACCAAAAAAACAAAAATCAGAGAGGAAAAGATGAATTATTCAGGAAATGATGCCTTAGATACTAGCTGGCTGTGTGAAGATTTTGGCTCCTCCCGTGTACAGACTATACTCCAAACGGAGAGCCCCCAGTCCAGCGTCCCCCGCACTTTGACTCACGGCCGCATTTACCCGCTCAGTATCCGGTCGCCGCTTTGACAACCCTTGGTCTGGGTATTGCAGCGTCTTACCATCTCGACACACATTTGCGATATTTTTCAACGTGTAAGGCATATTGGGCGCCTGCGTAATCCAAACGTTTCCCGCACGGAAGAGGAGCAGGAAGAAGTAAGTTCTGACTGTGAAGCAGATTCTTGAAACCCTTACCCTGAATTAAGCAAGCAAACCATCCGGCTGCTTCAAAGGGAAGATAAGCCGCTGGAGCATCCGCTTCTCCAAGGCCGAGGGAGACTGCCCAGGACGAGGCATCGCCGCCCCATTCCAGCAAATCGGCGTCGGGGGTGTAAGAAGCAAAAGGAAGGAGAAAGAAAAATGTCTGCCCTGGGTGTTTACTTCCTGCAGACAGAGAGAGAGATTTTAGATTCTCGGTACAGGTTATGGAGAAAGAAAATAAAAAACGCTAACAATCTTTAGATGCAACTATCAGCGGTATTTGGAAAGTCTTCATACTGTACATAAAGACGAGAATGTGAAAATGAAAAATAGTATATGCGTATATAATACCACATGATAATATAATATAATATACAGACACATATTCCAAATAGTTTAAGGACTAAAGTATGTAAGTTAAATTAGAAAGCTAATAAAAGAGAAAAAGCTTTATGGTCTCCAAGTCAGAAAGAGTTTCTTAAACAAGATGCCAGAAGAATAAACTATGAGAAGAAAAATGACAGACTGAACTTCATCAAAATTAAAGGTTTCTATTCGATAAAGAACGCCACAGACAAACTGAACAGATGAGTGACAGACTGGAAGTTTGTCTTCAATGTCTGAAACTGAGGAGGAATTATTACGCAAATTATACAAGTAACTCCTACAAATCAGCAAATGAAAGAGGGTCAGCCCCTCAGGAAAATGAGGGAAGGTGTGAACAGAAGATTAACCTCAGGAAGAGCCTGCTGTCTAGAGAGAAAATGAGAAGAGCTTTACTTCTAGTCACCAGAGACACGAACCAGAACGAGACCCCGCCTCCCAGGCATCTTATTCGCAGAAAATCGAAGGTCAGAGGAAAGCAAGGGCAGCTGTGAGCTTGAGGAAACGGGGTCCCCCCGACCCCCCACTGGGAGGACAGACAGCTGCAGGACTGCAGACAGCCAGGCAGGAGCACCCGCTGAGTGTGTGCAACATCACAGACACAGGGGTGTGGCTTCTGCGGATGCATCCCACAGACATGTCTGCAGGGCCGCCAGGAGGCACAGAGACGGGCGCTCAGCACAGAGTATTCGTGGTACACAGTCACAGGGGCCTGTGGCTCAGGAATGGAAAAGGAGTGTGTGTGTGTGTTTTAAGTTGTCCTAGTCCATTCAGGCTGCTATAACAGAATGCCACAGACTAGGTGGCTCATAAACAACAGAAATTTATTTCTCACAGTTCAGGAGGCTGGAAGTCCAAGATCAATGTGCCGGCAGATCAGTGTCTGGTGAGGGCCGGCTGGTGAGGTTGGTTGTTCCACGTCCTGGCCATGCCACCTCTCAGCAAAGCCCCCAGGGAGCCCAACACACACTGAGGCCTCTGGGATCCCAGCCTTGGAGTCCAGGAAAGACGGCCCAGATGACACCCTGGTGACAGCCACAGCCTCAGCTGCTGTCTGAATGACTGCCGTGTGTTACTTCTTGTTAATTAGATTTCAGTTGGGATGATGGTAAAATAAGAGAACGGGAATAACCGTCCTCTATTTCAGGGATTCCCAAGGCTGCTGACAGGGAGGGGTGGACATATAACCCCCACAGCAGCAGCAGCTAAATGCCAGAACCTCGTGGAAGGGGCACTGTCAGGGGGGTGACATTTGTTGACCTTCTCTGTCATTATGAGCTTTTTGAAGGTGACGGTCTGAGCAGTGAGGGCCTTAGGACAGGGCTGGTGTACCTCCCACAGCAGAGGTGCTGGGGAAATGCCTACGGAAGGAAAGAAGGAAGGAAGGAAAGGAGAGAGGGAGGGAGGAAGGAAGAAAGGAAGAAAGGGAGAGAGGGCAGGAAAAGGAGAGAGGGAAGGAAGGAAGGAAGGAGGTGCAATCACACATCCATACAAACAAACCAGGTCTCCCAAGCGTACCAAGTGAGCAAAGGGACACAAAGGCCCTTTGACCACGGTATGTCCCATGCACACGTCTGGCCATGGTATAAACCAGAAACATGGAGTGAGCTGAGCATATCATGGAATCTTCTGGGCAAATAAAACTTAACCCTTTAAGCGCCGGTCTTTTTATGTTAACCATTTAGGATAAAAACACATTGCATGGGCCGGCCCCGTGGCTTAGCGGTTAAGTGCGCGCGCTCCGCTGCTGGCGGCCCGGGTTCGGATCCTGGGTGCGCACCGACGCACTGCTTCTCTGGCCATGCTGAGGCCGTGTCCCACATACAGCAACTAGAAGGATGTGCAGCTATGACATACAACTATCTACTGGGGCTTTGGGGGAAAAAAATAAATAAATAAAATTATTAAAAAAAAAAAAAAAACACATTGCAAAATGTACTAATAGTCCCCGTTTTTAATTACCCACAGGATACCAACAGTAATTTGGTTTTCTCAAAAGGATCATCACCTGGGCATTTGTGTCCCGCCTATTGTCACGCCATGAGGACCTCAGGGCTGATGAGGCCTGAGTGTCCCACCTGCCTGCCCCACCAGCCCACCAGCCTCACCTCTGCCTACCCTGCCCGCCACTCTTCTCTTCTACACCTCATTCTTCTCTCTGACCTTGGGCCCTCTCATAGGCTGTTCCCGCCGCCAGGACACTCTCCCCGTGACTCTGTAACGGTCTGGATCTTCACCTGCTTCTGCGAACACTAGGCCAAAACTCCGGGCTCCATCACCAGTGTACCCCCATGCCCAGCTCTGGGCCACGCAGCCTGCTGCAAGAGGGTGTGTTTACACAAGAGAAGCAGGTTCCTACCTGCTTTGGGGGCCTGGCAGTTACTTCTGGGGCGAGGGGTGGCCCAGTGTTCCCAGCGAGGGCACAGCTGAACAGGCCAGCTCCTTAGAGGGACCTGCCTCCTCCCCCCACAGTGGGGCCAACAGAGGACCCAGAACTCTGCCTTGGGCTCAGGACGCAGAGTCCTCAGCAAGCCCTGGGCCGAGACGGGGGAGAATGAGTGAGGATGCTCGCTGGGACCCCAGCTCAGAGAAGACAGGAACGGATGAGACCCAGAAGAACAGCTGAATGAGTCTGTGTCCACAGGAGACAGGAGCAAGGGGAAGTCACGTTAGAAGAACATCACCAGCGAAGACAGTGGGAGGGAGGTCTGGGTGCCAGGTGCTGGTCAGCCTGGCCTGGAGAGGCCAGTACGTGCTTGTCCAGCGGCACTCTCCATCTCTCCCCTGTGCTTGCCCCTCCTCCTCTCTCACTCAAAGACCCAAGGGTCGCTGGGGCTCAGTCCTTGGTCCTCTTTTCTTCTCTCTCCACACTCAACCTTGTGAATCTCATCCAGTTTCAAGACTTTAATGTCATCCGTATGTCAAAACTTCCGAAATGGACATTCCAGACTGGATCTCTCTCCTGAGCTTCAGGCTCACGTATCCAGCTGCCTCCTGAGCACGTTTCCACTTGGATGTCTAATAGACATCTGTGTCAGTTATCACTGCTGTGTAACAGACACCCCCAAACTCAGTGGCCTGAAGGAACAATGTATTGTTTCTCATGATGCTGTTGGTCGGGATTTGGGCAGGACTCCGTCTGGGAGGTTCTTCTGCTCCATGTAATGTCGGCTGGAGTCACTCCCGTGGCTGCACTCCTGGACCTCACCTGGAGCTGGAACGTGGAAGAAGGCTTTTCTCAATGTCTGGCAGTTAGTTGATGCTGCTTGCCGGCCTCAGCTGTCCTCCACAGGGCTTATCCTCCAGGAGTCTCTCTCGCTTCCTTACAGCATGGCAGCTGGGTTCCAAGAGAGCAAAAGCGGAACCCATCAGGCCTCTTTAAGGCGAGTCCTGGAACTGACACGGCATCATTTCCCCACACTCTACTGATCAAAGCAAGTTACAAGACCAGCCCTAAATCAAGGGCAGGGGTTGGGGATAATGGCTGAGTGGCATGGGGCTACAGAAGGAGAATTGTCAGTGGCTCTCTTTGGAGACTTTCTACCCAGCCTGCCAAAGTCAAACTCTCCATCTTCTCCCAGACATGCTCCCCCATGGCCTTTCCCAGTGGGTGACAAGTCCATCCTCAAGCCAGACCCCTGGCTGACATCCAGTCCGTCACAAATCCTGTTGGCTTTGCCTTGAGAATATATCCTGGGTCCCACCCTCTTCTCCACCACCACTGCTCCCAGCTGAGTCTGAGTCACCAGCATCTTTCTCCAGGTTCCTCGTCAGCCTCCTGACTGGTCTCCCTCTTTTTACCCTTGGAGTCTCTTCCCAATGCAGCAGCCCAATTGATCTTTTTACACTTTAGGTCAGATAATGTCACTCTTCTGATCAAAACTTCCTGTGCCTTCCTATTTCCCTGTGAGTAGAGCCAAAGCTGTCACAATGGCCCTCAGGGCCCTACGCTGTCTTCAGCTGCCCCCTTATACACACCGTGGCATTACCACTCAGATCTGATCTCTGACTACCATCCCCCTTGCTCAATCAGCTCCAGCCACCCTGGCCGTCCGTCTGGAGAGACCCCTGCAGTCCATAAAGCATTGTCTTAGCCAGGAGCAGCTACGTAATTTGCAGGGCCCACTGCAAAATGAAAATGCAGGCCCTTGTTCCAAATGACTAAGAAGTTCAAGATGGCAATAAGAGAGCATTAAACCAAGCATGAGGTCCTCTGAGTTGGGGCCCTGCACACCCGCACAGGTCACACGCCATGAAGCCGGAGCTGCCCATACCCCTTGTCACAGCTGGCCTTTAGAACAGCCCTGTAAGGCAAGAAGAAGAGATTTTTGATATTCCCCCCAATTCAAGATAAGGAAACAGACTCAAAGGGGGTAGGCACATGGCCGGGGTCACATAGCTGGAAAGCAGAGGGCTAGCTCTGGACTCCAAACCTCAGCAACAGAGTCTGGACTCTTTTCTCCGCACCCACCACCCTCCCCTCCATGTCTGGGTCCAGCCCTGAGAGGAGAAGGCCTCTGAGAACCCCCTTCCCAACCCCTGCCCAGGCTGCTTCCTGTCCTCTCCAGCCCCCATGGACCCTCCCACCCAGCAAACCCCCTGTCCTGAGCATCAGAGGTCCAGCCCCACCCGCTGAGCTCCCCAGGTCCCCCTGCGCCATGATAAAGCCCTTTCTCAAGGAATTAGAATTCGGGCTTCAGGCTGAGAATGAGACTGAGGAAGACGGCAAAACAGAGAGAAAAGCAGAACCTGGTGGGAAAATGTCACTTCCAAGTACAGGAATTAAGAGATAGGAGGGGAACTGCACAGGAAAAGGGGTAGAAGGTATTAAACAATATAAATCACAGCCCTCTGGCCACCAGCGCCAGGAGCCTGAAAGTCTGCCGGGACTGAAGGCAGAGCCCAGCAGGGCCGGCCCAAGGAGGCTGCAGCCCCAGGGCCGGGGGCACAGGATCCCTAATTAGGGGCTTACACAGAGCGTGCAAGCTGGGCCCCCACAGGCCCCAGCCCTGCGTCAGCTGGAGGGCACAGACTTAATGGCCCGGGCTGGAGGATTCCAACATAGAGTATTCTTGTTCCCCAGCAGTTTTTACAAGGCATTTATGGACCTGGGACAACCTCAGGACAACACTCAGCTTACGGAACTGGCCGCCCAGACAGTGGGGGCAAAGAAGCAGGTCAGCGCAAGGGCTCTGAGAAGGAGGCATAGAGGGGGGAGCGGAGGAGCATTCACCCCCCCATACAGGGGCTGGGCCTCCCCGCCTTGTCACCACGCAGCCCCGGGCTCAGCCCTGAGAGGGACCTTCACCTCCACCAACTGGAGGTGGGGCACACAGCATTGTAACCAGATTCCTGGGGCCTGGGAAGCCCACCACCTCCACCAATGTCTAAATGTAGCCCCAGTAGACACAAAAACCTTGGGAGGCAGGGCCTCTGAGTCACTGCCCCCCAACAGCACCAAGAATCCCGGGAGTATATTCAGCTCCCACAGACCACCCCATTGTTTCAATCAGCCCACGTGCTTCATAGCAATTGATCTGATGTCCCATTTTTGCTCATCAAAGATAGCCATAACTAGGGTCCAACATGTGGGAGCTAAGCCCTCACACTGATGTGATTCCAGCCCAAAACAGACACATTTGGTGCTTTGATTCATCTGTCTCAAATAACCTTGAGATTTCTGTTTTCCTTGTATGTCGTTACCATTTACTGAGAACTCAACATGTACAAGACCCAGGGGAAGGGCTTCAAGTGACTGATCTCATTCAGTTACTTCACAGTACCTTGGGAAGGAGCTTGTCATACAGAACCCCATGTCACAGGTAATAGATCAGGTTCAGAACAGCCCTGAGACCACATACTGGTAAGTGATGGGCCCAGGATCCCAACTCAGATCTGAAGAGAGTAATTCCAGTCTCCTTTCACCCACATGTCCACATCCATCCCCCTGAGAGGTGAAGGAGGTGCCAACACAGGGAAGGAGCAGCTAACTCTGCTTGGCACAGTCAAAGAGGGCTTTGAGGAGTCACAAATAGGTGGAGACTAAACATGCTACTGAACAACCATTGGATCAAAGGAGAAATCAAAAATTACCTGGAGATAAATGAAAATGAAAATACAACATACCAACTCTTATGCGATGCAGCAAAAGTGGTACTAAGAGGAAAATTTATAGCAATACAGGCCCACTGCAACAAACAAAAAAAAATATCAAATAAGTAATCTTAAACTACATCTAACAGAACTAGAAAAAGAAAGAACAAACAAAGCCCAAAGTCAGCAGAAGGAGGGAAATAATAAAAATTAGAGCAGAAATAAATGAAATAGAGACTAAAAAAACAATAGATAGGATCAATGAAACTAAGACCTGGTTCTTTGAGAAGATAAACAAAATTGACAAACGCTTAGCCAAACTCACTAAGAAAAAATGAGAGAAGGCTCAAATAAATAAAATTAAAAATGAAAGAGGAGAAATTACAATAGATACCACAGAAATACAAAGGATTCTAAGAGAATACTATGAAAACCTATATGCCAAGAGTGACATCAGCAACATGGTGGAGTGAACTATTCCCTTTGTCTCTCCCCTTCTGAATTACAACTAAATGGACATTCATCGACCAACAGAAGATACCCACACAGCACAACAGGATGCCTGAGAGATCCACGCTGCTATACATCTGAAGGTGGATGGACTGGATCCCTGAGAAGCAGTGCAGATAGGTAAGTGTACCCCCACCTCCTCCTTGGCAGCAGTGAGCCAGGTGTTGAAGCCTCACACAGTGGCTGGCACAACTCTAAGAGGAGGTGGGGACAGCCCAGCCTGCATGTGAATGCTATCCAGCCTATGGGAGCTCCCACCATGCCACAGCAGCCCCGCCAGTGGGAATGCTCCCCACCAAGTGGCCACAGCTCAGCCCCTGTGAAGGAGCCCCAACCACCAATCACAGCAGCTGGTGCAAATGTAAGAGGAGGCGGGGGCAGCCAGGCGCATGCACAAATGCCTTTGGAGGGATAGCTCAGCCTGCAGGAGTACTCACTGTGTCCCAGTTGCTGCTGCCGCTGGGAATGCTCCCGACCAAGTGGCTGCACCTTGGCACCAATGAAGGAGACCCACCCATCAAGCACAGCAGCCAGTACAAACACCTTCAGAGGGATAGCCTGGCCTGCAGGAGCACCCACTGTGCACCAGTGGCCCTACCAATGGGAACGTTCCCCATCAAGTGGCTGCGGCTTGGCCCATGCAAAGGTGTCCCACCCCGCAAGCACAGAAACTCAGCCAAACCACTAGCAAGCACAGTGCCAGCCTGCACCTGTGCAACCTGCCTGCTGAGCACAGAGGCACAGAGGCCCCACCCCCATGAGAGCAACCCACCAAGCAGCTGTGGCCAGACCATGCAAATACAGAGCAGTGGTACCCACACAACTCCCAGCAGATGGGGCAGGACCAGAAACACATCTCCTGCTTACCCTCAGTTGTGGCAGGTGGAATCTGCAACCTGATACTACCACAAACGCGCTGGCAAAGGTTCAGTTCATCAAACACCATGAAAAACTACAGCAACACCTCAGAGCAGAAGGAAAATGACAAGCCTCCAGAAACCAATCCTGAACTCACAGAAATTTACAATCAAAATGACAGAGAATTCAAAACAGTTGTCATCAAGAAACTCAACGAGTTGTAAGAAAATTCAGAAAGATAGTTCAATGAGCTCAGGAATAAAACTAACAAGCAGAAAGAATACTTCACCAAAGAGACTTAAACTATAAAAAAAAAAAAAAAAAATTCTGGATATGAAGAACACAATTAATGAGATTAAAAATAATCTAGAATCCTTAAAAAAATAGAGGTGACATTATGGAGGACAGAATTAGTGATTTAGAGGATAGGAATATAGAAATGCTTCAGGTGAAGGAGGAGAGAGAACTAGATTTTTAAAAAATGAAAAAATTCTTCGAGAAATATCTGACTAAATTAGGAAAAGCAACATAAGGATTGTAGGTATTCCAGAGGGAGAAGGGAGGGAGAAAGGAGCAGAAAGCTTATTCAAAGAAATAATAGCCGAGACCTTCCCAAACCTGGGGAAAGAACTGGACTTGTACATGAAGCCAATAGAACTCCTAATTACATCAATGCGGAAAGACCTTCTCCAAGGCATATATTAGTAAAACTGGCAAAAGTCAATAACAAAGAAAAAATATTAAGGGCAGCAAGGCAGAGGAAAATAATCTACAAAGAAACCCCTATCAGGCTTTCAGCAGATTTCTCAGCAGAAACCTTACAGGCTAGGAGAGAATGGCATGTGTATTCAAAATACTGAAAGACAAAAACTTTCAGTCAAGAGTTCTCTATCCAGCAGAACTATCATTCAGATATGATGGAGAAATAAAAGCTTTCCCAAATAAACAAAAGCTAAGGGAGTTCATCACCACTAGACCTCCCTTACAAGAAATGATGAAGGACGCCTTCATACCTGAAACAAAAAGGCAAAGGCTTACAAAGCTTTGAGCAAGGAGATAAATAGACAGATGAAATCAGAAAACTGCAGCTCTTTATCAGAACAGCTTAGCAAACACTTAATTATAACATAAAAGATAAAGGGAAAGAAAGGATCAAAAATAACTACAGATACTTCAATTTTGTCACAAACTCACAACACAAAACAGAATAATTTGTGATAACAATAACTCAGAAAGGGAAGAGGTAAGGGATGGAACCAGCTTAGGCTAATGGAGACAGGAGGTTATCAGAAAACAGACTATCTCATCTACAAGATCTTTTATACAAACCTCATGGTAACCATTAAACAAAAATTCAGAGCAGAGCCACAATTCACAAATAAAGAGAGAAAATCATCACAGAAAATCACCAAACTGAAATTGCGGTCAGAAATATAAGGGAAGAGAAACAAAGGAAATATAGAACAACTGGAAAACAAGAAATAAAATGTCAGTATTAAGCCCTCATATATCAATAATCACTCTAAATGTAAATGGATTAAATTATCCAATCAAAAGGCATGGAGTAGCTGGATGGATTAAAAAACAAGACCCAACAATATACTGCCTCCAGGAAACACATCTCAACTCTAAAGACAAACATAGGCTTAGAGTGAAGGGATGGAAGATGATACTCCAAGCAAATGGCAAACAAAAGAAAGCAGGTGTTGCCATACTTATATCAGACAAAGTAGACTTCAAGATGAGAAAAACAACAAGAGGCAAAGAGGGGCAGTATATAATGATAAAAGGGACATTCCACCAAGAGGACATAACACTTATGAACATATATGCACCTAACAAAGGAGCACCAAAGTATATAAAGCAACTATTAACAGACCTAAAGGGAGAAATGAACAGCAACACCATGATAGTAGGGGACCTCAACACCCCATTTATATTAATGGATAGATCATCCAGGCAGAAAGTCAACAAGGAAATACTGGATTTAAATGAAAAACTAGATCAGATGGACTTAATAGATATATATAGAACATTCCATCCAAAAACAGTAGAATACACATTCTTCCCAAGTGCACGTGGAACATTCTCAAAGATAGACCCACATATGCTGGGAAACAAGGCAAGCCTCAATAAATTTAAGAGGATCGAAATCATATCAAACATCTTTTCTGACCACAATGCTATGAAACTAGAAATCAATTACAAGAAAAAAGCTGGGAAAGTCACAAATATGTGGAGACTAGACCACATGCTACTGAACAACCATTGGATCAAAGGAGAAATCAAAAATTATCTGGAAACAAATGAAAATGAAAATACAACATATCAACTCTTATAGGATGCAGCAAAAGCAGTTCTAAGAAAATTTATAGCAATACAGGCCCACCTCAACAAACAAGAAAAATCTCAAATAAGTAATCTTAAACTAGACCTAACAGAACTAGAAAAAGAAGAACAAACAAAGCCCAAAGTTCAGCAGAAGGAGGGAAATAATAAAAATTAGAGCAGAAATAAATGAAATAGAGACTAAAAAAACAATAGAAAGGATCAAGGAAACTAAGAGCTGATTCTTGCAGAAGATAAACAAAATTGACAAACCCTTAGCCAGACTCACTAAAGAAAAAAGAAAGAAGCCTCAAATAAATAAAATTAGAAATGAAAGAGGAGAAATTACAATGGATACTACAGAAATACAAAGGATTATAAGAGTACTATGAAAAACTATATGCCAAAAAATTGGATAACCTAGAAGAAATGGATAAATTCTTAGACTCATATAACTTTCCAAAACTGAATCAAGAAGAAATAGATAATCTGAATAGACCAATCACAAGTAAAGAGATTGAAACAGTAATCACAAACCTCCCAAAACACAGAAGTCCAGGACCAGACAGCTTCTCTGGAGAATTCTAAGAAACAGTCAAAGAAGAATTAATACTTATTCTTCTCAAACTATTCCAAAAAATTGAAGAATATGAGATGCTTCCTAACTCATTCTATGAGGGCAACATCACCTTGATACCAAAACCAGACAAGGATAACACAAAGAACAAAATTACAGGCCAATATCGCTGATGAACATAGACGCAAAAATCCTCAACAAAATATTGGCAGATTGAATACAGCAATACATAAAAGGATCATACACCATGATCAAGTGGGATTTATACCAGGGATGCAGGGATGGTTCAACATCCACAAATCAATCAATGTGATACACCACATTAACAAAATGAGGAATAAAAATCACATGATCATCTCAATAGATGCAGAGAAAGCGTTTGAAAAGATCCAACATCCATTTATGATAAAAATTCAATAAAATGGGCATAGAAGGAACGTACCTCAACATAATAAAGGCTGTATGTGACAAACCCACAGCCAACAACATACTCAACAGTGAAAAACTGAAAGCCATCCCTCTGAGAACAGGAACAAGACAACAGTGCCCACTCTTGCCACTCTTATTCGACAAAGTACTGAAGGCTTTGGCCAGAGCTATTAGGCAAGAAAAGAAATAAAATGTATCCAAATTGGAAAGGAAGAAGTGAAACTCTCACTGTTTGCAAATGACATAATCCTATATATAGAAAACCCTAAAGAATCCACCAGAAAACTATTAGAAATAATCAACAACTACAGCAAAGTTGCAGGGTACAAAATCAGCTTACAAAAATCAGTTGCATTTCTATACACTAATAATGAACTAGCAGAAAGAAAACTCAAGAATACAATCCCATTTACAATAGCAACAAAAAAAATAAAATATCTAGGAATAAATTTAACCAAGGAAGTGAAAGACATACACTGAAAACTATAAAACATTATTGAAAGAAATCAAAGATGACATAAAGAAATGGAAAGATATTCCATGCACATGGATTGGAAGAATAAACATAGTTAAAATGTCCATATCACCTAAAGCAATCTACAGATTCAGTGCAATCCCAATCAGAATCCCAACGACATTATTCAGGGAAATAGAACAAAGAATCCTAAAATTTATATGGAACAACAAAAGACCCCGAATAGCTAAAGCAATCCTGAGAAAAAAGAACAAAGCTGGAGGCATCACAATCCCTGACTTCAAAATATACTACAAAGCTATAGTAATCAAAACAGCATGGTACTGGCACCAAAACAGACACACAGATCAATGGAACAGAATTGAAAGCCAGAAATAAAATGACACATCTACGGACAGCTAATCTTTGACAAAGGAGCCAAGAACATATAATGGAGAAAGGAAAGTCTCTTCAATAAATGGTGTTGGGAAACCTGGACAGCCACATGCAAAAGAATGAAAGTAGACCATTATCTTACACCATACACAAAAATTAATGAAAATGGATTAAAGACTTGAATGTAAGACCCGAAACCATAAAACTCCTGGAAGAAAATATAGGCAGTACACTCTTTGACATCGGTCTTAGCAGCATCTTTTCTAATACTATGTCTACTCAGGCAGGGGAAACAAAAGAAAAACTTAACAAATGGGACTATATCAGACTAAAAATCTTCTGCAAGGCAAAGGAAACCATGAACAAAATGAAAAGATAACCCACCAACGGGGAGAAAATATTTGCAAATCATATACCTGACAAGGGGTTAATTTCCAAAATATATAAAGAACTCATACAACTCAACAACAAAAAAACAAATAACCCTATCAAAACATAGGCAGAGGATATAAACAGACATTTTTCCAAAGAAGCTATACAGATGGCCAACAGACACATGACAAGATGTTCAATATCACTAATTATTAGGAAAATGCAAATCTAATCATCATATCAATGAGATATGACCTTACACCTGTCAGAATGGCTATAATTACCAAGACAAAAAATAACAAGTGTTGGAGAGGATGTGGAGGAAAGGGAACGCTCATTCACTGCTGGTGGGAATGCAAACTGGCGCAGCCACCATGGAAAACAGTATGGAGATTTCTCAAAAAATTAAAAATAGAAATACCATATGATCCAGCTATCCCACTACTGGGTCTTTATCCAAAGAACTTGAACAATTCAAAGAAATTTATGCACCCCTGTGTTCATTGCAGCATTATTCACAATAGCCAAGACATGGAACCAACCCAAGTGCCCACCAACGGATGAATGGATAAAGAAGATGTGGTATACATACACAATGGAATACTACTCAGCCATAAAAAAAAGACAAAATCATCCCATTTTCAACAACACAGATGGACCGTGAGGGTATGAGGTTAAGTGAAATAAGTCAGAGAAAGACAAACATCACATGATTTCACTCATATATAGAAGATAAACAAACACATGGATCAAGAGAACAGATTGGTGGTTACCAGAAGGGAAGGGGATGTGGGTGAGCGAAAGGGGTAAAGGGGCACATATGTATGGTGATAGAGAAAAACTAGACTATTGGTGATGAGCAGGATGCAGTCTATACAGAAACTGAAATATCATAATGTACACCTGAAATTTATACAATGTTAAAAACCATTATGACCTCAATAAAATAATTTAAAAAAAAAAGAGGGCTTCCTGGAGGTGGTGATATCTGAGTTAGGCCCAGCATGACGAGTAGGGCTTGGCTGAAAGAGAGGAGCAAAGAGGCCTGAGCATGGCAGGCAGGAAGCAGAGGCGTCCTGGTGCCGCAGTGCACATCCTTGGAGGCTCTGAGATCTGGGGTTCTGCCCTATTGTTGTTAGTAACAGTAGCAGCTGCCGCAGAGCCAACATTTATTATGCGCTCTATAGAATTATATTTTATCCTCACAAATACCCTATAAGAGAAGAACTATTATTTTCCCCAGAAAACTGAGACGCAGGAAGGTCAAGAAACTTGCCGGCCGTGTGATTTCAGGCAAACGGTGGAGCCAGGTCTAAAACGCGGGTTTCATCTACAGCCAGCATCACATGCTCGGTCACCACGCAGAGAGCCTGTGACAGGACTAGGAACGGGGAAGCCCTGGCTCCACTCTCAGATCTGACACACTTCTCAACTCCAGGAAAGTGACCTCACCTGTGGCGCGTCAATGAAAGGACCTGGCACTGGAGACACCTCTCAGCTCCTGCACCCAGCTGGGCTCAAAGCTAAATCTCCTGCTGAGCCTTCCAGTTACGTGAGCCAGTCAGGTTCCATTTTAGCTTAAGCTGGTTTGAACTGGGTTTTTTCACCTCAATAGAATAGTCTTTGAGCAATTAGGATTAAATGACCAAACACAGTGAAAGCGCTAAGCATGGAGCCCGGGACAGAGCCTGACAGGTTTTCCTTCCCAGGACACTTGATGTGATTAGACTCTGAGTGGCTTGTCCCACTAGCCTGGCAGATGGGCCCTGGTCCCATATCGACCGCCCCTCTCTGCATCACCCCAGAGGGCGCTCTCTGCATCATGGCCAAGATGGTTTCCTGCAACCAGGATGCACCCCAGCCTGCCCAGGCCCCTATCCCAGCGTTACACAAGCTTAGGTTTAGTCTGGGTCCTGGTGACACACGATTTTGCATCCCACTTAACATCTTTTGTGGACGTGTTCCCTTGTCATTAATATTCTCTGAAAGCCTGATTTTGAACGTCTAACAATCCAAAATGAGGGTTTCCCATAATTTTTTTTAGCTATCCTCCTATTGTTTGATATTTAGGCTATTTCCCATTTTCCACTTTGTAAGTTATGCTGTAAACGCATATTTGTACATAGAATTTTGACTGCATCCTAGGTTACTTTCCTGGGATGGATTTCTAGAAGTAGAATGACTAGGTTGTGGGTGGTTTTAGAGCTCACCTACTGAGATGCTCACTTTTGAAACAACATCTGTACTCTTTTTAAAGAGGCCGTTCCACTGTTAACCAATCTTCATTGCCCAAAATTCTTCCGTTAATTTAGCACTGCAGGCTAGGTTTACAGTGAGCATTCCGAGTGCCTTTTCTTATTTATAACAACTCTATCACACGGATAAGATTAGTGCCCAGTTTTAGAGGGGAGGAAACTGAAGTTCAAAGAACGTTTGCAACTTGCCAAAAGCAACACAGCTTGAAAGGATGGAGGCAGGGTGTGCTCTAGGTTTGTCTGACTCTATACGCTATGCTATCCTTCTGCCATGAAACCCTCTTGGGAGGGAGGGGTCACTTCCTGCTGGGAGTCCTACCTAAAAATAACTCCCCCTGCTGGTGCCTGGACAGTTCCTGTGTAACACTATGAGCTATGCCACTAGAAGCACAGTCTAAATTATTTTGGGTCCTACATCATGCAAGTTACACTTTAAGAACACCAGGGTTGGCTGTGTTGAGGCGCCTTTCTAAGCAAAGCACAGTTGCGTGTGTCTATGAGGAAAGGTCCCGTGTGGGACAAGGAGCCCTATGAATGGAGAATCTTCTAGGCTGAGGTCTTCGAGATGCAAAGTACCCCCTTGGTCAACAGCGCAGCAGCCTGGGCACTGGTTTACTGTTCCCTCGCATGGCATTGTCGTGTCCTTCCCAGGGGCAAGGGCAGGGGGACAGAGGGAAGAGCAGGTGCTAGGTAGACTGAGTTCACCAAGCTCCCCTGAGGACTGAGGGAGAGGGCAAAGAGCCTTGAGCGATTTCTGCAACTATGTCAGAAGTGAGGGCAGCGGGGAAGGTGTGTGCAGAACCCTCAGACTAGGGCAGTGGCTCCGAGGACCCAGCGAGGTTCTGGCACTTTGGTTTTGGAGTTGGACTTGTTATTCCTGTTCCTGGAGTGCCCAGCATGAAACTCTTCACTGAAGGGCCTGTGGGAAAGTGGGGGCCTGTGCCACCCGCTATAGCTGGTCTGGCAGAAGAGGGACCCTGAAAGGGAGAAGGCCACAGGCTGAGATGCTAAAGACCCTGGCGAGGAAGGGGAGCCCCGGGTGGGTGGAGGCAGGGGTACAATTGGGCCTGAAAAGTCCGGTGCTGTGGGGCAAGGTGGGGCTTAGCAGCCTGAGGACCTGTGTATTCCCCGATGGGGTCAACCCATTTCATTGTCCAGTTGAAGGCAGGCACTTCTGAGTGGGGAGAGCTCTGGGTAGAGTCGAGGCAGCTGGCTTTTGCTCGTAGCTCTGTCACCCACTAGCTGTGACCATGAACAAGTGACTTAACCACCATTCACTGCCTCCTTCCTTCCTCCAACCTGGGATGTGGTGAGGATTGACTGGAAGAGAGACCCTGAGTTTCTTACCGTTTGAGGCAAACAACATGCATCCTCCTAGCGTTAACATTGTTATCAAAATCAGGTACTCATCATCCCTAGTGCTCACCTCACCGGAATAGTCCAGATCCTTCCTGCTGAATGGGAAATTGAGAGGCCACTTCCTATAACAAGAAGCTTCCCGAGCTTATGTGAGCTAACGGCTCGTGGCAAGCAAGACCTCAGCCTCCGGCCGCCGCTCTGGGGCGCTCCTGCCCACCCGATCTGCTCCGTTTATTTATAGACCACTGGTCCAGATCAGGTAAGAGCCTGGGGTTCCCCCCAAGGACTGTGAGGAGGGCTGGACTTCGTCTGAGGCCCAGCTTCTGGGCTTTAAGAAGGAGTGTGATTTTGGAAGTGGACCCGTCAGTAAGAAACTGAGGTCTCTTGTTCACGCAGAAAGTCCTCCCCCTCAGAGCTGGAGCGACGTGTGAGGATGGAGACTAGACCTTCTCTCTTCTTTTGACCTCGTCATCTGAGCCACGGGGTGGTGGCCTATGAGCGGTAACCCAGGGAGTCCGGGGCTGTCAGGTGTGGAAGCACTTGAGCAATGCCCACATCACTCCGAGGCAGGGGTGCGGGGAGCTGAGCAGGCTCAATCCGTCACAGCAGGGGCCCTGGCATGTGCAGAGGTGGCAGTGCTGACCAGTTTTTCATGGCCATCTGGACATCAGCAGGCCCAGGGCCTCTCCTGTGCCCAGGCTGAGCCTCAGTCCTGCTGGGTTTTCCCTGTTGCTGGAGGAATTGGGCTGAGGGGGCCAGGAAGAGGCATACCAATCCCTGAGAGGACGCTGCCTAAGGCACGTGGGAGCCTGCACTGCTGCATCGCGTGAAATCCAGCAGCGCCCCCATGTCTTGGGTTGCCAAGGATCGTGCCATGAAGCAGGCCTCCGCTGACCAGCTGCCACGGGATCTGATTACGGCTGACAGGGCACTCCCGATGCGGGGACTTCTGAGTGTGCAGAGCAGCTTGTGTACAGGGTGGCCCCGAAAGCTTTGGTCCACAGCAGAGTCTGCGTGACACGCCTCACCTCCATCAACCCTCAGCCTTCTACCTGCTAGGGCCTCAGGGCACCTGCCAGCTGCATCCTTTGGCCAGATCCTACAAACAGGCAACCTTGGACTTCAGCATCGTCTACCCCCCAGCAATCTCTAGTGGATCTTGAGCCACGCATCATTGCCCTCCCACAGCCCCTCAATAGTGCTGGGCCCAGCAATCAGCCACCAAATACCTGGACACTGGGGCCAGGTGTCGCAGTGCTGGTGCTAGTTCATTCCGGGGAGCTGGTGCTGGTGTCTGGCACAGAGACTTGGTGGAGATGGGAGCTAGGGGCTGAATGCCATGCCAGAGCCACCTTTAGCTAGTGAATGAATGGAATCTTTTCCCCACAGGTTCCCCCACCCCTCACATATCCATCCCCTACCTGGGCTCTGCCACTGCAGTCTGAGGCCCTTGCCCTTCTGGTCCCCTCGGAGCCCCTCCACTCAGGTTTCTGTAGAGGCAAAGTGAGTTCGTCCCAGTCCCCTTGGCTCGCCTTCTGCTTTCTCCCGAAGGTGATATTAATAAAGACATCATATCCATAACTTGCTCCCAGATCGCAGCATGGGAGCCGGAGGGGAGGTGGAAGACTGGGTGGAAATGCTCTCCACAGTCGTTGCTGTGGGTTTTTGGACAGGAGGCCGTATGTGGAAGGGCTTTCAGTTGACTTCTGCAAGAAGGTGGGCGAGGCCAGCTCCATTCTAAGTCTCCATCCCTTAGCCCTTAAATCCTGTCCGGAGGGCCTGCCAGAGGATGACAAAGCCCCACTGGAGCTCAAGGGCAGGGATCCCCTTTCTCTCCACCCCTCATTGTCCCATGTGATGTCACAGCCTTGTGAACCCAGGTATAAAGGAACTCTTTTTTTATTATTCCACTTCAAAAGCTGGTGTGTGCTCCAGCCCCCATCTCTGTGCACCCCACTTTGAGGGGTGGGAGGTAGGTGTCTTTCCCAGCCCCCCAAGCCCCTGTAGGGGTTGTTCACAGAAGTTATTCCTGAGTTTTCTCTCAAGCACAAAACCCCTATGGACGGGGCTTGGGAGCCCGCGGCTCTGCCCTCTCTCTGGGATGGTGCCCTGGGTCTCCAGGGGCCAGGGGAGGGGGCTCCCTGCCAGGCTGCTATGCTTGTCTCAGAGGGCCCAGCTGTTGGCACCAAGTAGTGCCACAATGCTGTGCCCTCTTTTGGGGTGAAGACCACATGGGGGGCTCTTTAGCCTTTGAGACCTCCCCTCCTGGTGCCCTTTCCTTTCTGAGCTTTTTCCTCCCCATTCTTCCACCCGGCACCCCCCCCCAATCGGCTGAGTATCCATGGCAATTGGACATGGTCCCCTCGTCCCAAGGCCCAGCTCTGGCTCCGGGAACTGACGGCTGTAAGGAAATGGAGAAGGGATAGTGGGATAAGATGGTGGGAGGGAGTGCCCTCCCTGCCCTGCTTCTTCCCTGGAGTGGGGGAGAATGTCCTCAGCAGACTGTGGGCTCCTCGTGGCCAGTGCTGAGTGGGCATTTGGCACAGCGTGACTGTGCCTGGTCACTTCCCAGGCTTCCACTTTCACACCTGTAAAATGGGTGCAAGAATTGTATAATAAATAATATGTATGATTTATTATCCTAAAATTATATGATTATTATATAAATACATATATATAAATAAATGCATATACATATATATATGATTTACTATAGGGATTTGGTGTTGCCCAGTTGTGGGAGCTGGTTAAATGATCTCCGGGAGGTTGTCCCTTCTCTATCTGGTGCCACAGCCTGAAGTCAGCATTTGAGAAGGGAAGGTGGATGTGAAGTGGGGGAAGTCAGGGAAAACGAAGATGAGCAAAGCCAACAAGGATGGACTAGAACCAGCTTGGAAGACGGAGGTGGCCTGACTCTGGGACTGTTCATCACGGAGCCAAAACACCCCTGGCCCAGGATTTGCACAGGCTGAAGGAGGAGAGCTGGCAGGAGCCAGAGGAGCTGTAGCCCCAGGCCAGCCAGGTGAGCTTGCCAGTGAACAATGATGTTTGTGAGCTGCCACAGTTCCTTGTGCCCTGATCAACTCTCCCACGTGTAAAGGAACATGGCTGCTACTTCACTTCTGCCTTCAAAACCTCATGCAAAACATCTCTTGTGGCCCACACTAACCTGGAACTATGTAGGGAAGGGAATTCTGGAAAATGCATCCACCCCACACAGATTTCCACTACACTCAGAGAGCTGGGGCCACCTGGGACACTGCAGCACTTCCCTAGTGGACAAGAGTGACCAGAGGTGGACCACAAGGACATTCTACCCTGGGGTGGGGCCCAGTTCTCCAGTCTAGAAGCCCTCTTTCCTCAAGACAGATTTCTTTTAGAGACAGCAAGAGCCTACTCTGAGCCTAGAACCAGACTGGGGCCATGTTGAACCACTCAACAGTGCTCCCTACCTTGTATCTTGGGCAGCTGGGATCGGGGACTTGGTGCCAGCCTCTTCCTAAAAAGCCTTGGCTCCTTATACGCCTCCTCTCGGGAGTCTCCAGATTCCTGTCCCCCCATCCCCCAGAACTAGATGCCCACCTGCGCTCCATCTGCACAACTCAGGGAGATCACAGACAGGACTCTTGAGGTGAACACAGACGGTAATGAACTTCTGCCTTCCCAGCCACTGTTGCCCACGGTGCTGCGAATGTGGAAGGACTGGCTATGCCAGGGTATGCACAGAAAGCCCAGAAGGAAATGTGCTAACACATCCTCAGGAGTTCTCTCCAAGAGATGGGATTATGGGTGATTTTTCTGCCCTCCTGTATATCTTTTCTACATCAAGTGTTTTTCAGGGAGCATATATTACTTTATAACAAAAAAGAACATTTATAATGGAGTCTGGTCTTCCCTCCGTCCCTAGTCCACTCAGAGTAGATCCACTTACGTAGCAGGCGAAACAGCAGCCAGGATGAGCTGGGGGCCAAGCCGAGCCACGTGCCATGCTGCCTGCCTGGCATCGCGAAACATTCCCTAGCCGAGCAAGGAGGACACTTCTCAGCCTTTCAGACACCGAGGGCGTATCTGGGGCATGAAACTACCAAAAGGTTTAATCATCAATCTCTGGTCTCCCGGACAGTTTGCCAGTTGTCAGTAGAGATCTCAGGGTAGGGAGCTAGCGGACGGCATCCTAAAGCGGATGGGATTTGCCAGGGATGAGGGGAGAGGGGCTTGCCCCCTTTAAGTATCAAACAGCCCCAGTGCTGTGTGTACAGTCACCTCCCCAGCATGTCCGAGGGTGGTGGGAATCCTAGCCCAAGACAAAGACTGTTTCAAAGGAATGAGGCAGATGAGAAAGCCTGGCAGAGAGCTGCAGGCTGGCCAAGGAGCCAGGTGCCAGCCCAGAGAGCCGAGGGTTTGACCTAGCTTCTCTCCCAGGCCATTCAATTCCAAACCACTGCCTCAGAGAGCAGCATCAACCACCTCACTTCATGGATATGGAGGAACACATGGATGCATAGGTTGGGGACCAGACTGGGGTGTCCTGTAGCTCAGGGTACATGCCAGACTCTAAGGGCCAGAGAGCAGCGGGTACCCATGAAGGCAGATAATTTGGTACCTTCCGATTGATATTCTTGATATATGTGTTCGCATGTATTTGTCTAGTGCAGAAAAGGGACCGATACTTCCTACACTGTGTGCAGAGTAGAGACTTCCCTGCATGGGACTTTCCAACCCAGGCAACTGTCCAAGAGGCACGGAGAGAGGCAGCTCATTTCTCTTCCCGAACCCAAGATTACATTTGGCCAATTAAGCTTATTTTCTGTGATGCCGTTGTGCCCTTCAGATGGGTGGCCTGGGCAGTTGCAGCTGTCCCTCCCTTCAACCAGCGGCCAGAGAGACCACCTACATCCCACCACCAAGCTTCTGGGCCTGACCCCCTTCCTTTGTTGGTTACACTCCTGCCAGGGCTATAAGGCCCCATTTAAATGCTCCAGCTCCTCCATGTACCTGCCCCAAAGCCCCAGCTCCTCCGTGCTCCTCCCCTGACGCCCCAGCTCCTCCGTGCTCCTCCCTGACGCCCCAGCTCCTCTGTGCTCCTCCCCTGATGCCCCAGCTCCTCCGTGCTCCTCCCTGACGCCCCAGCTCCTCCATGTTCCTCCCTGACGCCCAGCTCCTCCGTGCTCCTCCCCTGACGCCCCAGCTCCTCCGTGCTCCTCCCTGACGCCCCAGCTCCTCCGTGCTCCTCCCCTGACGCCCCAGCTCCTCAGTGCTCCTCCCTGACGCCCCAGCTCCTCTGTGCTCCTTCCCCGACGCCCAGCTCCTCCATGTTCCTCCCCTGACACCCCAGCTCCTCTGTGTTTCTCCGCTGACGCCCCAGCTCCTCCGTGCTCCTTCCCTGATGCCCCAGCTCCTCCTTGCTCCTCCCCTGATGCCCCAGCTCCTCTTCCATCCTGACTTGCATGAGTTTTACTGTTTTCGCCTCTCCCTCCCCACGACCTTGAGGTGCCATCTATCTTCTCTTAGCTCTCGCCCTCTGGCCCCTGGCACTGTTCCTGGCACTGTAAGCACTCTACAAACTCTGATTGAAATTGAAATTGCTTGTCAATTTCTGAAATTAATCCACCTCAAGCTTTTCTTGGCAGCTGTCTGTAAATTGATTCAAGATGCCTAGCTGGGGAGGGGGCAGGTGTGCTGAGGGAATCAAGGAAGCCAATCTCTCCCCGTCCCTCTGAAAACCTTCCAGACTCTGATTCTTCTGTTTTTCCTTCACTCATGTCTTTGGGGGAGCAAACTTCTGCACCTGAATAAATATGAAGTTCCTTGTGAACATCAATGTTGTAAGCGCGATAAATCACTAGAAACAAGAGGCACCTCTCAGGGAGAACGGGAAGTGCTTTCATGAGCACTATCGGAAAGACAGCGACGTCAGGAACACCGCCACAGAGCTGAGGGGGAGTCAAAGCCCTTCCTGCCGAGGAGCCTGTTTAATTGATGCGCCGCATCCGTGGAATCAGGGCTGTGATGCACGCAAACTGGAGAGCCTAGAGACACTGCAGGTGAGAGGGTCAGGGGGTCCCACGGTCAGTGATGTCAGAGCTGGGACAGGCTGCCACGGGGTGGCAAAGACAAGCCCCACCTGGGATCAAAACTGCAGGAGGTGGCACGCGTTCCCCCCCACACACACAGCAACCCCAAACCTGTCACTCTCTCCGCGTCCCTCAAAGCACCAGGAAGCCTACTCTGCTTTCTGCCTCTTAGTAGAACAGACTATGTAAAGCTAAGGGGAGCTTCCTGGCCTCCGGGGGTGCTCTCTCTGGTGTCCAACTCAGCATCCCCCTGCCTCACAGTAGGTACTCAATAAAGTTTGCTGACTTATGGATTCTAAACCCCCAGTGTTGACAGTGGGTCAGCACGGAACACGTATGTGATTATAACTGCACGGTCTGATTCAGTGCCAGGAAAACAAATCTGTCAACAGCTGTCCTAGATGAAATCACTCATTACTCAGGTGGTGGATGATGCTTCTCTTCATCTCATCGCTGACCAAAGCTTCTGGGTTTGATCACTGAAACTTTGCTCTAAGCGTTCTCAACTTTGCTGCGCATCAGAAGCACCCGGGAAGTCTGTTACAGGGATGCATGCAGTGGACCCGCCCCAGATGGGTGCGTGCAGGAGCCGTGGAAGCCCCTACGTGTCTCGAGGGCATTCCAGAGACTGAGGACCACCGGATTCACAGAGGGGCAGAGTCAGGGGACACTGCCCCCGCTCTGCCACTGACGTCCTGTAAAGTTGGTGCCAGTCATTTTACTGGTCAGGATCTCGGCTTCCTCGTCGGTAAAACAGATGTGATAAAACCCTGGACCCCTCTGACCACATAGGTCTACCAGAGGCACAGGAACCCGCTCTGCAGACCTTATAAAGCAGCTGCCAGGCACAAATATTATTTTATTTATGTAACAAGCATGGCTTTGCTCCATGACACTCAGATTCGAAAAACATCTCATTTGGTAATTTTTCTTAATAAAATTAAATCTAGCTGAGGCCCCTGAAAAACCCCAACCTGGCCACCTAGTCTGCAGACCCCAGGGCAGACCTGGCTGAGCGCCACCGTCCCGACTCGGGCAGGTCACATGCACAGCTGAGTTAGCTGGGAGCCGTAATCCCACAAGAGCACTTCAGGCAGGCAGCAGGCCCCTCTGGCCAGCCTGTGGTATGGCCAGCCATCAGTCAGAAACCCCGCGATCCTGATAAGGGACAGACATAGTTCAGGGTCTTTGAACTTTCAAAGACCTGCCTTATTTTTCTTCTCCCAAACCTCACCCCTCTGCACCCAGCCTGATCTCTGGGCTAGATTGGACTCCCCACTTGACAGTAAAATGTTTCCACTCAGCTCTCAAACTTGGGTTGCTTAGGATTTTTTTCAACACCCCACTCACCAGGGTTGGCCAGACACCTAGATTTAGTAACACTGGGGCCTCCCTCTGCCCCCTCAAAGACTCAGTGGTACATGAACCCAGGGCCTACTGCAGAGGAGACCTCTCCTTGGTCAGCTTACTCCCATTGGGACTTTGCTACGTTGACCGTGAGCTCAGCCAAAGGGCCTCTAGCTGCTGCTCCTGCTGTCACAGCCCCCACTATCCAGCCCCATGCCCACCCCCAACATCCACGCAGCCACTTCCCATCTAGGCGTGTCAGGGCACCCATCTCTGCCAATCACAGAAACCAAACCCCAGCCCTTCCCTCAAAGCACACAGGGCCTCCTGCCCTCATGCCCACAGTCCCTCCCTTCTGTGAACCCAAAGAGAGGCTGAGGGGCCTGTCCTGAGGGCAGCCCTGGAAATGCAAAGAAACTGCTGGTCCTCCTCCTGGGTCAAGGGGGCTGACTCAGAACACAGAGCCTTGGCTGTTCTCCCAAGGGGCCGCAGAGCAGAAATCAACCTTTTCATTATTTTCAGTCTCCTGTAGCAGCAGGATCAAGTCCAGTGTCACATCTCAGCAAAGCCATATCAGCACCCGTATCAGCCGAATAACGCACAGTTGGTCTCAAGCACGGTTTAAATGCGGGTGGGGTGCAGAGGAGGCAGTGTGCCTCGAGTTGATGCACCTCGTCACTCAGAAACTCTGCCCTCCCTCGTGCTCTCTCACGTTTCTGTACAGCCCTCCATTTCTATGGCGGCCAGCCCCCCCCCCCCCGGGGGGCTCACGCCCTCCTCTACTGCCCTCCCCTGAGCACAGGTGGAACCTGCCACTTGCTTCTGGCCAATAGAATATGGCAAAGGTGGGGGCTAGGCACTCAGCTGATTCACTTGATTACGCCATGTTATAAGAGATTTGTCTCAGCCAACTGGAGTGGGAAACCCTCCGGCTGGCCTTGAAGAAGTGAGCTGCCCGACCCTGTGAGCAGGCCCCCTGAGGAGGCACTGTGGGCCTCTAGGAGCTGAGAGTGGCCCAGCCGACAGCCAGCAAGAAAGCGGGGACCTCAGTCCTACAACCAGAAGGAGCTGAATTCTGCCAACAACCCCACAGGCTTGGAAGAGGCCCTGAGCTCTTGAAAGGAACACAGCCTGCCGACACCTGCACTGCAGCCTGGGACACCCTGAGCACAGGACCCAGCTAAACCACACCCAGACTCCTGACCCACAGAAATGGTGAGATAATGAAGGTACGCGTGTTAATCTGCTAAGTTCATGGTGATTTGCTACACTGCAATAGAAAGCTAATACAATTTCCTTCCTATTTCATCATGCTGACTGAATATGTCATTAGCACGTAAGGGTCTGGGTCTAAAAGAAAGCAGACACAAACCGGGCCCCTTGGCTCCGATTTCCGACTCCAGAAAGAGAGCTGGGTTGGAAGTCCAAAGACCTCGGCTCAACTTCAGCTCCTGCTCTAACCTGCTGTGTGTCCTTGAGCAAATCTCCCTTTTGGTCAACTAGGGGGCTGCCTGGGGCTCTTTCCGGTCTTCCAGCTCTGAAATTCAGAGACTCTAGTTCAAGAGTACGATTGTACAAGGTCGAGGAAGTCACATGTATTTCCAGATTCTCTCGTCTTCCATTCCATCTGCCCACTGATCCTTCCTTCAAAACCAGAGCAGAGGTGGGGGACCCACCCAGCTGTCAGATTCCCCCCAGACTCGGACCCTCGCGGGGCCTTCCTGGGCTCCGTCCAGCCTCGCAGCCCCAGCCAAGTTCCCTCTCCCTCCTCGAGCAGAAATGAAAAACCTACCAGGCCTCAAGGGAGGGCCTGAGAAACAGAAACCCATTTTTCCATGCAAATTGTGAATTGCTTTGGGAACACTCTGCTGGCTAAGCAAACCTTTCCCATTTTTTACCTGTCCCAGCCCATTCTTCTGAACTTTGAGAGAGAACAATGGGAATCACAGCTCTCCCTTCAGACAGGCTAATTCACATGGGAATTCAGGGTGCCTGGGGCTTCTGTGCAGAGGTCTGCCCAGGAGGACGCGAAGCCTGTTGCAGGGACGTCTCCAAGCCTCCCTGACTGACCCCAATCCACAGCAGGGCAGGGAGGGGCTGGGGCTTGTGTGAGCAGGTCAGGGAGCTCCAAAGACCCAGGGCTGCCCCAGCCATCTGAGCCACGGACCCCCACGCTTGTGCCTGTGGTCGGTGAACCACGGCCATCAGGACACCGGCTGCAGACCCCAGAGTGTATTGCAGGGAATCACACAGGACCCCTCGGCCCAGTTTGGGCCTCACTCACCCCTCTCTGCCCCTGGCATGACCACCAGGCCCTGCTCGGCCCCAGGGCCCTAACTCCAGCAGCAGGCAGCTGGCCACCCCACTTGGTCCCACCCCTGGGATCCATTTACCACACTCCGAACAAGCCCTGAACAAGCACCTGCTGGGTGCCGGCCTCCGTGCCCGGCACAGACGGTGGGCACAAAGTCAGGTGACCTCGAGTGAGCCCACCAGGTGCCCACCAAGATTCATTCAGACCTTTTTAAGCAAGAAAGCTGGTGCTGTCACAGGAACAGCAGCATCTCCAGAAGAGTCTAGAAATGAGTCAGCTGCCACAACGGCCACATGGGACAACAGAGTACCCTGTACATGGGTGGATGTTCCTGCAGAGAAATGGGCCTCTCGCCCAGGAAGCCCAGGCCCTCCCTGGGTATTGTCTTCCTGCTATCCATCAGCACTTCCAGGGGATGTCCTTCACCTCCCCCACCCAGAGCCCTGGGGGGCCTGGAAGCGTGTCCCACGCGCAGTGAGGCCACTGGAGTGACAGCAAGAGGTCATCTGGACCGTGTCTCCCAACAGGGCTGCACAGTCAAACCACGGGGGAGCTTTTCACAACATCACGTGCCCTGACCCATCCACCCCAGGAGGCAGAATCATGGGAAGGCCCAGCCCCAGCACGGTGTGACCTTGGGCACATCAGTTATCCTCATGGACCCCAGTTGTCCCACCTGTGGAATGAGGGTAACGGTAGCGCCATCCTGCTAGGAGATGAAATGAAAGAATCTGGTGCTTCACACGCTTTCTCACAACAGGGCATAGCAGCAGCAGAAAATATTTTCACAACACACTGAGTAAAGGAACGAGACCTGGAGGTTCTTCCTGCCCCGGAGCCTCAGCCAGCCACCTCGGAGCTGGAGGGGTCCCCTTCCCGGTCCCTGTACCCCATTCACAGGCAGGAAAATGCTGAGGGGCAGCGGTGCAGGAGGCTTGATCCCCTTAAAGCACCAGGCAGGGGTCTCGCATATGCTAAGCCCCCACCCAGCGCTGGGTTTGGTCGTCTCATCAGAGGTCTGGGGCAGGGCTGCCGCATCACCATTTTTTAATGAGCTCCCTGCACCATTCTGGAGCATCTGGTCTGCAGGACCGGGTTTGGACTTGCAGTTCTGGCTGGTCAGAGCCAGCAGGCTCTTCCCCAGTGGGGTCACTAGCTCCCCCCATCCAGCCCACCCTTTCCTGCGGCCACCCACCAGCACAGTCCTGGTCCTCCCAACCTAATTAGCAGGCAAATCCCATCCCAGGAGAACTGAATGGGTCCCTTCTGCTCCCAGGGCATCCCTCACACTGTCTCTTTGTAGCCAGCCCGCATCCCCACCAGGCCAAATGGGGTCCTCAGCTGTTTACTCTTTGCGCAATTTTGACTTCGCCTCCTGGCTTCCACCTTCAAAGCCGCGATTAGGGCGTGTGGGGGCTCCTGTGGGGCCCCGTTTTCCTCTGGAAAAGTGGCTGGCCACAGGCGGGGCCTGGTCTGGCCACCGCAGACAGACCTTGGGCTGGCTGTTTGCAAGGGCGAGTCGACCCAAACAAACGCACTCTGGAGGTGAGAAGCACAAACAGCGGGCGGGCAGGAGGGGAGACGGAGTTCTGGCAAATGGGGGCAGGCGCGGCTCCTGCAGTCCACACTCCCCACAGCCCCATGAGGAGCTCCCCACCTTGAGGTAGAGCAGCCAAAAGAAGGCTGCAGTGAGGCGGACGTTCCTCCAGACAGGGGCCCAGGCCCCTCCCCACTATGGGAGAGCCCCTGGCTACAGTCAAGAGCAAACCAGCAGACCTCTCCAGAGAGGGCAACTCCCAGTGGGGTGGGGTCACAACTCCGCCTGGGGCTGTAGCTCCTCTCCTGCTGGAGGAACAGGGGAGAAGTACGGGAACCAGGGGCAGAAGCTACCCTAGAACAGCCTGGACCCACCCCACTGGGATCTGCTTACCAAACCAGCCCCGACCGCTCTTGGCTGGGGAACTTGGGGTCACCATTGTCGTGAGGGTGTGGCATGGAGTATCAGTTAACTCCGCAGCACAGACCGGGCATCTGGGCCCAGGCTCCATGGGGGTCAAGCCTCAACTCCTACCTGAAGACTCGGAGAGCTGTCTGACCTCCCCGGGAGCTACCAACTTGCAGGGCTGCTGTGGGGGTTAATGACTCGAAAGCATGGACTGTCCTCCATAGGGAAGGAAGGACAGGATCCTTAGCACTATGCATTCACTCATCAGGTTGGGTTCTGCGGGGAGAGAGGCAGGCACTGGGCAAGCGAACCCAGAATTAGAACCCAGGCCTCAGGGAAATGACCTCAAGATTAGAACCCAGGCCTTGAACAAGCTAACGCAGGATTACAACCCAGGCCCCCCGCAACTGAACCATTATGAGGACCTGACCCCCAGGCCACCAGAGCCCAGGATGTCCTCACTTCCCAGGAACAGCAAGTCCTCCTAAGTAAGACGCCAACTCAGAATGCCCAGAGTTCCCCACCCAACCCACTCAAATCCCTAACTCTTGACACAGCCCAGTTGGTGATGGGTCTGGGGTGGCTACCTCCCCCACACCCCACTCCCCAGGCCCCTCCTTGCCCAGGGCTGGGAGTCAGTGGGGTCCACGACCAGACCCCAGAAGGGTTGTTCCCAGGAGGATTCCTGGTGCCACCCAGACCTACAGACCCCGACTGTGGGAGCAGGGCCCAGGTACCTGTGAGTTTATCAAGTCTGGGTGATCCCAGTGCCCCCAGAGTTTGAGAATTCCCTGAGAAGGAGGTGGAGGCAGAGGGGGAGACAGGCAGGACCAAAGACCCAGCCTTGCTCCTGCCCAGCACTCTGCTCCCATTTCCAAATGAAGAAGCAGAAACCACAGAGGTTTCAGAACTCGGCTGGTAAGTAGCCCGGAAGGACTGAGAAGAAAGCTGGGGGCGGGGGGAGGCACCTGGAGGGGGAGGGGTCTCCCCCTCCTCAGCTCCCCGCTCCCCACCTATCCAGTTAGACTGCGGTAAGTCCAGGTCTGGGCCCCAGGCACTGGCCTCGCCCTTGGGGCCCACACAGCCAGGGCTGGCCAGACCTCGCTGGGGCAGGACTGTCACTATCTCGGTGATCTGCGGCCGGGGTCTGCGGGGCTACAGCCAGGCCAGGCGAGCAGCCGAACCCCACAAGCTCCCACTCATTGTACAACTCCCCTCCCCGAACCACCAGGAGAAGCATGAGTAACCCCATTGTGCCGTGGCAATTGAGGCCCCCAGAGACCAAAAAACCGCCCCACGGTCCTTGCAGGACCTCAGGCTGCTAATCCCTCCCACCGCAGCCGGTCCAAAAGCTTTCGGGAGTTCCGGGGGTACCCCTCTCACAGGGTCAGAGCGCCCCCTGTCCCGTGCCCGGTGGACGCACGAGCGACCATCACTTATCAAGCTGGCCCCAGGCTCTTTAAAAGCACCATCCCGGCGCGGTGGGTGATCCTCCCGCTGCTCCGGAGCCCGCACCTCTGCACAGCGAACAAAAGGGGCTCCAGAGGGGTGCAGCGGGCCGCGCCTGGGCTCTGAGAGAGTGGAAGCCATCCACAGAGACCCCCAGAAAGCTACAAAGCTGAGCCCTAGAGCCACATGCAGGCAGAGAAGCCTGACCCGGCGCCACCACGGCAACTGCGCCCGTCTCTGCAGGGAGATTTGTTTCTACGTTTTCTAATTTCCTACGAGGAGCTCTTCTAATAATAATGATAAAACAACTTTTACAAAAGTGCACTGCACGGTCGCGAGGCTCGCGCAGGCTGCCGCGGCCCCGGGACCTCCTGCCTGGCAGGCTCCGGGCGGCCTCTGCAACGCTGGGGGGCCCCGCCCCGCCCCGCCCCCCCGGGCGCAGGCCCCGCCCCGTCCCGCCCGTTTCCCCCCTCCGGGCGCAGACCCCGTCCCGCCCGCCCCATCTCGCCCCGCCCCCGAGCGCAGGCCCCGCCCCGTCCCGCCCGCCCCGGCCGTGAGAGCCTCCGGCCCCCAGCGCACGCGCGCGCACGGCTCTCGGGTTGGCCCCGGGGGCAAAGCTTTGCAGACAGCGCCCCCTGCCGTCCGCGGCGCCCTGGGCCTGCGCCTGCCAGCCGCTCTGGTCAAACCCCAAGATCAGGCGCCTAGTTTTGTCGAGTTGCCCCGGGAGTGCCGGATCTTGGAGACCAGGGGACAACTCGCCACAGCCCTGTCCTCCACCCAAAGCCCGAAGCTCCCTCTCCGCAGAATTGGGGCCTCCCGTTTCCGAAGAACTGACTTTGGGGCGTGGGCAAGTCCTAGCCCCTCTCCCGGTCTCCCAGGTCTGTGTTCTAACATGAAATGATTGGCAGTGGACCCTCCGTGATTCTAGAATTCCCAGGGCAGAGGCAGACCCTCACCCAGGTTCAAGCTCAGAGGTCACCCAGTGAAGTCCTGCAGCTTTGGGTGCTATTTGCACAGGTATTTTTAAATTACTCCCAGGAGTAATTACTTCCAGGTCACTAATAAGAACATGGCTTGGCACTCAGGAGCCACTAAATTAAAGTGCTTTTGTGATCAAAAGGAAGGCAGAAGAGATCGGGGGCTGGTGGCTCTTACTAGCACCCTTCACTTTCTATCTCCCAGAGGAAGATCCACTAGGCTGGGCTGGGAGGAGGCCACCAACATCAGAAGGCACCCAGGCCCTCCACCACCCATTCCCCGGGAGCCAGAGCCACCGAGTCCTTCTGGACAGGCTGCTCTGAGCCAGGTTCTGCCCTGCTCCCACTTGCCCTTAGCTACCGTCTGCTCTGCGCGCCAGTATTGTGATACAGATTATGAAAGCCATATTAGCTCAGATATTTCATTAACGATTTGAGGGACTGGACCAGTGCATAGGGGGACAAATCTCATTTGCAAGTTAATCAAAATAAAGGCTGCGGAGCTAATAAAACTCCTCTGAGCCACTCTACATGCAGGAACAGTATCGAAGTCCTGACGTGTCTTTTAAAGAGGTTTTCCTAAACGGACTAAGCTGCTTTTGTGTACATATTATCATTTGAATGGCTCCTGCTGGTATTTTTAAAAATCCATCCCCCAAGTTAGAAACAATTGAAAGGCTTTTACACCACCTGGGGCCTCTCAGCCGTGCTCCTGAGACAAAGGGGGGAGCTGCTCCCCAACACCCCCAGCCCCTGGGGCACCTGGGACTACTTCCTGCCTCCCCCCAGAAGCCTTGTCCAGCCCACCCAGGGCTCCAGGAATCCACCACTTACTATTTCAGTGACCTAAAGCAAGTTTCTCTGTCTCTCTAAGCCTTGGTTTTCCCATCTGTAAAATGGGGGTAATCCTTCCTGTGGTGAAACTTTACACATCTGGAACAGCACCTGGCATGTGCTGTTTAATAAATGCTATTTCTTTGGACCACTGCCTCTCCTCTAGGGTTAGCCAAGTGGTACTCAATAAGTAGTTTTCAAATAAATGTACCAGCTAAAAAGCCCCATGAGGTCAGAGGTCATGTCTATCTTATTCGCCAGCAGACCTTCCGTGCAAGCCCAGTGCCCGGCATCCTAAGTTGGTGAATGACACCCTGCTCTGCACTCAGTATCCACTCGTGCATCTACATTCAATACCCAACTTGCGAAAGCCGCACACTAGAATCTCCCGGGGAGCATTTAATATACAGATGCCCAGAGATTCTGATGGAATTGATTTGAGCTGGGGCTTGGACATGAATTTTTTAAGCACACCAGGTGACCCTAATAGGCAGCCAGCGTTGAGAAGCACAGATCTAAACCTACAAGCGGCCCCCACATGGTGTGTCCCCCTCATGTAGGGAGGAGGCTGGGAACTTTAAATTCCTAGTGCTTGAAATGCACTGTAACTTTGCCTCGTGTATCATCCTAGGTAAATCAGAAGTCTTGTCTGAACCTCTGTTTGCTTATGTGTGCAATGATGAACTTAGATGAGGTCTCCTGGAAGGTCAGATTCCAAAGAGCAAATCGTTGGGGTTTCTTATGGGCTGAATTGTGTCACCCCTCCCCCCCAAAATTCATACGTTGAAATCCTAACCCCCAATACTTCAGAATGTGACTGTATTTGGAGAGCGGGCCTTTAAAGAGGTAATTAAGTTAAAATGAGGTCATTTGAGTGAACCCTAACCCAATGTGACTGGTGTCCTTATAAGAAGAGGTTAGGACACAGACACACAGATGATGGACCATGTAAGAGAGGCCTCAGAAGAAACCAGCCCAGCAGACACCTTGATCTTGGGCTTGTAGCTTCCAGAATGGTGAGGAAATAAGTTTCTGTCATTTAAGACACCCAGTCTGGGGTATTGGGTCATGGCAGCCCTAGCCAACTAACACAGGATTAACGTGCAACTATCTGAAGTGCAAAATAGCGCCTGGGTTCTGATCTCTCTTTGGACGATTGTGTGTGTGGCATCCCATCCTCTGGGGGGTTCTCTCTACTTTGACAGCCAGTCCCATCAATTCTGCGCCGTCTCTCCTCCTCTGGCTGTCACCCTCATCCAGAGGTTCCCCGCCCCTCCAGTTGTGTGTTGGGGACTCCTGACCATGATCAGATGCCGTAGTGCAGCATCTGCACCGTGTGGGTTAGCAGCTCACTCACTGATACAGCTCTGCCAGGTCCTGGGCCAGGCTTTACCCACCCCATCTCCTTCAATCCTCAGACCTCTCCTCAACCCACTTCCTCAGATGAGGAAGCCCAGGCTCTAAGATGCACAGCAGTAGCTCTGACACTCCACACCAGGTCCAGTTCCAAAGCTTCCACCTCCTCCCAGCCTCCTGCTACCCGGGCTGCCCCTCATCAGGCTCCCCCACCTCATGCCTGGCAGACTGTACAGTGAAGCGTGCGGGCCTTCCCGCCTTGTCCTCCACTATCCACACACCGCCGGCCCCAGTGTGGCTGCCACACCAGGAAGCACGCGCTGGGTGAGCAGGTCCGCGGCATTCAGCCTGGTGGGCTTTTCTAGCACGTGTGGGATCGTCTCACTTCCCCGAGTCACTCCTGCCCTTCAGATCCCATTGCTTCCTCACCTCCTTGCCGGGAATTCCACTCTGCAGCATCATGGCCCATCTTCTTGCACCCTTGGTTCTAAGGGTTCTCCACAGGCCCCTGTGCTTTCTCCTGCAGTGCCTTTCTCAAACTATTCAGGCCTTTAAAGAATTTAGCAGGAGGCTTGTTGATTTCTTAAATCACTGAGCCGTTAGGGCTTCTCTGAAGGCTGAGAATTGCTGAATGAAAATTAAACTGACTGCTGCTGATGATCTTATGCCCGAAGGCAGCATCAGCATCAGCAGGACTGGGAGCTTGTTGGAAGTGTAGACTCTCAGGTACCCTCCACCCCCACAGACACATCGGATTCCTATGACAGGTCTCAGCCTTGACTGCACACCGCAATCACCTGGGGAGCTTTAAGGCTACCGATGCCTGGTGCCACCCGAGATTCCAGTCTGGGGCAAGGCCTGGGCAGACCAGCTGATTCTAATGTGCAGCCGCAGGCTATCTGGGGGCTCGAAGCTGGGGGCTCCAGCAGGTTTCCCAGTAAGGCTGAGAGACTGGGACCAGCACCAGGAATACCCCCTCCTATAGTTCAAACCAGGGGTGGAGAACTGGCAGCCTCTCAACGTCTTAGGAGAGGCCTCACACTCCAGTTTGCCATGTGTCTTATAAAGACTTGGATCTGTCTGGCTCCTGTGACATTTAAACCAGAAACACCCACTCAGACCAATAAGCATGGCCCTTAGTCTGAGCAGACCCTCCTGTAACTGCTCACACGTTTAGTCCTCAACTCCCATGCGGCTAAGAGGTAACTGGTGAGAACCTGGGGGTGGCAGGAGACAACATGGCACTATTAAATTGAAAAGTTCAGGACCAGCCCTGGTGGCCTACAGTTAAGTTCAGCATGCTTTGATGGCCTGGGTTTGGTTCCCGGGCGCGGACCTACACCACTGTTAGCAGCCAGACTGTGCTGGCAGCCCACATACTAAAAAATAGAGGAAGATTGGCACAGATGTTAGCTCAGGGCGAATCTTCCTTAGCAAAAGAAAAAAAAAATTTTAAACTTCATTCCCTTTGACACAGCAGTCCACCTCTGGGGACCTCCTCCACAGAAACACACAACTGTACAGACACAACCAAAGTGGTCACAACCAGCTTTGTTTAAAGAGCGAAAAACTGGAAACAACCCAAATGTTCCCCAGTATGAAATTATAATATACCCACGTATGATGAAACACTATCATCATTAGAGAATGAGATCAACTTATAATTACTGACATAGATAAGCATCTAAAATGCTCTGCTCAGGTAAAAAAATAAGAATAAAATAACCCAGAAAGTTGCAGAATACCATGCTTAATAAGGAAACTTTAATAAAAATGGTAAATACTAGTATACACACAGGAATAAACAATTATTTTGAAAGGGGGGAAGGAAGTATTATTATAAGAGACTTTCTTTTTATAATTTCTATTTTTCTAGAGATTATCAAAGAATCTGAATGCCCTTAGAAAACACATGAAATAAAGCAAGGTAAGAATATCCTCAAAGAGCTTTCAAACATGAGGTCATCGATAATACTGCAGTAATAGTAATAGTAATAGATACTGATCACAAAATAGACATTTTAAATATAAGCTTTACTTTAAATTTAAAGAAAAACTGAAAATAAACATTTTTTTACAAATTAATCAAACATTTGAAACTAATTTGGAAGTATTAAACATTAATTCTTTTTTTTTTTTTTTTGTGAGGGAGATCAGCCCTGAGCTAACATCCATGCTAATCCTCCTCTTTTTGCTGAGGAAGACAGGCTCTGAGCTAACATCTATTGCCAATCCTCCTCCTTTTTTTCCCCAAAGCCCCAGTAGATAGTTGTATGTCATAGTTGCATATCCTTCTAATTGCTGTACGTGAGACACGGTCTCAGCATGGCCGGAGAAGTGGCGCGACGGTGCGTGCCCGGGATCCGAACCTGGACCGCCAGTAGCGGAGCGCACGCACTTAACTGCTAAGCCACGGGGCCGGCCCTAAACATTAATTCTTAATTCAAAATAATGACCTTCATAGAACATATCCTGGTGTTGGCTTATATGAAGTTTACTTAAATCTAGTATTTTATATAAGCTTAACCATGAATCTTTCCTCAAATTCAGTGATTATAATTCAACTTTATAAGGCTAAGCAAGTCTTCTATGTAATACCCCATATAACTTTTTCAAATACAAAACATTTATACCAGCAAGGAAATTATAAAAACATATATAAATTATACTGAAGGACTTGATTAAAAGGCTGTCTATATAGACAGATGCATATTTCACTTTAGAAAGCACACACACGCAAAAACACTTAATCGATTATAGATGCCATTACATTCTCTTATAGCTATGTTACACAGCAAACTGCGTGTTTATAAATGTCATTCTATTATGTATGAACTGGAGAATATATATATTAAAAACAGAAGTCCTTGAAGACAGGGGAGTGGAATGTGCCTGCGTTAAGGGAGAAACGCAGAAGCTTTTCACAAGACATCAACGAACTGCCTATCTCCAGCTGCTTCCCAGGCCCGCTGAAAACAGTCACCACCCTCAGAAAGACAAGATGGTCTTGTTAATGATTTCCACGGACTCCTGAATCTCATCTTCCTTGATCACCAGCGGAGGCGCAAACCTGATGATGTCGCCATGGGTTGGCTTGGCTAGAAGTCCATTATCTCGAAGTCGCAGACACACCTTCCAAGCATCGTAATCTAAAGAAAAATGGTCAAACGTGTGCTGATCAAAGATCAATGTCTGAACGTTCCTTCACAGGATGCATGGACACGGGCAGCCTGGCAAAACAGAATTCCCAGTACTGACTCAAGAAAGACAGCTTTGGGCTGCAAGCTTGCTTTGTTTGTTCTTATTCTGTAAAATGAAGTTACTTTTCAGCAAGTGCCTAACTAGGTTTGAATGGTATGATCAGACACATGGTTTTTATTAGTTTTTCATAAATGAAAAAGACCAAGCAAAACAAAAATTACGTGTTGAGGCTGCTGTATTGATTACATTAGGAACCAATGCAAAAAGAATTCAGGTATGATACAGATAACTAACTGGCAGAGAACGAGCAATACTCAAAACCCAGCAAACACTACACATTCCTAACATGGATTTGCTTCCTGAGCTTGTGGAACTAGACTCTCATCATTTTACAGCCTGAATCTCAACTCTGGCTGCACATCAGAATCACCAAAAGGACCATTGCCAATGCCTGGGCTCCACCCCAGACCCATGAAATCAGAATCTCTGGGTGAGGCTAGGCTTGGATTAATTTTTTAAAAACCTCCCCAGGTGATTCTAAAGTGTGGCCAAGGTTGGAATCACTGCTTTAAAAGGAAGGGTTGTCACAAGAAAATCCAGCAAGGAACACTTAAGGCTTACAAATGATGCACTGAAACATCAAACACTCGATTAAGTGGCGGCTAGGGTTATTTCTGTTATCAACTTCCTCATCATCATTCAGATCATTGTTACTGCCACTCCTGCTGCCCCTACAGAGATGCCGAGTTTTAAAGCGAGGGCAGAAGGACAGCGAAGAGGAAACATAAGGAGAGTGCTCTGTGCAAACTCACTAACAGAAAACCCTGACAGCTCCCAGTGCTGCACAACTACCCTCAGGCAGACTAACAAATGACTTACAGAACAAAAATAGGGCAAATTAGTTAAATGTGCCCTTGTGTAGGAAAGAGCTATCTTTTTAAGACCATTAATAGAAATCAGATGATACTCTGCCTAAAAGACTCGGTCAATAGGAGTCAGTCAACAGTCTCAAACAGAGGAACCCAACAACCAGATCAAGTTCCAAATGTGTTCAGGTCTTCCCATCACAACAATATCTTGAGTAAAATGTTTGGTCTCCGTACCTTTGGTTTCTCTAATAACAATAGCATTTAGTAATCCTTTCCCTCTTACAGCAGTGACAATATCAGAAGGCAGCTTCATGAGCTCATTTCTCAAGATTGTACCCATTTTGTCTGCATTTTCAGCAAGATTTTCCTCTTCCAAGACCTACGTTTAAATAGAAATCACACAAATGTTCAGATTGCCTTTTTATGTTGTTCTTTGGAGGGGAATGTGAACTATAAGCATAAGAAGAACATGATCAGATAAAGATCAGAGTAACTTCACTTCCATTTCTATTTTTCAAAGCATACACCAGTTTAACTTCCAATTAAATATACACTAGCTCAGACAGAGCCTTGCTCTAATCAAAAATCCATCATCAATCTGATTTTATGGCAAAATAGGGATTAAAATTTGTTTAATGCAACTGGTACATTTTATTAGTTGGATAAATTAGTGACCCAAATATACTTTTTTAAACTGCAATAGAATTTATTTTTTTCCCTAAAAAGTCCATCCGTAGAGATTACATAATAATTTTATGCCTTTGGCAGACACTTAAGGAATAAGTCTAAAAGTGCTCAAATCCACATTTAAAAAGAAAACAGCCACGTGTGCTAAGCCACAGGCCTGACAGGCCAGGCCTGGTCACACAGTGAGAGCTCTGTGAGGCCAGCCAGGCCTACCACCCCCAAGGCCCCAGGTGGCCGCAAACTCAGGAAGCCTACAGAGGATTCCCATCTATTTGGCCAAGGTTAAATTACTTTCTGAGACTGCCTTGCCCCTAAAATCTTTCCTCTGTACTTCATGTTCTATAATGCTCGGCAATCTTACTACATTTCTCATTATACCAATGGGCTCAAACTTAAAAGTCACTTCAGCACTACCTAGAGGAACGGACACTGCACAGCTGTATCAGTTTTTACCTCAAGGGACGCAATGGCCACTCGGCAGCCTAGTGGATTGCCACCATACGTTGATCCATGCTCCCCTGGTTTAATGGTCAACATTATTTCATCATCACACAACACTGCGGATACCTGAAAGACAGAGTTCAGTGCTAACCAAGTCATTTCTCAGACTAACTATTCTTATGCTTGGCACACCAGGAACACAAATATACATGAAACTGATATTAAATTTGACATAAACCTTCAACAAACAAGTGCTACACATCTGCCATCTTAACTACCAGTGACAAACTGAATAATACCCTGACTCATTACAAGTACATCAAGCACACTTCAATGGCACAGAACAATGGCATTTTGGAACCAAGAGGGAAGTGTTTCTGCAATGATACAATTTAGAATTCTCACTTTCAAGGTCAAATGCTTTGTTTAACTGCTTAGAAAATAATGTTCTGCACTATACTTCAGAGCCCTTTAATCCAGTACCAATTACTGGCTCTGAATAGCAAACCCAAGAACAGAACTATAAAACGTTAATTTTTTCCAATCTATACTTTAATCGGTCATGGTTTTAAATAATTAGTAGTGCTATCTTTCTGAACAACGGAAAAAAACATGGAGGCCAACAGGAGTACTTTGGGGGTAAAAGGTTTCCATTCCATTCCAAAACAAATGCAGTAGCAAATTCTAAGGCTTGCTCAGTTCTTCAGACAAAATTAACTAAGTGAGTCACACTATGGAAGTCTGCAATGTTTTTATTACATATATTCCAGGTGACCTGTAGCACACTAAGTAAAACAAACCATTGGAAAGGCATTATTGTCACAATCAGCTGATGTAAAAATATTTTAGGAATACGTTTCAGGAGAGTAGGGAACAGAACTTACAGGGTATAAGCCACCAGAAAGTGCCTTTCCAAGAAGGATTATATCAGGCCTGACATTTTCATGATCAACAGCCAGCCATCTACCAGTTCTCCCCAATCCTGTCTGTATTTCATCAGCAATAAACAGAACCTATTGGAAAATAATATAACAGCATTATTTTTTTCATTTCCATAGGAAAACGAGTGATCTCTATTTTACTTCCCCCCCACAGATCTGTCATTCTGACATTCCCTCGGATTGTGAAAATATCTTAGCTACCTACACAACTTCAATCCTGTCCTATGAAAATCTTGTAGCCACACCAATTATTTCCTGTGTCAGCCACTCTCTCCCCAGAGGCCCACTCCGCACTGTTCTACATAGTGGAAAGGCACTTGTGCAAAGTGAGGGTTTTGTGGGGGTTTTGGGGAGATAACTATTCTCTGGGAACAAGTTAATTCACTTATTTATTCCATAAACATTTATTAAATATTTACTTCTTAATAATATTTACTAGCTTGGTGGGAAGCAGAGAAGAGAGCTTGAATGTTGGAGCAGAGGGATGCGACAAGGGGTTTGGGAAGGATCGCAGCCCAGGCTGCTGGGGAGGAGGGAAAGCAACCACAGTTAGGGCCCGGAAGTCTGCAGCTCTGCCAGGGCCCAGGGTCTGGCCAGATTCCAGAGCCAGTAAAAAGCTGGCTTCTGTGCAGGCTGCTGATAGAGAGCACTAGAAAGTTCTGAAGCTCTCAGGACAATGTCTCCCTCTAGTGGAAAGGTGATGCAATCTTTTCATTTATCCCACAGGCCAAACCCTAAGGGATGCAGGCAGGTGGGAACAGGGACAACCTGGTGCCGGGTGCAAAGCTCTCGCACGCCCACTAGGTAGCCAGGATCCGGAACCACCACCCCCGCTTCGCCCTGAATTGGCTCTACCATGAATGCGGCAACATTTGGATCTTGAAGAGAACGCTACAAAAAAAATATGAACACATTTTAGTAACTTCCTTTCTAAGCTATTTGGAAATCTGAACTCTCATACTGCACATACTTTCCTGTTAAGAATAAGCATGCAAATCAAGTTTTCGCACTAACTTATATTCTGACTTCAAAGTATAACATTTCTGACTCACATTCAATTACCAGAAGCTCCAAATACTTCAGCTTTAGGCTGCTCTATCCTGCATTTTCTAATATATAAATGTACATTTTAAGTGAATCTTGTTATTTTACATGTCCTCTACCACATAATTTTTAAAAGCTGGCTGAAAACTGAGTAATTTTGTCTAGTAGAGTAATTAACAGGTAATATCCAGTTAATACTCATGCAGGATACAAATCTAAAGTGGTTGGTCAGGGCCGGCCCCGTGGCTTAGCGGTTAAGTGCGTGCTCTCTGATGCTGGCGGCCCGGGTTCGGATCCCGGGCGCACACCGACGCACCGCTTCTCCGGCCATGCTGAGGCCGCGTCCCACATACAGCAACTAGAAGGATGTGCAACTATGACATACAACTATCTACTGGGGCTTTGGGGCGAAAATAAAATAAATAAATCTTTAAAAAAATAAAATAAAATAAAGTGGTTGGTCAGTTGTCAGGATTAGACCACGGAACATGATTTCCCCATGTTGGAAACTCACTGACCATTACAGAGAACAAGGCTCAAATCTTGGCCTAACTTAAATAAGATAGATTTTCATTACAGGCACATATCTATTTTTAATTCATACAGTCAAAAAATTTAATTTCTATTTATTATGAGCTAAAACACCATGATGTCACTGAAGTACCTCAAGAGCAGGCAGATCATTATATGGAATGATTTCAAAACCTGGCATAAATGGTCCAAAACCTTCGTAGCTGGTTGGGTCTGTGGAACTGGAGACGGCAGACAATGTTCTACCCCAAAAGTTTCCAGCTAGAAAAGAGTAATAAAGAGTGATTACTCCAAACAAACCTCCACATTTAATAAGCACTGTCCCCCAAAAATACCTTATGAAGTTTGATTTAAAATTCCACAGGTTTGCTTTAGAGAGCCTCCAGTGAGCTTTCATTTGTCAAAACAAAGCCTGATAGTAAACACCATGGTTCTTATGACCACTAAGGTCTGACCTTGCAATTACTATTTCAGGCACTTCTCTGCTGAACCTCCGACTGCAGTATACAGCCCTGAGGATAGATACTTATCTTCTCTTCCAATAATCCCAAACACTAACAGCGAGGCGTTCAGTACGTGTTTTTCTAGAGATGGTGCACTTACGACAGTGATATGAGAAAGATGACATCCTTCATAGAGAATCAGTAGTTTTCCTTTTAAAAATCCAATACGACAGGCTAACTATTCTACAGAATGAATTTTAAATTTCATTTGGAGAAAATATCCTCAGGCAATCCAAACACTTTCCGTTTTGCCTTTCTTGGTATTATCATCTTCTATGTGCTAAATGACAGACATGTGCCTTTGTTCAGGAACATTCTTTACTCATCAGTGTATTGCATTAATGACTTGGACTGAGGACCTACTAACCATCAGGCACTATTCTAGCTGTGGGGATGGAATGGTGATGACAACTGGCAGGCACCCTGCCCTCAAGGAACTTAGATGCTGGTAGGAAAGAAACACCATAAACCAGTAAAGGGCATGAACAAGATTGCTCCAGCTGGGCTAAATTCAAGGACAGGAAGAAACATGCAGGATAATAGAGGCTGGGGTTAGCCTACTCTTTTTTTTTTAAATATCTTCCCACCACCTCTGCCAGCACCAACTCAACGAATCCAGTACTCGATTATTGTACTTTGGCTTCATAGCATCTCTAAACACTACTCTTGCAAAGCCTCTCTCACCTGTGAGTAATCCCCACTTTACTTGTCCACAAGCAACAGCATATTGATTTTGACCAGGCTTGTTTAAGAGAAAATGCACCAACTAGACCAGGAGCCTATTTGCTCTCCTCTACCCAGCCTCAGGACTCTCATCCTCCATAGCTTGCCCTGCAGGAGGAAGGGACCTACAGCTGGGGACCGTCTTCTCTGTCTCTCTACCCCAGACTCACCAGCTTCTTTCAATACTCAGGTGAAAACAACACCTCTGCACCCTTTCCTAATATGAAAGAGACTAGATACTGTCTGTAAGAATGAAAATCACCAGAAATGCCATTTTTATTTCCAAGACACAGTTACGTTGTCCTGCGACTAAGGCACAAGATTCCAAAATGGCAGGTCACAGAGCTGTGCAAAGATTTCTTCTTCGGGAATACTAATCAGTCACCCCTAAATACCAACCATGGCCTCTCAGTCAAACTCTGGATTCTATTATGTAATGGGGTTTATAATTTAACAGCATATGTTCACAAGGCAGAATATTTAACGATTTCAACTATCGCAAGAATGAATTTTGACTATGTGCAGTGACAAATTCATATATACTTTGTGTTTTTAAAAACTAAAATCAAAGCTTTAAGAAATAGTCAGAACCCATCAACAGAACATCATTATAAAGATTCCAAAAGTCAGATTCCATCATCTCTATTAACTTTTAACCTCCTCTAATCAGTATTCGAGTCATCCTCTCAACCATTCCCAGAAATATATCCAGGCCAAACCTCTCCCTCCTCTTCCAACGTCTTCTAAGAACACAAGACAACAATACATCAAATAATAAGATTCAACTTTCATATCATACCTGGGACATGACCTCACTCGAACATAACCCAATCTCAACAACCTAACAAAAACCCTCCACAGTAAGACCATCTAATTAATCAGAAAACTAGTATAGGAAAATCAGATAAGCAAATCGAAAATAAACCATAGAGTCATTCATTTCAGGGAGGAAGGAGAAGGGAGCTATTTAGGAGAGAAACATCCTATATATAAAGAAATACTGGGAAATAAACTCAAGCAAAGGAAATCCCTCATTAAATTTATGAAACACTTGGCTTGTACATCACGTTTGAGGTGATCACATTAGAAATATTTAATCTGTAAATTAAAATGGTAAACAATATTGTATGTTTAAATCATGGCAGTTAATGTTGAATTTCACATACCTACAAAAACAATCTTTGCTTTGTATTTCGGAATACCCTTGACAGTATATCCCCACTTACGAGCAAGTTTGCAAGCGGTTTCTCCAGCCTCCACTCCTACCAAGAGAAAATTTTTCAGTTTTAAATTATCAGAAAATAATAAGATTATTTTCTTGGCTAGTTAACAAAAAATGGAAATATTTTACCTGTATTCATAGGAAGAACTTTCTGGTAGTTGAAAAGTTTAGTAACAAACTCTTCGTATTCACCAAGTACATCATTATAGAAAGCCCTAGATGTTAAGGTCAATTTGTCTGCCTGACTTTTCAGAGCATTCACAATCTTTGGATGACAATGCCCCTGGTTGACAGCACTGTAAGCACTCAGGAAGTCAAAATATTTTCTGCCTTCTACATCCCATAGGTAAATACCTAAAATATATAAGGAAAACAGTTTTAGAAAATTACTAAGTTACATAAAGTTCAAAGATTAAGACTGCTAGCAAGCCCCCTGAATACATACATAGGAACTCCTACTTAATACACAATTGTGGTTAAGATATGTTTCAGCTCAAGCATAATAAACTCTGGTTTATAAGGAATTATATTTTACCTGTCTAGCTTCAAATTACCTATTTAACAAGAACAGAATTACCCGAAAAGGTTTTATAAATTGTAGAGTGAAACCTTTAATCCTAGAAAACTGGTGTTTGGAATTTAAAGGCAGAAGTTATACGTAACATAAAAACCATAATTAGTTGACAATAATAATCACCAGAATGGAAAAAAATATTTCCAAATCATAAATATATCTGATAAGGATCTACTATCCAGAACTCTTAAAAGTCAACAACAAAAAGACACACAATCCAATTAAAAAATGGGCAAGAACTTGAATGGACATTTCTCCAAAGAAGATACAGAAATGACCAACTGGTACGTGTGAAGATGCTCAACATCATCAGTCATTAGAGAAATGCAAATCAAAACCACAATGATAGCATTTCACACCCACTAGGATGGTTATAATTTAAAAAAAAAACAAGTGTTGACAAGGATGTGGAGAAATCACAGCCCTCACATATTGCTAGAGAGAATGCAAAACGGTGTAGTAGCTATGGAAAACAGTTTGCCAGCTCCTCGACAAATTAAACATAAAACTACCATGTGACCCAGCAATCCCACCCCTAGGTATACACCCAAAAGAAGTGGAAGACAGTTGTTCAAACAAAAACTTGTATACGAATGCTCATAGCAGCACTATTCACAATAGGCAAAAGGTGAAAACAATCCAAATGTCCATCCACTGAAGAATGGATAAACAAAATGCGGTCTATCCATACAAGGGAATAGTACTCAACCATAAAAAGCAAGAAAGTACAAACACATGCTATAACATGGATGAACCTTGACAATATGCTAAGTGAAAGAAGCCAAGCACAAAAGGCCACATATCGTCTGATTCTCTTTATATGAAATATCCAGATTACGCAAATCCACAGAGACAGAAAGCAGATTAGCAGCTACCAGGCTGTAGGGGGAGGAGAAAATGGGGAGTGACCATTTCATCAGTATGGGGTTTCTTTTGTGGGTAATAAAGTTCCATAACTAGCTAGAGGTGATAGTTGTACAACCGTGTAAATGTACTTAATGCCACTGAACTGAATGGCTAAAATGGTAAATTTTATATTATGTACATTTACAACTATTTTTTTTTTTAAGTTGACTATAGATATTAAAATGTATTGGGGGGCTTAACATCTAACTTTTACCATGTAGTTAACATACTGTGTTAGGTGCTTTTGTCCCTTATCTCATCAAAAGCTCCCTATGCGAGTGTTACCATCCCTGCAGTACAGAGATAAGGAAACAGACCCTTAGATTAATAACTCGCCCAAAGTGGCACTCATGGAACCAGGACCTGAACCTAGGCAGTCAGATGCCGGAGTCCAGGCTCCGCTACTCGAAGTGAAGAATATTTTTGCAAACCAAACCGTTTCCAAATTCGTAATATATAAATCTAGATTTTCATTTGTTCAAAAGGAGATTTACCTATATTACACTACTGGTCCCAAATAAAATACAAGTAAATGACAAAAATGTTTAATACTCTTATACATCATCTTCTGGCCCAAAGCTAAGTAATAAACTTTGGTTTTATTTGGTTAAGGCTGTTATTTCAAAATGTGGATTAAATCACCATTTGGTGACTATCAGTAATCACTTATTCTGGAAAGAATCACTAATGGATGTTAGAAGTGTGAGTAAAAGTTTGATGAGTAACAGGATATTTGCAGAGTCTCAAACCATGACCCCAAAGATATTTAAAAAGGAAAAAGAGTAACTTTGCAGTGGAGAAGACTGGCAGACACTACCTTACCAGCCAACCCCAAACTGAGGTTCATTCCGTCAAATTATTGGCCTGTCCTCTTCAAAAATATCAGGTCAAGAAGACAAAGACTGATGAATTGTTTTGGACTAAAGAAAACTAAACAGACCTGAAAAATGAACGCAACCTATGATCTGAGATTTTCTTTTGCTATACAGGATAACAAATGAAATCTGGATCAGGTCTGTAGATTAAATAAAAGTGCTGTATCAATGCTAATTTCCCGATTTTTTTTTTTTTTGAGGAAGATTGGCCCTGGGCTAACATCCATGCTCATCTTCCTCTACTTTATATGGGACACCACCACAGCACAGCTTGATAAGCAGTGCATAGGTCCGCCCCCAGGATCTGAACCTGCAAACCCGGGGCCGCCAAGGCTGAACACACAAACTTAACCGCTATGCCACTGGGCCAGCCCCTACTAATTTCCTTATTTTGATAATTACACTGTTGTTATAGAAGAGAAAGTCTTTATGTTTCAGGAAAGATATACCAAGTATTTAGGGGTAAAGAGGCACCATGTCTGCAACTTCCTCTCAAAGGGTTCAGGAAGAAAATGTATTCATTCTGTGTGTGCTGTGTGTGTGTACATGTGTGTGTGTGGAGAGAGAGAGAGAAAGAAGATAAAGCCAATGTAGTAAAATGTTAGCACTTAGGAAATCTGGGTAAAGACTAAAAGAAAATTCTTTTCACTACTGTTTCAACTTTCCTTTCTTTAAATCTAAAATTATGCCAAAATAAAAGTTAAAGGAAAAAAATGACAGCAATATTATAGTACTTTACTCATGTATCTCACATTCCCTCCTGGCAAGGTCCAGCATGACAAAGACTGAATGAGTTCATCTTTGTATTCCCCATACACCTAACACAGCAAGAGCTAGACACTCAATAAATGTTGAATTAACCATATCTGCAATATAGAAATTAAATGCATCTGGAAAAATGTATCCTCAGAACATATAAAAGCAATTTTTACAAAAGTGTTCAAGCAAAAAAAGGGGGGGGAGTGGATTAATCCAAATGTACCTTGTCCTCTCTCCAGGGCTACAGGTAAAGGATGGTAGTTGTGGGCACCATATTTAGACTCCCGTTCAAAAATGTAATCAGAGGATGGAGGGCCTTGGACCGTTTTTTTAGTTGCAACAGAGGTAGCAGATGCCACTGAAGAATGAACTCCACGACGAAGCACAGCAACAGTCTGCAAATGTGCTAGTTTGGAAAACATCGTGTTCTGCAAGCAGGAATACCACCAACCTGTCCAAAGGAAAGAACAGGCATCAACAGTAAGAATCTTCCCAGAGTCGATGTCTGCCAACTCTGCATATGTGCCGAGCATTTTCCACAGTTCAACGAAGAATCACGAAAACGAGAGAGAACTGAGACCTAGCCCTTGCCTCTGGCAGGCCTGAAGGCCAACAAAGGGAACAAGCATATAAACATTGACAGTAAAACCCGACAAGCGCTCCAGCAGGATGTGCACAAGCACTCCAGCAGGATGTGCACAAAGTGCTACGGGCTAGAAGTCCAAGAGAACATGTGAGAAAAATGAGAAAAACCACGATGGGAGGTCGTGGGCTTTGACTTTTCCCTTATTCTCCTCTGCACACTCGACAGTTTTATAGTCAATACACACACGTGCTCACTCTTTGTGTTAAGTCGTCAGCGTGAGTCATCAAGGACAGGGACCTCACTCGGGGGTCAGCAGGGCTGACCAGCAGAGGACTAAGGAGCTGGCACCTGACCTTGTAGACTGAGCAACCCTCCAACAGGTATTGATCGGAGTGCGCGACTCCCCGACGGTTACGACCGTAGGGCAGAGACTCGAGGAAAGGAGACCAGATCAGAGGAGCAGCCTGCCGGAGAGCAGTCAGGGGGAGGGGACAGAGGGACTGGGAACTACTCTGCATATCACTCTGTCCTTGTACGTGAGGATTTGGTTTCTACAAAGATGTTAGCGTGATCATTTCGTAAGGTATATAGATGTCAAATCACGATGTTGTACACCTGAAATTAATATAATATTGTGTGTCAATTATACTTCAATAAAAACAAAGATAATAGGGACCATCCTAAAGGAAGAAGAGCAGGTGGGGAGAGGAAAAAGTGATTTTCTGGGGGATGGGAAGGGCTTTTTAAGTATAACACCAAAAACAGAAACTACAAAAGGTAAAATCTATTATTTAGCCACAAATATCTAAAACTTCTGTAGGTCAAAATTATCATAAACAAAGGTGAAAGGCAAAAAGACTAGGAAAAAAATGTTTTGTAATTTATAATAGCCTCTGAAGAGCTTTTACACTAAGTTGAACAAACCAAAACATGTATATACTACATATGGTATATATTATATAAATATAAGTTAAATAAAATATATATTATATATAATATAATAAATATATATTTTATATATATATGTATCACATAAACACATATATATGAGATGAAAACAGGCAATTCCCAAAAGAAACAGTCTACTCTGCTAGGATGGTTATTTCAATAAAACTTATCCCAAAAAACTGCACCATAAAAGCAACTGTTTAAAGGAGAAAAAGGTAATTAGGAACTAGAGAACATCAAACTACAACAAACTAAGAATTTTAGTAATAAAATCTAAACCTCACTGAGCAAACCAGCATTTACTCGCAGTCTATATATTTCAGAGTCTCAGCTTCCCTCATCCAGTCACCATCAGCCCTATAACCAGCCCCCCCACTGCAGTGCCTCCCTCAAGGTTTTGTATCCAATTGGTACATTAATAGGCATGATAATCCATGAGGTAAAGACTGAGCTATAAAAGAAGCTAAGAATAAAAAGGCAATTCCAGAAAATACACAGAAATCATGGGGGGGGGGTGTTTTTAAAGATAAATTCAAAATTAGTAGAAAGTTGCAAAAAACTAGGTATACTTAGTATGTCTACACTTATTTTTAAAAAAGACTGATTAGTTCAAGTTTCAACAGAACTCGATCAACGACAAGTCAAACCATGCGTCACCTTCTAGCACTCAATCTGAGCTGCCAAATTAGCAAAACTTAATACTTGGAGCTTGGCTTACCTCCCTTTCAACTTGGCATGACCCAGCAAATCCAGTATGTTCAAGAATTTGCAATTACTAAACAAAATCCAGCACTCTGGTTTGCCAAGACTCACCAACTATCCTTTCTTCCCACGGTTCCAATTAGAATACAGATTTTTAACCTGAGATCCAGGGACAGTCTTCAGGGGGTCCAATAACTCTTGAAATAAAATGCAGAATTGTATGTATAAGTGCATTTTTCTAAGGTGAGGATCCCTAACTTGCACCAGATTTTATTTCAAAGAGGTATGTATCAACAATTCAAAAAGTTATATGAGGGGCTGGCCCTGTGGCCTAGTGGTTAAGTTCAGCATGCTCCGCTTCGGCAGCCCAGGTTCGGTTCCCAGGCACCCACTCATCGGCAGCCACACTATGGCAGCAACCCACATACAAAATAGAGGAAGATGGGCACACATGTTAGCTCAGGGCCAATCTTCCTCAAGTAAAAAAAGAGGAAGATTGACAAGGATGTTAGCTCAGGGTGAACCTTCCTCAAGCAAAAAGAAGATTGGCAACAGATGTTAGCTCGGGGCTGGCCTTCCTCAGCGGGAAAAAAAAAAAAAAAAAAAAAAAAAGCTATATGAGAATCATTAGACTGAAGACAGCTGCAGCAAAAATGCAAAAATGTCTAGCACTGACAGAACGTCCCCAAAATACTACCGCTAAGTCTAAAACATTAATTTTAACCTTATCTCTTGGGCTCTTTATACTCTACTCAGTAAGAATTAATGCTGTACTTGACCAACTAAAATTAAAACAACGCATTAATTTTTGCCTTGATCAAATTAGCAATAAAACACAACACTCCTTACTTGTACACTAAACTGAAACACTTTCTGAAAAAACTTGTAGCTGTAATAAAAGCCTTAGAAATGTTTGTACTCTTAGACCAGTCATTTCACTCTCAAGATTCTATCCTAAAGAAAGATTCGGGAATATGGAGAAACATTCATGCATAAAAGATCTTCAACAACATGAGAATGGTTCAACATAATCACATCCATAATAACATGTTGCCATTTAAGATAATTACACTGTTTAATGACATGGAGACATGTTTTAGGATGTTTAAGTGAAGAAAACAAAATGACATATGCAAAATGTTCAACTCCGCAAAAACTATAGGGAAAATCTATACAGAAAGGCACAAATAAGTTCACTGTGGTTATCTTTCTACTATTCTGTACTTTCCACATTTTCTAATGATCATGAGTTACATTTATAATCAGAAAAAAAAGTTATTACAAATGAAGCTGAATGTCTGCCTAGGTTGTCACATTAGACAAAGAGAAAGCTTAGGCAACAAACAAAACAAAACTGAGAAACATAAATGGTTTGATAAACTTGAGAAAACGGATTGTGGTTAAAAGAAACGTAAGGGACATCTCTTTCTTGGGGACAGGGGCAAAAACTAAAATAAAAACTATTCTCTAATATTATTTTCCTATCAAGGTCTGCAGCTCTGTGAATTCACTAGAACCAAGCAGAGGGCACTAAAAACAAGAGAGAGATTTAAAAAATACTAAAAACTCTCTAACTAGCATGCTTTAAGTTAATTAACAGGCTGAAACAATATTGCAACTGAAAGGAAACTTTGACATGATCTAAACTCAACATTCTCATTTTATACAAGAAGTTATTTGCTCAGCTCATTTGCCACAGAAATGAGACAAAATATCCATTTATCTGCAGAGTTCAGGCAGTCTTATTAAAGATAACTACAACTTACTGACAGAGCAGCAACATTCAAAACTTACAAATACTCATCCTTAAGGTTTTTAAAGACCAACTCTGGATATTGAACTCAACTGGGAGAAGTGCTGCAGCCGGGTGCATGCTGATGTACCAGAATCCGGTGACCACGTTTCTATTCAAGAACCATCTGTGTTCAAGTTACTGTGCTTGGCATTACACCAGAAATATTACAACAGAATTAAGATGGGCTTCAAAATAGCCAACATCAATAATTCCCTCTTCCAAAAAGGCTTGGAAAACTAGGAGAGAAGAATGGAAAGTCCACAGAGATTGGAGACCAGGATTTAAATTCTAGCTGGGGCTCTTAAGAGGATCTCTTTGAGCTTCCCCATTTGTAAAATGTAAAATTTTATAAAATGTAAAATTTTGTAAAATTTGTAAAATATAAAATTTCCATTTTGTAAAATGTAAAATTTCCCCATTTGTAAAATGAGGTTGAAGCCATTCAAGGTCATTACTGAGGATTAAATGAGATAACAAAGGGTCAAAGCTAGCACAAAATGGCCACTCAATTAGTTCCGTTCCTCCCTTAAATTCATAATAAAGTTGGCCAATCTCTGCCATATAAAAATCAACAGTACCATGGTTTCTTTTTTAAACTGGAGTTTTTTTTTTCTAAAAAAAAAAAAAAAAGTAAAATTTTTCTACTCATAAAAAATTAGAAACACAGACAATAAAATTACCTGCAATTCCGTATTTAGGAGATAACCATTAACTTTTTATTTTTTTTTTCTGTGTAAAAATACTACACTCATGAGCTTTTTTTCACCCTCCCCCATAGAATTTACCACGTAAGACCCTCCTGAAGACTCCCAGGAACCTTGCACAGACTTGTGTCACAGGTCCTAACCCTTTAGGACACTTGTTTTCATGTGTCCTACTACTAGAATCCTACAAGGTGCCTTAAAAGAACAGTAAGGGTGCCTTAAAATTCACTTTGCATAAACCAGGTCATTCCGAAATACACTTGGGCCTCCTGAAGGAGTCAAGGCAGCAACAGAAAGTCAGCAAGGTGGTCCAGAGACAAGAGTGAAGCACCCATCCCTGCGGAGGTGAGTCTGGCTCCTCGAGGAGGCCAGCATCCTCTCAGACATCACCAGGAGCAACCCCTGTTTCCATCAAGAGCTCACGTCATTAGATTTAATGGCCTTCAAGAGTCAAATGATGTGCACCAACGTGGCCATTCCAGGCTACCATCCTGCATTGAAGCTAGGCCCACACTCAGGTCCTGGAGAAGAGAACAGGTTGCTATTGACAGCAAAAATCTTAACATTGAATGCTTTCAGTAATCCACATAATTAACAAAGTTCTTCAAGTTACTCTTACTCCCTCCTGTCTAATTCTTCCTACCTACACTAGAACATATCTAAAACAGAATTTCCATAAAGGGCTGCATTTTGAAGAGCTAATGTAGTGTACACTATGAAATACTATTTTTTTTAAATCACTCTAAAAGAAAAACCAGCCTAAATTCATCAAAAAGCCACTTAAAATATTCCACTAGAGAAGTAAACCTGGTTTTACTATATTTGTCAAATGTTTACTTTTTTTGAGGTAACCATTCACAAATACACTCCTTTTTTAAAAGTCCTGCCAACAAAAGTCTTTTGGTTTTCTTTTTTACGTAATCTGGCTAAAATTCAACTCAAGTGCGTCACTGGCAAACACCTGAAGCATTACTATTGAAAAAGGACTGGCTCGGCTAGACCACACCCTCCACACGTCTCCAAATTTGGTCCATTCAAACACCATTTTAAACTATGAGATCTAGCCCATCCTCCAAGACTCAGTAAAGGGCATAAAATATGCACACAAGTAACTGTACTAAAGGCAGACTATGGGGGGAAATACACATAAAACAGCCTCTTTGAGGGGAAAAAAATGCCTTTTCAAGAATTTTTACTATTTAAAGTTACACTGAGTTTTTTCAGGAAGGGATGCAAAATTAACCTTGAACATTATGAAAATTTGTAAACCCTAAACAACGAGTTTTACTTTTTTTGTTTTGTTTTGTTTTGCTGAGGAAGATTCGCCTTGAACTAACATCTGTGCCAATCTTCCTCTATTTTGTAGGTGGGTCACCACCATGGCACCACCGCCGATGAGCGGTGTAGCTCCACACCCAAGAACCAAACCCCAGCCCTTGAACTTAATCACTAAGCCACGGGTAGCTTTATGAGTTTTATTTAAATCTTGTTTTTATTAAAAGATTCCAATTTCATACTTGG